>NW_024387320.1:600000-1198917 GCF_900408965.1 Simochromis diagramma
GATCTAGTCATCTAGTCACATAACCACACCTGTTTGCTGCCCACACAGTACTGTTTTATATGGCTGGCACTTTCTCAGGAGTCTTTTTGGGTTAAGTGCTTTGGTCAAGGGCACCTCAACATTGACTGCATAAAAATACAGTTTACATTTTTATATATAACGGTAAAAATTTAACAACGCTGTGACAATGCAACTGATATCAATGGGTACCACACACAATGTGCGAGGCCGTTCATATCGGATAAACTGCAGAGGATGGACCACATTAATATTCTGCTAGGATGCTCAGCACCATGGTGTTTGTGGTCAGCAGGGCCAAGAATTGATTAACAATTACAAACCCTGACGTTGGACTTTAATGAGTGAGATAAAAAAGAACTCTCTGTGCTAGCATTTGCTTTGTCTGGTTTCTTAGACCAGTTATTTTCTCTGGTCTTATTTTATGGATTATAGTGAATATTATAATAATAGCATTTATTACTAAATTACAGGAATTCTGCTGCACGTTTGGCACCGATGATATTGTTTCTCTTTTAGATACAAGTGTACCGTGCCCCTGAGCTCTTGCAGACATTTCAGAGTGGATGAGTCTTGGCATAGTTGAGACCGTACCCTCTTATTGTGACACATAGGCTGTGGTGTCAGGAATGTGTGGGCTGCCCAACTACTATCTGCTACAGTAACCATCATCACAGTCTGCATAAAATGAAAAAAATATTCAAATACACCGACTCTCTGTAGGCGGAAACCTAAAGCAAAGCTCTGAAAAGATAGAAAAAGGGCATTCAAGTGAACTAAAATCTCTTTATTGTTTGGATCTTTAACTATATTCTTTGGTTCAGTATCTTGTTATTTAGGTAATACTGCTTCATAATGAATAAGCGCACCTCTGGGAACACGGATGAATTATACAATCGTTATAAAACAAGTTTTTATGTGCCTGAGCAGCTGATCTGTTAGTTAAATCATCTAGTTAAATTGATTACATAAACAAACAGTAAGGGAAAATTTTTAATTTAGCAAACAATATCTCAGATTTCCTAAACAGTTTATCAGTAAAGACCCTCATCTGACACACAGTCTCCTTCAAAAACCTGCAAACAGCATTTGCTTTGACTCTAATGAAATTATGGAGATTGGCCGCAAACCCCACGAGAACAAGGGGTGCCCGGAGTCATGCATCTAAGTGCTGCTGGACAAACCCCATTTCCCTTCCTCATGATATTCACCATCTTGACAGGGGATGATCAAAATAACACTTATTTATTTATGCATGCTTCCAGGAATCACATGTGGGCTCAAGAAGTGTATTCCTGGAAAAAAATAAATAAATAAACAGACATCATTGTGACATTGAGTTTCTGGGCACCAGTGGAATCATCTGAGAGTAGCATGCTGTAACCCAATAGCATTAGTTTCATATAATATGTTGAATATTTTGAATAGAATGAAGACAGAACGACATGACATTGACTGCTGAATATTAAATTGCACACTTAAATCACTCAACCAATATCCACTGTTGACTTTGAATACATTCCAGTCGCAAAATATTACAATGCATGCTTTCAATCTTTACTTGAATAAACTTTTTAGATAATTACTCTCTCTTTTGAGAAATTAGGCTTTACCCATGTTGTAATTTACATGCATTTAGTGGACATTAACATATTATACAGCAAGTAATTAATAGTGATGTCGGTGACTTTAGTTTAGCATATATTTTAAGTCCATTAGGATGCATAGTTGTTAAAATTGTCCTTATTATCAATGTTGTGCTTAGTCTGTTTTCTAGCTGTTTCCTGTGCATCTATGGCAGGCACGACAACAAACACAAGTTGTGTAGCATCAGTTCGATGGCTGCACTCATGGTAGTAAAATAAATACTCAACAACAAATTTTAATTCTGAGACTAATTCTGACTTTGTGATCCCTGGACATTCAAATTTCAAAGAGACTGCTGCTTTACAGTTAAATTCATATATTAAGACAAATAGTCAAGTAGTGCTGTCAAGAACAGAGGAACGCACCTAAAAAATGCTCGACCTGAACATAAAACTCAAAATTAACTTGGAGTTTTGCCATTTACGTTGAAGACCCAGGACCTGTGCATGTAGTCCTACATGCACGGTAGCAGATAATTTATGTCAAAGTTATTTAAGAGGCATACTGAATGGGCTTTTACTAAAGATTGCTTAAGCCTTAATTTGTTATGCCTTTAATGGCAAAAAAAAATTTATTTATATATATTTATTTTTTGTTATTTTTATATTATTATTTTGCACCTTTTAGTTTCTGCATTTATTTTAAGTCTCTTTTTATGCAGTTTTTACCCCTATGGGGAAGTTTGCTTGTACTACTACCAAAGACACTTCCTTTATTTTAGTCAAGGTTGCCAGACGTGGCTGCAAGCAGCTTTAATTATTCATCACAGTAACAGACACAATATATTAACATCCTTAACTGCAACAAGAATCATCTGGTGTTTTAGATACAGTGGTGTGAAACAAATGATTCAATGGAGTATCACTGGAGCACTAAGTGGTTACACTCCACATGATGAGAAGAGTCAACTTTGGATGGAAAATACTGTGGTGGTTAGATTATTTTGTTGTATTATGTTACACTGTTCTGCACGCTTCTGTACTCGCTGGAAAAGAAGGGTTAAAAAGGTAATGCCTGCAGGGATCAGTCACATATTTTTAGTATTTATTGTCTGCATATCATCATAAATATCATTATTTCTTTAAATATCTTGAAATCATTTTAAGGCTATGTTGCACACTCCTATTTGGGGATGTAGACATGATCAAGACTGCTGAATTTCAAATAAGCATCAGAATGAGGTGGAAAGGTGAATCAATTCAATTCAATTTCTCAACAGTGCTATTTATGAATAGTGCCAAATCACAACAGTTATATCTTAAGATAAAGACCCTACAATAATACAAAGAAAACAGAGAAAACCCCAACAATCAATGACCCCCTTTGAGCACTGATGAGTGACAGCGGGAAGGAGAAACTCCCTAAACCCAAAACCATTCTCAAGGAAGGGCACCATCTGCCACCACCAGCTGGGGTCAGAGATAGCACCTTAAAGCAAATAGCAGCAGAAGACCACACCGGGTGACACTATTGTCAACTAAGAAAAGGACAATGAAGCTAATATCCATTAGCTCATTAAAATTGGTCAATAAAAGAAAATGCTGCCTTGTCCAATGAGTCTAGATCAGAACATGAAGCCAATAACATGAAAATCTGGATCCATCCTGCCCTGTATCAATGGATCAGGCTAATGGCAGTGGTGTAATGGTGTGTTTAATGCCATTTTGGTACACTTTGGGCCATTAATTACCAACTTAGCATCCTTTAAACCACAGATTCGACAGATTCCCATGCTGGAAGCACAGCCAACAAATCTGCAGCGACTGAGTGATGTTATTATGTCAATATGAACCAAAAACTCTGAGGATCGTTTCCAGCACCTTGTAGGCAGTTCTGAAGATAAACGGAGGTCAAGCCCAGTACTGACAAAGTGTACCTGTTTTTGTATAGTGTGAGCATATACTGTATTTGCTAAGGTTTAAGTACTACCAATAACCATTACAATCTAATATTCTTAGATATTCTTTAATCAACTTTTATACATGGAAATTTTTGGCCCATCAATTCTTTGGAGATAAAAAGAAGTCTTTAATCTTTAAAGATATCTATGTAATGAAAGGCATTATGTTGGATTTCTAAATAATAACAACTATTTTACTAATATTAGCATTTTGATAATAATAATAATAATAATAATAATAATTATTATTATTATTATTATTATTATTTTAATGACAGTGTTGACAGGTGGCTACACTTCTCCACCTCTTCTACCTGTCACCATTGTCCACAGTGATAAGCTGTTGCTAACCACATGGTCTTGTGAGAGTTGAAAGGATTATTATTTCTCATTAAATTGTAACTAGAAGGAGCTGACCCCATAGAGAAGAACACCAACAGGGACATGTAGAGAGGCAGAGTGAGGCTTGGATCAGTAATGAGCACATCTCGTCCCATACAAAAACTTATTAAACGTGTAGTGGTCAAGAAAGTCACAATGGGACTAGGACAAGATCACATACAGCACAAGACCACCAAACAACCTTAATAATGCAGAAGCTGGCTTTGTGCTGCTGTTGAAGCTGTCAATCTTCAGCGCAAGTAGCCATGTTTGTCTAATCCAGCAAGAGGTTTCTCCACTCCAAGGCATATTAATGAGATTTTCACATCTCGTCTCCTCTTCAGGGAGGAGAGCTAAAGAACTGGAGTAAACCCTTTCAAATTAACACATACAGTCCCAAGCCTTTGGTTTTCCTTTTCGCAGCACTTGTTCTCTAGTGACTGACCATTAAAACAAATTTTAAAAGAAAAGAAAATAAGAAAAAAATAATTAAATTAAAGCATTAAGCAAAGAGGACTTACCATCAAATCTTTTATGTCTCGAAACAAAGGTGCTTCTCAGTATGTGACTCATTTCATCAACCAGATTCTCAAAGTCTTGTTTACTCTGTTGGCCAAATCTGTCCTCCATTTCCTCGGTGCAACATGTGTTTCCCTGAAGACATACACGAAGATGTGTCCCTGCAAAAAAATGACACACAAAAAGCTATATTTTTCTCTCCAAACCAAAACGTAGGCTACATATAGGCACTGTAAACCAATGTAATGACCAAAGCTTAAACCTTTAAAGCCTGAACCATGAAATAATTGCCTGCAAATTATTATTATTACTAGCATTATTATTATTTGTATTTTGTAAATATTGTTATTTTGTTTGGTTTGTTTTTTTTCTAATTTATTGCTTAAAAATGTATTGTGCAATTTAGTTAGTTACAAAAAAATTACATTGATGCTGTAGAAGTCTGAGAAATTCAAGAAAACTCATGTATCACATATGATAAACTAAGTGTTACTAGGTTAAATAATGTTGGAGCATTTTTTTAAATTACTGTATCTTCTGATGCCATATTTTTAAAAACTCAACAACCAAAACATCATTGGCTTAGTTAAATTTTAAAAACAGGACAACTGAAGCGCATGAATAAAAAATCATGGTGGTTGGAACAATGTTGCACTCTAACATGTTACAGCGTACCCCTAAAAATCAGATGAGGAGCTACAGGGTGTCAAATTCTCTGAAGGGCTACCTGGACAATCTTCTGTCTCCACAAACTAGCCAAGGAAGCAGTAAGGCTAAAGTGGTTCAACTTTTGAAGCAAAGCCACACCTTTGCATCAAAAACTATTAAGCAAAAAGAAGCTTTTTTGGTTACCAGAGTAACAAGTCCCATCTAATTAAAAGGACCAACAATGAGAAAAGTTTAGACTTCACATGCTCTAATGCAAAATTCCCCCTGCTTAAACATTAAATAGGTTAAATAACCTATTTAAAGGATAAACCAGTACTATTGTTACTATGTTTTTGTCATTGCTGGCGAGGTCTGACTGGTTGGTTATGGGGTTTCTCATTTGTCTGAGAGACACTAAGTGCTTTAATTGACAAGGGCTAATTAAAGTTAAATCAGATACTCCATAGTTTTAAAATATTCCTTTGCACATTACATAATTGTAAAAATTCTGAGTGGAATATCACGTTAATGACCTACATCACTTCATTTCCCCAAGCAGCCATATTAAGACAGACACAGATAATGAAAGATTCAGTCTAGAACAGAACGTGTTTCATAGAAACATTCATAACTAGGATTTTAAGCATACTTTAATGCCATTAGAATACCAACAAGAATGTACTGTGTAGCCTTTACAGCTCAAACCAGATCAAGTAATACCTGCAAAAAGGTGACAACTGGGGCTGTGCCACATTATATTGTCTGTGATAATATGATATGGTACATATTCATAATATATAAGTGTCATACCATGATGTCAAAGATATAGCACTACCATGCGTATATATTCCCTATATGTTCACAACAATAAGCAAAGACCAGATATGTCTGACAGCAAGAGCTTCGTCTCAGCCTCCAACCACGATTAAGTAAAAAGGCCATTTCAGCAACTTCCAACAAAGTACAATACTTTACTGTCAACTGTCAATTATTCCCATTAAAGGTGAAAACAACATTTAGCTTCACCATCATTAAACCAAAGATACATCATTCCAGGGACAGAATAATCTTCTGTAAATATACCGTCTCACTATTATTATGCTATAATGCTGCTTTGCTGTTGGGGTTTTAATAAATTCCCACTTCAAATTAGGAAGTGTTTCATTAGCTCATTTGACATTAGCTCATTGGAAAAGAAGGATTGAAAAGGGTATTCATTTTGTTTGCACTTGTATCGATACAGGGGAAAACAAGTATTGCACCTATTTTATCAAATAAACTGAAATACTTGGGGAACACTACAAACAAGAGGACAACATTAGCTTAGCTTGACAAAGCTACCTCCTAATTCTGAACTTTTACTTGTGTAGCTCAGTCACATCAGTAAAATTGCGACAGAACCTACTTTCATCAAAAAGACAAAAAAGAAAAGAAAAAGAATTGGTGGCTTCTGGTGTTTGTCTAACAATGTCGTAACCATTCACATTAAATGCTATAACAATGTAAACCGGTCATGATTCAATAATGAAACATCACAACCACAAGTTATCCCAAATTTTCTTGAAAGATTGTGATATAATTTTAAGGCCCACTCCCGCACCTAGTGAGAACAGAGTGTGACAAAGTAAGAATCAACAAAAGCTGCATTTTTCTGGCGCTTTCACAGTGTTTCACAGCCACTATTTTTGAAAGTAGATACAGTATTATTACAATGTAATTCACTGTAGCTGCTATCACAACAGAGGCAGTTTCTTTTTAAAGCATACACATGGAGATGTAGTTACAAGCTGTATATATTGCTACACATATGACCTCAAGGTTAAGAATAAACATCCATGCTCAAGAAACCAACATTACTTTACTTAGTTTGTATGAAATAGCCACACAAAGAACATAGTGTAAAGATAAACTATCTACAGGGTATGAGAATTCACTTTTAAGTGTTTCATCAGTTTCACCATGGGTGTGTGTTTTTTTGTGGGCATGTATTTGCTAAAGCAAGGAGTAGCTTTGTAACCTCCCAGAACTCAGCTCCCACGTAAAATATAACCACCACGGTGAATATTTAACTTCCATGTATTTATTACATCAGCAACTGAATTGCTCCAGTTTAAGATAATTTTATTTTATGGTACTGATAAAAAAAAGGAACACGTTGTGAACATGTTGTGAAAATAACAGAACAGCACCGATAAATGCCAGAATGTAAATATTTGAACACGGTGTAATCAAACAACAGTCTAAGAGCTGCAAGGAAAGAGACTTATGCAAACCTTACTTGTGAAATTCATTCTTAGCTTTGCATGCCTCACTCACTTTACTTGTTTCATTCAGTTGTCAGGCCTGTATTGACTAAATAGCAGGTGATATCAACAAATAAACAAAAACATGGATCAAAAGTCTTCATTACTACACACCATTGTTAAAAAGACCCTGCAAGATAGATGGTAATAGCATCATACAACAGAGTCCTGTGTTTCCAGTGCAGCCTTCTTATCAGATATGTCAAGAAGAGGGAAAAAATACATCTTGACACAACAACCCTACTGTGTGCTCCAGCAGTCTCAACAGAGTGAAACATCACTTAAAAATAAACCTGTCGTACATCAACATATGGGAAGGAGCTTTCAAGGGACTTCACCACTCAGCAAAGTGCCATGACCTTCCTAGTCAAGGTTAAAACAGCCCTGTAGCTTCACAGATAATCTATCTACAGGAGCACAGACCACACACACATTAGCCACACAAAGGATGGAGTATGGGCCAGAAAGTTCTTTTACAACAGAAAAAAAACCCCACTCTTGTGTGATGTAACATGCGTTATTATTTTTTAAGATACGTTGTCAACAGCATCAAAATATTGAAACCATCAGCTCGAGTTCCACATTAAATTTACCAATACAGCAGTTTTTTTTTCTCCATTCCTTCCCTAAATCAAATAAAAGGGCCAGTTAGCAGAACACAGCTATCACTGTGAACACAAATACCAGAGATTATTGTAAGAATTCAGTTCCGGAGCCTAGTGGTTAGATTTTCATTTGAGCCCATTATCCATTTTATATCTGCAAACTCAAAAAGTTTTAGGCACTGCAGCTACAATTAGGATGCTTTCCAAAATGATATACAAAATACTTTTTCTTTTTTTAAATAAACTTCATTCCATCTGCAGTGAACAAAACAGGATAAAATAAAAATTTCAGCATCACAAGATCTTTACAAAAGAAAGATGTCCCCTTCACATAGTTGATTGACATTGTAATTGGATTTCACTATGCTCTGCTGCACTTTTAAAATCTGTGTTTAAAGAAAAAAAGATGTTAACTTAATATCTTGTTAGATTCTAGCAGATGTGTTGGTCTCTGGTTAGAAAAATAGAATCCTGTCCTCAGCTGAAATCATTACAGTAGATGTGAGTTGACAGTTCTGTCTTTCAGACAGTGGCATGTACAGTAAACTTACTGCAAGATTACTTTGAATGGTAATTTGCATTAATGTGTGAAAAATCACTCAGCTTTTTTCAAATAGCGGAGCTCCTCTTGCAGTCACAGCCATTTGCCCAAGAGATACTACAAATGAATAAATGTTACGAAGTAACTGTTATTGGGAAAATCTTTTTCTTTCTTTGTCACCCATCAAAATCAGATCAGTCAGAAACTTACATCATGCATGCCAGTGACTCTCATGTCGTGTTACAGATGAGGCGGGTGCTGGTCTGCAGTCTGCTGCGAGACATTAATTGACTAAATGAAGCAAATTTTATCCAGTTAAAATGTAAATGGGAAATTACATTGTATTGCATTTTATATTAGCCTTTCTATTCACATTATGATAACAGAACTTGATGTTATATTTACTGCATTACAGGACTTGAAATTTGAAATAAAACTTTTAGGTTTTGTTCTCTTTTGAGTTTTCTGTGCCAACCTTTGCCCCGTGTTTCTGTTGCGCTGTGTACAACTGTGTCATTTACTTTCTGCTGCTAACATAACAGACTTTTGCATCTTAAGGTACTACTTGCTGTCCTTTCAGTTTCACTTGTAAATTCATTTTAAGGCATACTTCCCTTATTTCACTTTAGGTGACACAAAATAACCTACTTAAAACTGCTTGCATTAACTATGGATTATAAAAAATTAAGTATTTATAAAACCTCTATTAACACATTTACACAATTAAGCATACTTTAACCAATACATATTTATAAATGTAAAATAGTGTCATTAAACATGTTCTACGTGAACTTATAGATCAAGACTGAAACATTCTTATCTGTGCTTATGAATTACATGCTAATGTCTATTAATATAGGATTTATCCTTTATAAGTGATTAATTAACACTTTACTAATGTAAATGTTTACTAATATTATATGGTGTTACTAGTATGAGGTGGTGAGGTGGAAGCCACTCACTGACTTCGTATTGTTATATTTTGTGTTAAATCTATGGTTCTCCGAGTCCCTCACACACATATACAGAAACATGCAGAAACTTGCCATTAAATTCATTTTTGTAACATCGCTGTCCTTCAGATTTAGATTTGTGCTGTAATGGAGTTTCACATTCTTTGTCCGCTTTTCTATCAATCCTTGTCCCTTATTTCACAGAGAAAAATAGAATATTATTGTGACCCATGAGGGCTGTTTTTGGAAACAGTTGTGAAAATGAAAATGTTCTTCCAGTAAACATGTTAGCACAGCTTCGGGACAGCCTCTGCACTGAGCCAAATCTTATGCAGATGGGGGGTTTTGTTTACTTTTGGCTGGTAAGGTAACAAGTATGAATTCCAAATAAAGCTGTGTACAATTTTGAAGAAGCCATACTTCAGCAGCTGAAGGAGAATTATTTCCCTCTAATAGCCAAAGCTGGTCTTTGGCAAGTCAGTTAATATTAAGTGGACAGGGTGGGTGAACCAAAGAGGCTTGTCCCTGACTAACCTCACTGTACAAGCTCAACACCTAACCTCTGTTTTTCTGGGGCTAACGGGAGGATGCAGTACTTCACTTTGCATCTAGCCATGGGACCAGACTGTATTTAACGTGCAGACAAGAAGAACAATTCTTGCTAATTAACAAGAAGCAGATCCTAATCACACGGACACAAGAACAGCAGAAAATACAAGACATACATACAGTGCCATAAAAAAGTATTTCCCCATTCCTGATTTCTCACTTCTATGCATATTTATTTGAGTTTAAGACTCCAGTGAACCACGCTGAGAGCCATTATACACAAATGGAGAATATTTGGAACAGTTGTGGCTCGCCTACAGAAATCACTCCAATTAATACAAGAGTGCAATGGCAACTCATCCAGGAGATAACAAAAAAAACCTCAAACACCACCCAAGGGAATGCAGGCCTCACTTATCTTACTTAAGGTCAGCATCCCCCCCAACCCCTCCCCCAAACGGCTCATCTCACATTTCCCAAAAAACATCTCCAAGACTTTCGGAGAAATATTCTGAGACTAATGAGACAAGTGAGACAATGACAAAGGTTGAACTTTTTGGAAGGTTTGAGTGTCGTTACACCATATAAAAGGGCATAAAACTAACACAGTATTTCATTAAAAGAACATCACACCAATCGAACATGTTGGTGGTAGTGTGATGGTCTGGGGCTGCTTTGGTGTTTCGAGACCTGGAAGACCGGACCTAATTGATGAATCCTCGAATTCTGCTTTCTACCAGAAAATCCCGTAGGAGAATGTCCCACCATCAATTTCTAACCTGAAGCTCAAGCACACTCTAGCTATGTGGCAGGACAATGATTGAACATGGCAGTAAGTCCACCTCTGAATGGCTAATGGCTACCCCAACCAGAAGCCTTGGATGAACCGGGATGTTCGTCTCCTCCTGAAGGCCCGCAACACCGCCTTTAGGTCAGGAGATGCACACGCCTACAGTACAGCCAGGGCTAATCTAAAGAAGGGCATCAAAAAAGCCAAACACCATTACAAAAAGAAGGTAGAAGAACACTTCTCCAACTCCAACCCCCGACGCATGTGGCAAGGACTCCAGACCATCACAGACTACAGGACCACCAAACCCTCCCCCGCATCCTCTGATGTCTCCTTCCTCAACGAGCTCAACAACTTTTATGCTCGTTTTGAGCGAGGGAACCCCACAACCACAACCAAAGCAGACATGACGCCAGACCACCAACCTCTGACTCTCTCCCCCACCGATGTAGGAGCGGTGCTGAGCAGGATCAATGTCCACAAGGCTGCAGGCCCTGATGGCATCCCCGGGCGTGTTCTCAGAGCGTGTTCTGGGGAGCTTGCAGGAGTGCTCACAGACATATTCAATCTGTCCTTGGCCCACGCTGTGGTACCGGCCTGCTTCAAATCCACCTCCATCGTCCCGATACCCAAAAACTCCAACCCATCTTGCCTCAATGATTACCGCCCAGTAGCACTCACCCCCATCATCACTAAGTGCTTAGAGCGACTGGTCCTAGCACACTTCAAATCCTGTCTCCCCCCCACCCTGGACCCCCACCAATTCGCATACCGCCAGAACAGGAGCACAGAGGATGCAGTCTCCATCGCAATGCACTCTGTCCTCTCACACCTGGACAACAACAACACCTACGCCAGAATGCTGTTTATAGACTTCAGTTCACCATTCAATACAATCCACCCCTCACAACTCATCAGGAAACTGACAGACCTGGGCATCAGTTCCCTCATCTGCAAATGGTTACTGGACTTCCTGACCAACCGCCCCCAACACGTCCGGCTGGATAACCACTGCTCATCTACCATCACAATGAACACCGGTGTACCACAAGGCTGTGTGATGAGCCCTTTCCTCTACTCCCTCTTCACCCACGACTGCAGACCTGCTGATGGTTCCAACACCATCATTAAGTTTGCAGATGACACCACGGTGATTGGCCTCATCAGTGACAACGATGAGGCCGCCTACAGGGAGGAGGTGGATCGTCTGGCTGAGTGGTGCGACAGAAACAACCTGCTGCTTAACACCGAGAAGACCAAGGAGCTCATCGTGGACTACAGGAGGAATGCTGACCCACATCCACCCATCCACATTAAGGGGACGGCTGTGGAGCGTGTGAGCAGCTTCAAGTTCCTGGGAGTCCACATCTCCGAGGATCTCACCTGGACGACCAACTGCTCCAAGCTGGTCAAGAAGGCTCACCAGCGCCTCTTCTTCTTGAGGACTCTGAGGAAGAACCACCTGTCCTCAGACATCCTGGTGAACTTCTATCGCTGCACCATCGAGAGCATCCTGACCAACTGTATAACAGTCTGGTACGGGAACTGCTCTGCCTCGGACCGGAAGGCGTTGCAGAGGGTCGTGAAAACTGCCCAGCGCATCGCCGGAGCACCACTTCCTGCCATAAAAGACATCTACAGGAAGCGGTGTCTGAAAAGGACTGGGAAAATCATCAAAGACCCCAGTCACCCATCACATGGACTCTTCACCCTCCTGCCCTCTGGGAGGCGCTACAGGAGCCTCCGGACTAAGACCACCAGGTACCGGAACAGCTTCTTCCCCACAGCTGTCAGACTCCTGAACTCTGCCTCCTGACATCTGACCCACGTTAAACTCATGGACTGAACATACACGCACCCACAATGGACAACTGTACCCTCAAACACACAATAATAACATGGACTGAACCACCACTCACAACCACTAGCACTTTATATAGCCTCTGTAGAAACTATCTACACCCTCACTTATCTTAACTGCACTACTGTATAGCTCTGTGTAAATAATCATTCTGTACATTCGATAATCTTTAATCCTACAACTGTTTACAACTTGCATAGTTCCCATTTCTGTATAACTGTATATCTCAGATTCTGTAAAGTTATTATTTCATATTCTGTATAGTTTTCATATTTATATCCTGTTCATATCCTGTACATAGCTTGTACTCACTACAGCCTGTACATACTTATAGTTATAGAATATTCACAACATACTTCATACCGTGTACATTATAACATACCATAATAGACCCATTTCTGTAATATACTCACATATCTATATTATTGCTAATATATATTGTAATATATCTATATCACTAAAGCACTTCTGGATGGATGCAAACTGCATTTCGTTGCCCTGTACCTGTGCATGTGCAATGACAATAAAGTTGAATTCTATTCTATTCTATTCTATTCTAAATACATAAAATAAAATAATAATTTAAGTTTTTGGAGTGGACTAGTCAAAGTCCAGTATCAAACAAGATTGTGTTGCTTTGGTATAACCTTAAAAAGGCTGTTTATTCTCAAAAACCCTCCAATATGGCAAAGATAGTGCACCAAAATTCCTCCACACTGATGTGAAAGACTCATTGTCAGCTATTGCAAATCCTTGATTGCAGTTCTTACTGCCAAGGGTGACCCAACCAGTTATTCGGTTTAGGGGAGGAGTACTGAATTTATATAGGTAAGTTTGAATTGTTTTTTTATCCTTAATAAATGTAATCATCAAAAATGGCATTTTGTATTTATTCAGGTTATCTTTGTCTAATATTAAAATCCACTTGATGATCTGAAACATTTAAGATGAACAAATACTGAAAAAGTAAGTTATCAGAAAGGGGGCAAATCCTTTTTCACAGCACTGTACATGGCTGTCAGTTGTGCTGGGCCACACATCAAACCTGGTAAAAATATACAGCTGAGTTATAATGAGATAGGTTTATTCATGCACACAGATTTATTAACACCTACTCAAGCTGTCATCATAAGTCATAATTATATCATGTCACTCAGTGTCTGTAACCAAATGGGGTGTCAGTCAATTTAGCTACCTTATTATCAGTGCTAATGAAGCTCTATGAAGATATTCAAATTCTACATTCGTCCTGCTGAGATGGGTTCCCATTTTACAAAACTTCTCTGCCAGGCACGTACAACATGTTTATGATATATTTTGCAGTCTTTAGCAGGTTTAATGTGTGATAATCCTACATGACAGAAGTGCAGTTGTTTATCTAAATCTGTTTTACATATTTGCACGTTGTATGCTTACTTACTTTCTGCTGGTAAGCAAAGCGATACCTTAAGGCACCTGTTGTCCTTGTTTACTGTTCAGAACACCTCCACAGGTGCCTGTCAAAACCCATCATTGCTGCTCAAGTCACACCTACGTAAGCTCTATGTCTCTGATAAAGACCAATTTTATGTAGTGTTCAGATCAAAAGTCCAAAATGGTTCCCCTTGCAATGACTAGTGATGCAGCAAATTATCATTTTAACACATTACTCTTCATACTGAAGATCTGTTTCAACTCACTTCAACCTTGTACCAAATATAGCTCACTAGCATCTCACACAATTAAACTTTGCCTGCAAATATTTAGTTTTTTTTTCCTTGTACAAACATATACAATGACATTGTTTACTTCCTTTATAACTTATCTAAGAAGGGCACAGGCAAGAGAAGATATAAAGAAGATGAAATTATCACACAATTACACTTTGACATGGCTTTAAGCAAAACGAGAACGTGCTTTTAGAAAAGTTAGACATCACAAACTGAAATGCCGCAATTCAACGCATGACTCATGTTGTTTTAAAGTGTCTAAGTTCCTGTTACACAAGCAAAGGTAGGCCAACTCTCTGAAGTATTCCTCAGTGTACCTGGCCAAAGAGACCCAGAGCATATGTGCTCTGCCATCTGCTGTGTCCCATGGTTCCCCCTGACAAACTTTTAATGGATTCACACTCAAAGACACGCTCAGCCCTAATGAGATCAGGAATGCTTGTGTCACTGCAACTTCTTCTTCTTTGTCAAATCAAAACATCCAACAGGAATTAAGAGTTAAAACAAGTTTGAATTTCTGGCAAGTTATCTTTAAATGTTTAGTTCTTTTAAAACAATTGTTGCTAATATAAAATCCTATCTGATATTTGCTATTCCCCCATGTTAAGCAAGCTTTCATTAAAAAAAAAAAAAGAGTTAATATACTTCGTTATTGCAGATACAGGACACAGTAGCTAATCTGGCTCACAGTCCATCATAATTCACAGGTTAGTTTAATGACTGAAATACAGAGAGAAGCAATAGATATTCTTGTCATTTGTTGGATGTTTTGCAAAGTGTGAATTAAAATCCACTGAGAAGTTAAGGAGGCTTATATATCCACAGCAAATTAATCTTGTTCATCAATGAAACTGCTTGAGTTCACGAGTATATGATCAGTAGCAGCCAGAGCTATTAGACAAATGAAATTCTGTATTTCACACCATTGACCCGATGATAGCATAATAGTGAAACGAAGTCCATATTTCAGATGTGGGACCAACAGTGGTATCATGACCAATAAGATAATGATCATCTTCATCTAACAGAATGCAAGTGATATGCAGCATATGCGGCTGAGCTAAATCACATTGTTAAATACCAAATGACGGAATCAAAGTTTTTCATCATTTTGTGCAAAATTTATCAACACTGAGAATCCTATGTTAACAACTTTGCCAAACAATTAAAATTAAATATTGTTTAATACACCAGAAATTAAATTTTGTAAAACTGCCAATTGTGGCCATGAGTTTATGTTAAAAAAACAAAACAGTTATGGTGAAGAAGCTTTTGGTGAACATTGCTTGCAAGATTTGCTGAAATCTCACCAATGCTCCGAGAGTAACGATTTTTATGAAAACAGAAAAAAACATCAGTAAAACAACAAATATGACCTCGATCACCATTTGGGTAAAAACCCATTAGGTGATCATTGTGTGTAAGTTTGTTTAAATTCAGGCAAATACAACTCACCAGGGCATAAGACAAATGGAATAAAGCAAATTCTTTTCAATTTCATAAATTTCTGCTCCACTTACTGTGATCTGACATTTCCTTAGGTGGTTTAATCCAAGCAAAAATCTATCCAAGACTGGAAAAGCTGTCAACTATTCAATTCTGCACTAAAATATTGAAGACATTTAAAATCCAAAATCCCTCCTAATCTAAATAAACTGCTTCTTCACACCTTCGAGCCTAAGCAATTCTGTTTTATCTGAGGTATCTTTTTGCAAATTTAGACCAAAGATTTTGACTGCCCATGTGGTCATTTTTTATTACAATCATGTTAAGTGCAAAGTACAAACTCAATGCACAAGATGCTGCAAATTAATAACCCTGATTACTGTGATGTCTCAGGAGGTATGAATCAACAATGAGTTAAAAAAAAAAAAAAGAATAAAAAGAAAAAAGTAAGTGAGTGAATACATGAATGTGATATGTTATCTTCTTGTCTCATGAGCATCATATATGGAAGAGATATGTTGTAAGGGGCTCATTAGATGTGATCCCAACCAAATCTAGTTAGCTCACTTGTTTCACCTTCTTATTAAAAGTAAATCAATAGGTTAGACTTAAAGGTTGCTGTAAATCACCATTCTAACAATGAAGCAGAAACCAAATGCCTGTTACACTCAAGCTATGTATGTTAAGTGCCTTGGATGTCTGAAAGAATAGGACATTAGCTAAATGTCAGCAAATGTTAGCTGATGGCCTATGCTTCTAGACACCCAAGGCATGCATACTGGTAATTTCAATGTAATATGCATTCTGCTTCATCCCACTTTCTCTACAGCACACCGAAACAGGCCCCTTAACCAATGCATAATCAGACTTTGACAAGACAAGATCATATCGTCAGGAACTATACAACAAGAGATATTCATTGAATATGAACATCATCATGGATCTTTAAATCGCTGTATTCCACACACCTTCACACTTTTAATAACGTCTCTAGAGGGTTTTGTGTACAGAATAGCCAAGTTTCTTGCTCAAGTTGGAACTTGCATCAATCAAAAATTGAATGAAATTATTCCTATCACATTTTGGGTCATGTCAGAAGTTATTATGAAAGGCATGTTCATGTTTTAAATAACTGGGGGATGCTGATACAGAGGGGTATATGTCCTTGGGTGAATGAGGACAGGTTCAAGAGGAAATGAATTCTCACTGACATAAAACAGCCTACAATAAAAGCAGCACAGTACAATGGTATGATGGTATTCTTCATCCTCAGGAGAGTCAGCGTGAAGGGAAAAAGGACAGGAATAAAGATGTTGGAGCGGTTTCATACTCCTAGCAAATGTGTCAGTATATATATATATATATTTTGAATATGTCAAACTATTCCTCTGCAACATGCCATGTGCAAGGCTGCGTGCGTGATAAAACAGCCAAACGTTGACTCAAAGGTATAGCTTTTCATATTGAAATGTTTTTAAATGTACTATAAAAAATATTTTTCAGGAAAGAAATATAGGAGTGGAGAAAAAACAACCTGTTTTTTTAAAGGCTTTGGAAAACTTGTGAAGAGATGGGTTTTCCACATTTATATAAATATTTTTTTCTAACAGATTGTTTGTGAAACTGGGCTTTAACTTGACATTTTAATATAAAACTCCTGCTCATCTGGTTTCTGGGAAGATTGGAGATGACTACAGTTTCAGATTAACAATTGAACTGTTGCCTACTAAAGTTTTTTTCAGTAAATTTTAGTGAATGAAGCAAAAGTGCCTCCAGCTTTTTAGACATGAGAATTTCTCAAATATAATTCAAAACTGTACCGACTTTTCAGTGGGGAATGTAGTGTGCATTTTTTAACCACTTTATGACATTTTACAAAATAATAATAATTTTAAAAAACAAAAAAAAAACACAAGCATTAATAAGGAAATTCGATACAAGTAAATCATGACAAGGACTAGACTCATCTTTACAAAAACCTTTAACAAGAATAAAAATATTACTATACATATGCAATAAAAAAATATGTTTGACCTTGAGGGTAATAGCTGGGGGATATTTATGTACCATATACCCTTCAGCAAAGTACACCAATATCATTACAGTTAAAATTAATGTATGGATTTCCCTAATACTGTGTACGGCACATTTAGGAATGACAAGTGCAGCATAATCAGCATATGTAGCACTATGTCTAGCTTTGACATTTATTGAGGAGTGCATAATAAAAAGTCTAGTGGAGGAATCCAGTGTGGATATTCGATCTATGCATGCCTAGAAGCCCCTGAGAATGAGAAGTGAGGAGGCAAGCCTCTCTCGTCTGCATCAGTTTGCTAAGTGGAGCATGGCACACAAACACACTACAGGTAGCAGCTGGTGGCTGTTTAGAGACCCTCAAGGCCCTGAGACCTGCACTGATCGTTACCTTTCACTCAGTTTACAGTTTAGAATACAGGCACCGGTCATTATACCTTGTTACAGTGTAAGTGTCCTCTACCCAGTGGCCTGGTTGCCTGAGAGGGAAAGGATACAGCTCTGCTGCACAAGTACATAGCTTCCATTGGTGGCTTGCTACACACCACACTGAACTATCCTCAAGAGAAGTGTAAAAGCAAGTATAGACTCCAGTTACGCATCATGTCTAGTCAGACGCTGTCAACAAGACAGAAGTTGCTAAAGATAGATCCAACAGCAGCAACAAGGCATTCGCGTTAGCTTTGTTTCATGATGGCTAAGTTTTGACAGTTAGATGTGATGTTGGGAAAATGTACTGGCTATACGCCGCAGTCACAACGCCAGAATTTTGATACTAATGTCAGTGAAAAACACACTGATCCAGAGGATTGTTTTCAGAAAGTGATCTGTGAATGTCTTAAAAAAGAGACAATGAAATATTGTCAACTACAGGAAACAGTGTAAACAGATCTCCAAAATGGTAGCCTATAATGGTCAAAAAGAAAAAAACAGCATGAGTGACAAGCGAAAATGTGTTTATGCCAGTTTCTTAAAACAGAAATGAAAAGGCTCTTTCATTGTGGCTCCAGGTTAGAATTTAATTGGACAGTTGTTGACAGGAACTAATAGATCAAAATAACATCCATTCATTTCTTGCAGGAGAACTCATTTGTCCACATTTCAAATGATTCTGAAACCATTAAACGATGATTGCAATGCCATTTCACGAGAATCTGTGTATTGTTTTTCACATATTTATTTTAAATAAGTTTAGAAAATGTTAATTCCCCGAGGCAGCAGCATATTCCTTTAGTAATGTATACGACAACAGCTGTGTGTCAGCAATATAAACCAGGCATGCCAGCCTTACAGCATTTGGACAAGCTTCAATAACCCAGTACATTTTACTAAAACTACATTAAAAAAAAAAAAAAACAAATGGGAAAAAAAATGAACAGGTTTCTGCTACATAGTAATAAAAAGTGACTTGTACCTGGAAATATCTCAATCATTTACTTATTCACATAATATGGACTGTAAATTAGTCAAACAAACAGCATTGTTAATATCTGCCACCTGAACCCCGTTTCGTTTTTAAATGTGTAGGATGTATTAAAATTTCAACAACTGGAGTTATGAGCAGCAGAAAGTTGGACATAAACCCTGCTGGAGGCCACAAACAAAATAAACAGAAAGTTTGGGTCACAAACAGGATTAGGGTTTAGAAAATATTATCCAAAGAGTACTTTTGGTGTTAAAAAAAATATCAGTAACCCTGAAGACATCAGTTCCCCTCCTTCCTGAAGAAACACAAACACATCAAAATTCATCAAAATCTGAGAGGAGTGCATTGTTGCATAAACTGTAGGTTCCATACAGGCAGAATAAAATAACTTGGTCTTGGACTGCTGGTCAGATACAATAAACTCAGTGCATGGCTTTATGAGGGTGATTGTGCAAGCAGCCCTCTTGAATAGTGCATATGAAGAAAAAAATGGCTTGCACACAACTAAATAAATATTGTGTATGTCAAACGATGATGGTGCTAAAACAAAGACTATATGCATGAAAACAAAACTGTTCAATAAAACATGCAGTACCAATTTAAATCCAAATAGTTCCCTTTAAATAAGCAATACACAAATAGATAAACCACACAAGCACAAACAAACAATCCTTATCAATTTTACAAGACATAAGCTACAAGAATACTCAACAAAAGCATATACAGAAATGTGCTATAAATACTCACAAGGCAAGCAAACAGAGAAACATGTGACAAGAAGCACAGACACCAAAGGATTTTTTTTTCAATGGGACACCTGGTTGGGACTTGCTTGTGCACATGCAAGAAACAAGTCTTTCTGCCAGAAGTTCTTTCTCATATCCGACTGAAATGATTTATGAAATGTAGGCAAACCTGTGAAAGGATCTATTTAACTAATAAAATAGTATTGCCCTAAATTCAACTAAGTTAGCTCTTGGAGAACAGTATTGAGAACAAAAATCAGTCCATCAAGTTTCTTAGTATAAATGCATTGGGGGATGCATCAGGAAGGACATCCAGTGTAAAAATCTACGAAATCAAATATGCAGAGCTGCCCAGTGTGGCAACCCCTTGTGAATAAGGGAGCAGCTGAAAGTAGCTTCTTAATGGCTTATCCAAATTAATGTTGTGGAGGGGCTGAAACTTATCCCAGCTGTCATGGGACAAGCGACAGTATGCAACCTGGACAGCACACAAGTCTAGTCCATGACAGTAAACTAAAACAACCAAGTTTAAATGGTAAATGGCTTGTATTTGTATAGTGCTTTACTAGTCCCTATGGACCCCAAACCGCTTTACACATCCAGTCATCCACCCATTCACACACTGGTGATGGCAAGCTACATTGTAGCCACAGCCACCCTGGGGCGCACTGACAGAGGCGAGGCTGCCGGACACTGGCGCCACCGGGCCCTCTGACCACCACCAGTAGGCAACGGGTGAAGTGTCTTGCCCAAGGACACAATGACCAAGACTGTCCAAGCCGGGGCTCGAACCGGCAACCTTCCGATTACAAGGCGAACTCCCAACTCTTGAGCCACGATCGCCAAAATCGATAGGTCGGTGCTGATTTATGAGTGATCATTCCAGGTTAGGTTGGGGCCTCATCATGGAGAGACTCCACCTGTCAGTTAGCTTGGAAACAACTTAATGTGTCTCTGGAAGAGCTGAAGGAAGTGGCTGAAAGTTCTGGGTGACTCTGTTTAGGCTACTGCTCTCACAGTCTGGACCCAAATAAGCAACAGAAATGGATGGATGGATGGATGGATGGGGACACAAACCCTTTTAAATAAAAGTCCTTTTTTTGACCCGTGCATCCACAGCAACCTCAGCCTCATAACTGGTACGGTCATCTGACATTTCTGAGTATTTCTCCTAGAAATGTTTTCCGGCAGAAAATGTTGAAGTAATTTTTTGCGCTACTTGCTGTTGTTCAGTGCTTTATGAATTTTGAAGTTGCTGTGGAAAATGAGCGGAAATATTTTTAGTCTACTGCAACATTGCTCATCACTTTTTTTTGTCTCCACATTTACATTTACAGCACATTTGTGTAACCGATTGAGTTGCACTTGGAGTATGTTTTGTCTGTTTTAAAGTGTTAAGCTTATAAAGTATTAAAACTTATGTATAAGGCTAACACTTAAAAACAACAACAACTGTGTGTTAATCCACTTCAGGGCCAGGAGTTTGTACTTTTGTGCATTCTGCATAAAAAACTTTTAGAAATTTCCATTTCTTAAATTTATTTTGATGTACTTTGATTCTGGTGGTGTTATGCTTTTAGCGCTGCAACCCTAAAAGACTTGCAGGACACAGTTTCTTGCAGCTCTCACAGGAAACACCCGCAGAGAGAGCCCATCATGAGGCCATTTTGGCATCCATAAGTATGATTGATGACATAGGGATGCAGACAGCGAGAATTCCCCTCTGCCATGAGAAAAATGATGATTGTTTGGATTTTTTTTTTTTTTTTTTTTTCCCTGTTAGTGCCCCCCTCTGCTTCTCAGTGGGACACATTTACATTACGTTAGCAACATATACACTCAAAGCCTGGGGCTACCAAATACAAACAAAACAACTCTCGTGGATCTCAAAAGTCCATTTATCCACAATTTTTATCACAAATACTTCGATGTTTGTAGAGTAAAATGTAAAAAAGGTAAAACATGCCATCGGAAGCCATTATCCCTTTCAGGACCTCACCCCCAGATCTATTTCAACATGTGTGACTGGCAGGAAGGTCGCAATAATTTCACAATACATCACAGCAACAGTGGAGTGTGCTGCAGGGGCTAACAAAGTCACCTGGCCATTCCCTTTGCAGGCACTGCCATTTAGCCCTTTTTAATCCCCTCCATCCCATTACATGACAGTAGAAGACCTGTGCACATTACATGCTTCAGTAGAGATCATTTGCCTCTCGCAGGCAGCCAAAGATCACATAAAATATTACCACCCGTTATTTCTGTCCCACCTCCATCTCCTGACTGGCAGTAAACAGAGCTGGACGTCAAATGATAGCATAGTATATGACATCCTAAGAAGTTCCATTGAATCCCGCAGTCTGCCATATGACTCACCCTCCACGTCTCAGACATTGGGTAATCGACTGAGTGGAAACTGAGACAGCAGATAAGACTGAGTGCAGGTCTTAACTTTAACAAGCAATAAAAAAGTGGATTTTAGAGGCAAAATATAATTAATTTTCTTGCAATTAAATTAAACAGATATAATTAAAGTCTTCTGAGAGGGTGATTCATATTTTAAGATGTGCAAACACTCCAAAGACTTTGAAATTCACAAGTTCATTCCTATTTTAAATATCTTCACAGTATACTAGCTTCCAGCCCGGTCTGGTCAGCTGAAAGAATCATCGGTTAAGTCTTGTGGAATTACTGTACTCGCTGAGCCTTCAGGCTTTGGATCATAACAACATTTTTGTCAATAACACCATCTCCAGTGCTGTCATTCCCCCTGACCTGGTTCCTCTATTGAGCCCAAACACAAACACACACATACGAAAACACACACACAGAAAATCTGGGGTACTAAGCTTTTCATTTCAACTCCAGGAGAAGACGTGGTAGTTATTTCAACATTTTAAGTAGTGCAGAAATACTCTCACAATAGCACCCTGATATTTCACGGTTATTATTTTCACTCTATTATATTTGCAGTGGTTGCAGTGAATTACTCATATTGGCCAATCTTATAGAAAAAGTTTGGGTAATATAAAAAAGTAATAGATATATATTTCAATAGTATTCTAATTTGATTCATTTAAATATAAGTACAATCTAATTTAATAAAAACATAACTTTACAAATACAGTTTCCCAAATATGTTTTCTAGTCTCTAACGGCATCACATCAAAAGCAGCAAAACCACACACACATCCATCTGTCACAGACTTCAAAAAATCAAACCGCCAAGTGAGACCATTCAACAAAAAATGCACAGCATGCAGCAGCAGTGAAAGCACCATTTGTGGAGGTGGACCAGTAATAAGTTTGAGATTTCCCCTAAATCGTCAGTGATTTAAATAGAAAGTGATGGCAGTTGTGAGACTGGCACAAACAGCAAAACAGGAAGCTTTTGAAGCTCTAAAGTAACTTAAAAATTTTTGTAACTTTAATGATCAAGTCGTCCGTCCTAAACAGATCTTCAAGTCATCACGAATTGCACAAAAACAGTATTTAAGTTCGCATTAATCTGTGAATTGGTGTTAATGTCATTTGCAATCTGTCAACTCCACAAATCATAAAATGTGAACAGTAATGTGCCCTTGACACACTCATTGACTACACCACTACCTCTACATCATGTGTGTAATATAAATGAATGACATTTCAGTGAAAAAACTAAATAACTAAAAAGGGGCCGAAGCTAAAAGCAGATAATGCTGCATTATTAACAACATCTGCCAAGTGAATTTCATAAAAATATATCCATCCATCCATTTTCTTAACCCCAGGGAAGCTGGGATCTATCCCAGCTGTCATTAGAGCTAAAGGAAGGGTACACCCTGGACAGATCGGTAGTCTGTCATGAGGCTGACACGCAGGGAGACAGAAAACCATTAACGCTCATATTCATGGAGTGCGAGAGGAAGCCGGAGTTCCCGGAGACAGCCCATACATAGGCAGGGAGAACATGCAACCTTCCCAAAGTAGCTTAGTAAAGTAAAGTAAAGTAAGCTTGTGGATTCAAACCCAGTACACCCTAGATGTGAGGCAACAGTGCACAGCACCACAGGATTGTCTATAATGTTAAAAAAAAATACACATATTTTAATAAGCTATATTACTCAATTATAGTCCAAATGATGTCATTTATCCCCAAATCAGCTATTAAACCAAAGGCTCTATTTTCAGGAGATTAAGTAAAATAGTGCAAACAAGTCGTGTGCCAGCCACGAGATTAAATTTTAAATCAGTTCAGACTAATATAAACTTACATAGCGAAAAAGAAAGCTCTCTGCATTTACTACATTTCTGCTAAGAAGCAACTTGAATGTTTTTTCATTTATTTATTTATTGATAGGACAATGTTACGATTTTAATCAACTTTTAATCAAAAGGAATTTGCAAATTTATTTTAGGCAAGATCTGGCTTGGCTTGAAAGTTGTTTGCATGAGTAAGAGGCAATGAGCTTTGAGCCCAGAGGACATGTCTATCACTGTGCGAATTTGCTGAGTTGTTGATAAAGCGTTTCTCCCGAAGACATGTAAGGTTGTGACTCATTCAAAGAGAAGATCAAAAGACTTTTATTCAGGGTGACATAATTCAGGAAAGAGACAGATTGGATTTTTTCCACTCATTCCAGAGATTAGTTGTGATGTCAGAGACACAGATCCAACGGATTTAATCAGTTAGTTATTCAACCCGTCTCTGAACAGGTGTGCCTGTTATCAAATATGCAGCCTTTTACTTGTGCCAGATTCCCTGATTTATAGAAAGAATAATTGGCCTTGAAGCATAACAATGACGACCTGGAGAGACAATTCAATGAAAGAGGCGGAAAGGGGAGACTGCCTCTCATCCATACTCCTGTTCTGATGACATAATGATATTTATATCCAAACTATGCCTGAAAAACAGACCGATTTAATTTAAGTATCGCTGTGGTGAAACACTGACGCTGTAACCTTAAGTCATTTTTCAAATCATGTGTGTAATGTGTACCGTAATCAAGCCCATAGAACACCAAGAAAGATTTCAACAAAACATCATAAAATCTGCAGTTTTACATGCCAGTAGGGATGCATCGGGCCTGCCTTATTTCACACAAGGTATATTTAAGATAATTACTTATTAGGCTTGTGGCAGAAACCATGCAATGCCAAATGAAGTGAGCAGCGGTTGTGGTCTACTGCTTGAGCATTGCATGAGCTTCATTTTATCTAATCACCCAATTTTCACAGGACAAGAGTTAATCTGTACAGCTGTCCACTCACTGGGCTCCCTTACTTGGTTTTCACCGTCAGAAACCTCTACTGGAGACATGCAGACACATTTCACACTCGGCATTGATAGGGCAGGATAGCCGGTATGACATATATATATAACTAAATAAGCCTGTAGTTATGCGTTCAGGCAGTTTACATGCGTGGGTTCCCGATTAGAGCAGATCTCTCCAAACAGCTGTGGGGAGCTCACTACCCCCAGGTAGTCAGTCAGGAGCGTTTTGGAAATCAAGTAGCTCACATCATTTGTATAAAGTTAACTTCAGTGAGTGAAAATCACAGCAGGTACTTTGTGAGTGACAGGTGGTTGAAAAGCTGGAACCGATTAGTTGGACGTGGTGCAGTCGCAGTAGCCTACCCCTGCAGCATTAAAACGATTTAGCGTCTTAAATGAGTTGCAATAGGACTGCTGAGTATTTTTAACTTTTCCTCTCAGATATAAACACTTAACACAGACGCGTTTACTATTATTATTTTATTTTGTAAAAGTCGCTGCATATTCCCGATCATTTCGGATGCTGTAACCGGCAGGTCGTGAGCCAGTAACTCAGTCCACCCTTACCTGGGATCTCCTGATGGGGAACATGTGAGAAGCCAAAGCCTTTCGCGATGGAAGCCTCCCTCACCTCGCTGCAATTCCTCGCTTTAAATTCGGCTCTTGCCGCAACAGACAGCACACAAAAAGTGCAAATGATGGTCTCCAGGCTGAGCATCGTTCACTTCTGTACAGATCCCTCACTGTTTAGGTACTCTGCAGTGTCCCGCTTGCTGGCAAAACTCCCCCCTCCTGCAGCAGATTCGCAGGTAGACTACTTAATGACTGGTCGTTTTTAGTGGTTGAAACTCAACTATAGTCTCTTAACACATCCCCCAAAGCACAACGGGTTTGTATCGCCACCGAGTTCAGTTGAAAGTCCCTCGGCGCAGTAGAAAAGAAAGCTGTGAGCGTAAAGGTGCCACATGAATCCAAGGAGCGCGTTTCCCGGCTTGTTGACTCAACTTCGCTCAGCAAAGAAAGCCCATTGTAGCTGCGTTGAAGTGGAAATGCTCTGTGGAGGAGAGCGCTGTGTGTTCAGATGCACCGGCAGGGCAAAAGCGGGACACAAAACGTGGAGTGGAATCGAGCCTCATCCAGTGTAGCAGGTCGGCACCTGCATATGAGATACAACCTGGTAGAAAGTAACAAATACATAAAACATCCTGTAGGTGCTATTGGATTAAAAATGGGAAGATATGGAGCCGACTTTAAAATTGAATCGCTGCCATAAATGCCTGTGGGTATATCCCATTGTTTTTCGTGAGTGTGAATTATAGAATGCAGTCTGTTACACTTGGATTTTTTTTTTCTAATATCTGCAACTTAACAAACCTTTACTTGGCCTGCACGTTTATGCTCCACTGGGGAGGTGGCAGTTCTGCTGAGCTTAGAAAATGCAAATGTTGATATTTTTTCACTACATTCATCTGATACAGAAGCAAATTATCAGGTTCTGTAGTATCAAACTGTATAAGTCACGAATGTAAAGGATTTGATTAAGACCAGAAGGCAAGCTTTCACAGTTTTATTGATTTTGGAAGAGCTTGATCCCTGGGTAGCTCAACAGTGGATTAACATGGCTCCCATCACTATGCAAAGGATTCCAGTGGGATGGGTTACCACATTTCGAAAGTTCTTTAAAAGTGACACCGGCTTGTTTCAGATGGTAGCACTGGAAGATCTTCAATTAAATATCCAAATCCAAGGGGTTCAGGTTTAAGGGCAACACTGAGGCATGTTCTGCTTTACTGATTAAAGTGCCTGTATTCTGGCTTTATGAGGCCACATTCAGTTTCCCACATGAAAGACGGTCATTATTTTTTAGAATTCTTAATGTATGTTCATGTCGATCATGTCCTTTGAGAGGTTCCGAGAAGTTGCATAATAAAAACACTGCTAATCACAGCATCAAAATACACTTGTACTCCCTTTTATGTTTGCAACTGGTCAAACACTGTTCCCCAAAAACAAATGTAGTCCCCCTGTTTTGACATTCAGTAAAGGGATGATAGAATTAGTCGTTAGTCTCTTCATCCTTTAGTGGTTCCTTTCATGAATTCTGTGCTCTACTTTTATAGTGAGACATTTTGACCTGGACATGTCACACTTTAATGTATCCAACTTTGAAACCCAGGGGATGATTTCATCCAGATGAATAATTTTAATACAATAAAGAATTAATCACAACCAAGATGGCTTTCAAGTTTCCTAACTACATAGTAATATGCTGCTCTAACTTACCACAGTTATTCTGGGATTTCAAGGCATTCCCAAACCAGCCAGTGATGTAGAGTAGTAAACATGATGTCATAGAAGCATTAAAATGTGGACCCAAAAACTTGGACATGGGACGAGGCAGACTGCAAGTAAAAAGTGAGCCATTTATTCTGGCTAATCAGAGTTCATACGTAAAAACAAAGTGAAACACTGTCTGGGGAAACAACAAAACATAAAGTTAGCCAAAGTTCTGCTTTAAATAGAAACATGAGGTAATCCAGGATACGGGAAACACCCAGGTACAGAGCTGAATCTAATCAGACATTATCAAGACAAGGGAAGCAAAAGTAAATACAAGGCACATGGGACAAGAGCTACCAAAACAAACAGGAAGTACCGACACAGAAAAACGCCTACCACAGAGACTAAGACTTGATAACAGTAAACGGGGATACAGGAGAGGTCAGATGAACTGAAAACTCATGGACATAGACTCATGGAAACAAACCCCACAAAAGATAACCTAAAATACAACTTTAAAAAACTCCAAACACCAAGAACATGAAGTGCAGTAGCATTTAACTTTATTATCTTGTCAAAATCACAGAACCTACTTGTCGAAACAATAAACACTTCAGCCGTCAAGGTGACAAAAGTATAACTTTGGCATACTGTCACACAAACGGTTCAGAACAAAACAAACAGAACTTAATAGAAGAGAAACACTGAGTGCTGTGACACCGACAGTGCTTATTATGAGAACATTAGAAGGTGAAGAAAGGCATAGTAACAACCTCTTAAGTCTCGCAACCAAGAGACAAAAACACACATCACACATACACAGGTGAGTTCAGTGTTTGAACTGCAGCTAAGATATTGTCTCATAAGCTGCTGCTAATAAGTAACACTAACACCTGGTGCAAGCTAAAGTGAGAGGCTTAGACATTTTTTCTGCCACTGACAGCTGCACGTACAGCACCTTGGAGAGCACCACATATTCACCTCTTACCTTGGCCATCACATTTGTTTTCCTTTTAATATGGCGATTACACAACATTATTACAGGACTTTTCATCGTGTCCTATCCCACCTCCAAATTAAAGCTTTTATTTAAAAGCATTAACTTTTATTTATTTATTTTAAGGCGGCGTTCATAAACAATTAACTAACAAATGAAGAGATTGTACACCTGTCTCCATCTGTTCCACCAGTACACATTCATTCTAACCTGCACAGTGTGAATCAACTGATGATCAATCTTTCAGTTAAAATGGTAAGTAATAAAGATGCTCTTGTAACCAGTGGGGACTGGCTGGGATGATGATGGTTTATGTGAGTTTGTGTATTGTTTAATTATGTTTTGTGTACTTTTCTGTTCACTGTATGGTAGCTGGGATAGTATTGCTAAGACCTGTGAATTGACTTTTTATTTTCACTTGCTACAATCTTTAATTAGCTCTGTCAATACTGCACAGTTTCTAAGATAAGAAAACTGAAATAAATCAGCACCATTAGGTAAAGAAGATAAGCTAAGGTAAGATTGGAACAAAAAGGGTCTGACTGTAATAAAAGTTTAGAAACTGACAAGTGATTTTTTCCCCCCTAGAGAAGCACTGAGGGGTTTATGTTTTTGAATGGAAATTGATATGGAGAATGCAGATAAACTATCCAATGCACATTACATAATATTTGACCTACCTGCAAGTCATGACAACAACAAAAAAATATGTATTTCAATATGAGTTAAATTGTTCTACCTGCCCTACATCCTAATGCACTCGGATTTCTCCCCAATATCGACTCAGGCTCTGTTCACATTCCTCATACAGATGAGAAAATCCATGTTTATTCTCTGTAAAAATCAAAAAACAAAAAAACAAGGCGGTACAATAAGAAGTGCTGGGATCTCAGAGCTGATGCCTTGAATCAAAACAGCCTGACTGTTGTTTTTGGCTGTGTCCACAAATTTTCACAAACGTGAAAGGGGGTAAGGAACAGCTTATATGGATTTGATATCAAATATGTGGCAAGCAAAGCGAACGCTTCACTTAATCTCAGGAAGATGAATGCAGATTTCTGTCAATGTGTCAGACTAAATGACTCATTGGCACGACCACAATGTACAAGCTAGATGTACATCTTCTCCAAATCCTCAATACATGAGGAAAAACAACAATATCTCTATGATCCCTCAATTATTCTAGTTGGATAAAAACACTGCATTGTGCTGAAATTTGCTGTCGCGTCCAAGGTTCAACCAATATAAATCTTCTTTCATGCACGTTTAGTGTAGGCTTTCCTGATAGGCTGTGTAGTGTAATTCAGAAAGCTTTTTTTATTCTGGCAATATAAAGACTTTGTTCCAAAATCATCTCAAAACACAGCAAAGAAATATGTTAATTGCTACATCCCTAAAATCTCTGGTACAGGATTTTGTGTCATAAATAAATGTGTTTATGTTTTAAAATTCTGGGACAAATATCGACAAATTACATAACAGCAAGAAGTCACTTTACAACATAATGCAATCAGGAAATATGAAATGCATGTTCAAGGATTTCAGAACTATTTACCATCCTTCTGTTTGATGTGAATAAGCTTACAATCAGTTTCTGTAGAAGACCTAAAAATATGGCCTCAGATTTGAATCAAACACAAAGTAGAAAACTACCAGACAAAGCTTTTAAAAATACAATCATGTGTCTCATCTGTCCTTATTCTGAAAAGAGTATACTCAAATATTTGTTTAAATCATGTAATTTAAATTTCCATCAGTGGTAGAAAGTCTAAAAATGATTAAGAAATATTAATGTACGGGACCATGATTCAGTTGTCTGAAGTTAAAGAAGCACTTTTAGCTTCACTAACAAGAAGCAGTCGTTTTCTGTATGACTGCATTAGTCTCTCAGCTTTACAATGTTGCTTCAGTTTGTGTACATTCATTTATGCGTAGCACTCCTTAGGTCTTGCCACAGCATTTCAATTGGATTGAGGTCTGGACTTGGTCATCTGGACCATTCAGGTGTGAGTTATAATCTCCCGATCAGAGGGCATCCCAGCAAATTCACCTCAAGGTCAGAACATGCAGTGCTGAGAGAAACTGCAAAAACTGTCAAGAGCTACATCTAAGACTATACAGGCCTCAGTTAGCATGTTAAATGCTTAAGTTCATGACATTCTGAAACAATGTTCACTGGAAAGTGCCTTGTTTGAGTTGGACTTTTGGACCGGGCTACTTCGACACCTTAATTCTTTGCTTTTTTAATCATTCTCTCGTTGATTTGCGGGGGTGCTTGGGATCATTGTCATGATGTAGCTCTTAGGTTTCTTGCAGTCTCTCTGAGGATTGCAGGTTCTCACCTTGAAGTGAAATTGCTGGGATGTCCTCTGATTGGAAACGTGCTGCTCACTTTTTCACATGCCTTTATAAGGGTAGGTCACTATAGTTAGTCACATCACAATTTTGTGTACAAGAAGTGTATTTCAAACTTTAAAAAAAATGCATAGTGGCTAAAATGAATATTTTCTCTCTTTCTTTCAGTACCACTGTTGATTTGAACACGGACTGAATTAAAATAGTAAGCATTACACTGGTGACAATTTGCCACAAGCCATTTTTTTTATGAAAATTTAAAAGAAAGACCAGAAATTGCTAATTGAATAATAACGCTGTCATGGGTTAATACCAAATAGCCAACTAATTATACTCTTTTCTACATGTCATTTAGCCAGAGAAAAAACATCATCAGAAACAGTAGTCAAAGCAAAGTCAAACTCGCGATGTTTGTACAGGTTACATAAACGACTGTTTATGCTGTAATGCATAGCATGGTTAATGGCTGACAACTCTCATTCACATTTCAAACTCAGAGTTTCTGTTCAGCATTCAGTTTAATATAATCATACTGCCATGTGGCTGCTATAGCAGTATAATCATCTTGTAGCTAATACAGTGCAAATATTGAGATAAATTGCTCTTATCATACACAGCAGACAATAGAGCATAAACAGAGATGGTTTCCAGAGAAAGATTTACAGCTTGGTTGCATAGCCAAGACATGAAGCTTAATTGTAGCCTATAATAACTAAAAACAAACAAGCAAACAAACAAAAAAACCCAACTAAGGAAAAAAAATACCAGTATAATTTTTGGCACATTTCTGATTAGCAGACACTAGTAGCACAATATGTCCTGCAGTAATACTGAAATAAAGGGCTGTTTTTCAGTGCTGAATTTCAACCTTATGACATTTTATCAGTGAATCACAATGGCATTGTGAAATTGCTATTACTTTAAAAGTGTGTTTAATATTGATTTATCACACTGACATTCCTGCTATTCATTAATTCCCTCTTTTTTTTTTTGTATATTGAAGGTCGTGTACTCATTGATGTCATTTTAACTCATTAAGTGAATTGACCTCTCACACAATGGTGTGAAAAAGGATGGGTTATGAATTCTTTTTTTCTTTAAAAAAAAAACTGTCTTGCACATTCTTTTACTCCATTTCCTGGCATTTTTCATACCAGACTAAATTCTGAACTGAAAAATGGACTTTCACACAATGCATCCATCCGTGGTCTAATATAGATAAGATAAATCTCTTTTCTTAATGCTCTCATCATGTCAAGAATTCAAACAACACACCTTTTTGGAGTCATATGATAAACGCAATTATTACAAATATGTGGTTTCTTGAGATGAAGACATAATGTAGCTAATGAGACATTTTCATCTCTGAGAGATGATTATTAAGTGACAACAAAGCAACGCAATTGTCGGAATGACGTGTTAAAAACTGTCATTCTTTATCTTACAATAAACTTTATATGCTCTTTTGGAGGACAATAAACAGTAAATTTCAAAATCTATTTTTTTCTTCACAGTGACAGAAAAAAATCACAAGCTAAACCCAATTTACTTCAAACTGAGTGCCTCTGAAGAGTCAGTTATAAACCACCTTCTTTCAAGTATTTTCTGCAATGAACATCTCAACCTTCCAAACCACTCCATACTCCTTACTGGGACAACCTACAGGGAAATAAGTGCATATGAGAAAGCAAAGTGTTTTGGGAATTTCCTCTTGTGTCTATCTCCCAGCTGCATGTTTTTTTTAAACACTGAAAATGTGGAATGTTTTATAGGATACGCAGTTTGGAAATCTCTGTGCCTTCAAACATTGTGTCCCTATTCATATTTCTCAGAGATGTGAATATGGTCTCTTGCATGAATTGTCTGGAGCTATGGGGAGACATGGCATCTCCTGCTGCACTGAACAGATGCTCAGAAGACAGAAACTTTTAATCCACTCCCAGTGAAACAAGCTGCCGTGTTTGGGTAAGTGGGGTTGCTAGGACACCCGCTGAGAGAAAGATAAACAAATGCTGGCTGCTTCACAGCTAAATTAGCATTTGAAATAATTAGACAGTTCATCTAGGTCTACCTATTCAGCACATGACTCTCGATTCTCCGCTGGAATCGGGCACAATTCCAGGTGAGATTGATTCAGTTTTATCACTCACAGAGCTCTTTGTAAATTACTTTTGCTAGGACATTCACTGAAGAACACTAAACTCTGAGCAGTCTTATTGGGACATAAAGCTCAGGGTTACTGAGATTTAGGAATAACTTACAAATTGTTAAAAATTTAATAACTAAGATAAATATTTGAATTGCCTAATTAAACTACTAAGCTAGTATATGTATTTGAATTCTTTGTTTGTATTACTATTTGATTGAACAATTAAATCTTCTACAGGTTTCCATATGTTTCCTCAGGTGTGTCACTGGAGATTAGCCTGAAAAAATGCAAGGCAGTAAAATAAAACTTGTGTTCTACAATAACACTGCACATCCCCCCCCAAAAAGCAGTTTGTACTACTAATTTTTTTCATTAGATTCAAGCTAATATTTAATTAATTTCCTATTTTTAAAACAAATTCTTGTTACATTTATGTTTAACTGACAAACAGATCACATGTAGTTTATGATTTTGTTCATTTTCCAATTTGTGGAAAATGTTTAATGAAAATCAAAATACATGATCTTAGATGTCTTTCTTACTAACTCTAGCAGATCACACTGACTTTTCTTCTGCTTGGATTATGTAACTCTATTACATACAACTAGGTAGTTAGATGAGAAGATAAGTAGCTATAGTTAATACATTTACTCTCCAACAGTGGAGGCTATTGAAGTCAACTTAACCATCCACCATAATGAAGCTACAATTTCAGGTATAATGTACAATGAAGGGAAAGTATGTGTGTCAAAAGATTCTAACCTACTTGTGAGTTTAATCAGAAAAATGCAGAGTCATCTGTGCAACTCACAGCTCCTGACATTTTACAGTGGACACATAAAACATGTGAAATCATATGACAGCTTAAGGTACAGTCAAAATACAGATCCTAAATAAAGCTCAGCAAGCAGCTGAAATGATGTGATGAAAGGAGTTTCACTGTAAGCACTGAATCAAGGTGAAGTGTGTAAGTGAAGCATTTATCTTGTCAATTGAAAAGTAAGAGATGAAAGCAGCAGTAATTTAAAAATACATGTAAGTGATACTTAAAGAACATTAAGTCTCTGCAGAAGAATGAAAAGCAGTTCAAGTGCAACTGACATTTAAGATGAAAATGTGGCGTAAGTGTCAGACAAATAAATCAAAGACTAAATCTAAGCTCCTGATTTTTATTTAAAATGAAAGTTATATAAACAGTTAAATGTTATTGAGCAGGAAATACTCAGCTGGAAATGAATTAAATCAAAGGGCAGAACAATGTGTCCTAATGGGAGACAATGGTAGATATAAACTATTTAGTCCTCATTTAGGCCACACTCATCAAACACCATCTACATTTTGATCCAACTGCAACTGAGACTGATGTTTATGAAAGGTATTGTGTTTTTACAGTAAAGCACCTCTCTTGTAGTACCTGCTGAAGAAGGTTATCTCCAGGACCACATTTTGCTATGATGACACTCATACAGACAGACAGAATCACCTGGGGAAATAATGACAGTCACACTAATAACAGTAAGCACGCTGTCACAACTGATAACAAAGTTAGAAATATCTACAAATCTCCCAAATACTGTGAAATTGAGAAAATTGCGGTATATTTTCACCTGTTGTGGATTTGTAGAACCAGAAACTTACTACTAAATGCTATAGCATGGCTGGAATGACATTATATATACTTTACATTATTCATTATATGAAGACATCCTTGACTGTGCTATTTGCATATTTGCATCTACAACTAAGGATTCCAATGTAAAGTTTATGTCCACAGAAGCCCTGTGTATTTTTTTTAACAAGCCTGGGGCACAGAAAGACTCAAACCACAAGCAGATTTTCATCATTCATTCTTGTTCACCTTGCTATTGTTCATTGCAATAGAAACAACGATGTCTCTGGGCCATGTGCTTTGTTGACTATGAGAAATGAATCCATTATACAATGAAGAATTATCAACAGTTAAAGTACAAAAAAACTCAGAAGAAAACAAATCTTGTGTCTGCTACAACTGACAACAGTATAACTATGTACCCAATGTGGTATACTTTGAAAACCTCTTAAGCAAAAATGCTAACATTTTTAAATTATCATCAATTACAAAATCCCGTCCAGTTCTGTAAAAAGCAAAGAGCAAATGACTTTGTCCTTGGGGCTGCAGACTTAGGAAATTAATTGACATTCTTGTATCATTGGATTGCAGTCTAATCTTTATCTGGACTGCCACCATACAGAACCTGAAAACACTAGCAGACAGCACGAGTAAAGCAATCAAGCTGGGTAGTTTTGCACATATATAGATGCACAGTCTAGGGCTGGCTATTTTAATGAGTTGTCTTTACATGATCACCTTGGATGCTCTAGCCATTGCATAGCTGACCTCTTTAATGGGAGTAGAGTTAGGAGGACTGTGGGTGGATTCAAGTAAAAACACATATGGCCACACTTAACAACACTGCTGTGTTGTTGTACATATGAGAAATATCAAAAGATTCATTACTAAAACATGTGCTAATATTTAAATTTAATGATGCTCAAACTGAATTAGGGACTGCAGAGAGACAAGGGCAGGTGTGTCATAAAACTACATATAGTAAGTTACAGTGCATTAACTTGTTTTTTATCTTCTGTGTCACTGCCAGAAATGTATTCTGCCATTTATTTCCCAGGTTTGCATGGAACTTAAACACCATTGTTTTCAGCTGTGATTTTATATCTTCATTTTGAACTTCATGGGATATCTTCATTCTACTGAGGTTCACCAAGATAAATTTAATATGCTGTACAATCCTTCAAGCTTTGCCCCTTCCTGCTCCATGGGCATTTAATGCAGCATAATGAATCAGTAGCAGATACTCTTCGATGAAGGCTGTGTCAGCCTCAATGGTATGGATCTACCATTTTACCAAATAATCCAAAGTGTGTAGCACATTTATGTAATTTAAGTTTTCCTGGAGTGAATGTCTTGGAAATTTTGAAAACATGCACCCTGCTGACTTATTATGTACTGAAAATTTCTCAGAGCAACTAAAAGAAATGTGCAATAAAAATTGGGGTTGTACAACTCTGTAGCTGTGCACCAATGTCAGAATAATACAGCAGCAAACCAACCAACTTTTGCAAAAGAGCAGAATATAAAGTGCTGTCTGTTAAAATTAATACACTTGGTTATGTTAATGTTCCCTTAGATAGAACTCTTTAATCTTCTCATCAATCATTTCAGTGTTTTGCAAATAGATTTGTATTTCAGAGGCAAGTAGAAAAAAATCTGCTAGGAATAAATATTTGTCAGACTTGGCAATATAACAAATATTTACATCCTCCCCCCACATTTTTGTTTAAATTACTGTTATAACTATTAGAAAATGTTGCTTGAAAATGTGGTAACATAATTTTAATAATTAACCTTTTTCTTCTGATGCAAGGCCTATTTCTCAAGAACATTCATAGAAGAATAGCTTAAGATTTATTATACAACAACAAGACTGATATGGACCCCGAGAAGTTTGAAACCTTGCAACAAGTTTTACAAAAAACTTTAAAGCAGACTGGTAATGATGTCTTTTCTGCCACTTATGTTTGATTCTTCTCTGTCTAGAACCTGGCACCGCACATCAGACAACCCAGCTGAACTCAAAGCTGGTTAGTCCAGTTTTTCATTCAGCACAGCAGACTGACATTCATCATGACTGTGCCATCATGGGCAGGCGCTGGATGGATCAATACAACCCAATTAGCAGCACAGTATCTCTAAGATCAAAGGCTCACTCTGATCTTAGGAATCTGACCACTAGACAATACGCTAATAAAGAACCCTGTTGTTCTAGTGACAGCAGTACCCCAATCCTCTGACACTCTTCCACTGCTACTGCCAGAATACCAAAGGCGTTTCATTGTTATAGCCCTTATGCAATCAATTTCAATCTAAGGCTAGTGGTCAATCATTCTCCAAAGGCGGACACATTGAGCCTGCAGATGAGTATGAGGGAGACAGGCTTGACAAAACTCCTGGACACCAACTCCTCTCTGATGTCTGTTGGGCTGTCTTTAAGTAGACTATAGAACAGGGGGTTGTAAACAGCACAGCTGGGACAAACAAACCAAATCCCGACACTCCTTGGCTCCTCTCTGGTTTAATCCTTTGTTAGCTCTGTATCTGCCAGAAACCATAATGATTTGGCCTATTCTGGGTGCCTGGAAGATGTTCTGAAAACATACTGAGATATACTGAGAGTCCAATTACTTGTGGGAATTTGTGGGGCACAACACACCTGATGGCTTAGACTTTCAGATAAGACAAGATGATTGAAAGCAAAGAAAGACCAAGATCCAAACCGTGATCATAAAATGTCCAACTTAGCACACTGATTGCGTGTGCTTTATTTTGAATTGTGACAGAGACAGGAACAAGTGGAAAACAGCATGTGTAAAAAAGTGGGTGGGATTGTTTTTGCCTCCAAGGTTTCAAGAAGCAAAATCCAAAAAAGAAGAAAACGAATCGCTGCACTTAAAAATCATGTATTTTACACTAAAGCAGCCCAGCAATCAATGTCAGCCTGACACAGCCTTTTCTCTACGACTGTTATTGCAGCCTGGTCTCACACAAAGTCATGAAAACAGGAGGAAATGTGATCTATTTTTACTGTGCATGGACATAAAATGTCTTTATTTTCTTTTTTCTTTTTTTGTGACAGTCAGCAGGACTTTGAAACTAATGTATTTTAATTGGAAGTATGTTTCATGCCGGCACCATGTTTTTGGGGATGTGCTTTTCCCCATCACCCAGGCAACCTAAAAAGATGAGCTTTAAAGTAATAGCAGTATTTTTACCCAAATCCTGCCTGCCCCTAATCAAGAGGTGTGTGAAAAAAGTAAGGAAACAGCAAATGAGCAAAAATAACACCAAAGAAAAGTGTGTCAAAAGTGTGTCTCTGAAGTGAATGGGCAGTGCACATTGAATGGATAGGTTTCTTGCATGAACAAGAAACACATTTGGAGAATTTGTGCCAATGAGCATAAATATATAACTGAACTTTGTGACTATATAAAAATTGCTGTTGGACTGTGTTTTTTTTCTTTTCATTAATTTATTTTTGTCCCTCCTGGGAAACTTGATTAGCAGACAGGTTCTCACGAATTTATCCACATAAAAATCAACAGATGATGTACAAATATCACATTAACCAATTTAAGGACACTACTGCACGGTTAGTGCCATTGGGTTTCTGTAATCCAAACCTGACAGTAACCAACGTGGTCTCTGGACAAAGCAAAACAAAACAAAACAACAACTACAAAATCAACCAAAAATAAACCTTGACAATAATTATTATCAATTTATCTTCGGCTTTATCCACTTTAGAGTTGATGCAGTTGATACTAGGCATACCCTAGAAGACCCTGAAGATGTTGCCAGTCTGTCACAGGGTGAACAAAGAGGGATGAGCAATCATCCATGCACATATATTAACAACTACAGCTGGAATCACCTAATAGCCTAACTTGAATGTCTTTGAACTCTAGGCAGAATACAGAAAACCTACAGGGAGAACAACCTCGACCAGGAGGGCCCCAAACTGGCCAGCAGGTTCAAACCTTGAAACTTTTTGTGGTGATGTGACAGTTCTAAACGCTGCACCACGCTCCTTGAAGACAAGGATGGAGCAGGACAGCAAAGGTATTACAGAATAAACTGTAAAGCTTTTGCCTAGTATTTGCTTCTGGTCAAATTCAATAATTCATTCCAATCAGCCTGTTCTGTACTTTGCTTTTAGTGCCAAAGTGCAAACTGTCATTGTGATCATGTTATCATCATGTTTGTGTTTTTTGTGTTTTTGTTTTTTAACTTTGATGTTGAATCATGTGATTTAATATCAGAGGCAAATTCACTTGGTTGAATGCGATTACTCTTTTGAATCTTTCTCCCTAGGAGTATTTGCACTGTATGACCATGTCCCTTTTCATTGAATGAGGTCAGAAAAGGAAAAACAGCAACATATATGGTTCATCAAAGACCACCTTAGAAAACTTGGTGACATATGCTGCAGATGTACTAACGAGACAATTTAGCTTCCAATCCAGGAAATGGCCTGAATTTTTCTGAAACTTTTTAAAAAAATACAAACAAAATTTAAACTAGACATTTCCAGTCCCCTGTGTGCTAGTATTTGGTGTTGCCAAATATGTCCATAAAAATGGTTCTCCATTAACTGTGTTATCATACATTTATTATTATGTCAGACAATGATTGTGCACATCTTCCTTTAAATTATATATCTTTTTTTATTCTCCCTTTTCTTACAATCATAGTTTGGCATTTCTGTTATAAAGTAGGCGCATGTTGCATCAAAATATGTCTGTGTCATTTTTGGGCCTATCAGCTCCATCTTTTGGTTTGTTTGATTTTTCATTAATAAACGTTTCTTCGGCCTGCTTGAGATTACTGACTGGTCAGATATGTTTCTCACTCATACATTTCTTAGTTTCAAGTAAAAAAAAAATGCTTTCTGGCATGCCCTGAAAACAAATCTAGAAGCTGTGAACAAGTCTAGTGGGGCTGTGAATCTTCTTCTGATTAAAGTGAATTTCCATCAAGGAAGTGACACGCTTAGAGAATTCAACACTGCCAGCATGCAAGGGTCCAGGCACCTTAGGGACTCCAAGTCTAATTTGCTTCAAACCTAAAAGGCAGATAATAGTGCTGATCTGACAGCCAGCCAATTCCCAGCTTCCCTCATCAAGAATGCATTCAATTTCAAACATCAAACTGCTTGCAACAAAAATGAAAAACCCTTTCAATGAATGAAAGTTGAATGGATGGGGGTTTGGGGGGGGGATTGATCCTTGATACACTTGACAAGTTTGAAGCACTATCAGCTCAATGTTATGAGTTTTAGTGTGGTCCAAAGTTTTAATCAAATTATAGCTTATGCTAGAGACACAAACATATTCCTACTTTAAATACAAGACGAATAACTTTGGATAATGATCTTCTTTATGCTGTCATAATCACCGCACTACAGGAAACATGGGTATACCCTTATATAAACAGCTTTAAACTTTTATTTTCTGGTGATTCTTATATCTATAGTGGTAGTAGTCTTGAGTATTAGTTTTTGTATTTGTATTTGTAGTCACTGTTAAGTATTTATCCAGTTCTGGGGGCAACTGTGACTCAGGTAGTAGGGTGGATTGCCTACCAATAAGAAGGTCGATAGATTGATCCTGGCTCTTTCAGTCCACATGTCAAAGTGTCCTTGGGCAAGATGCTGAACGAGTAGTTAGCTCTGATGCAGCCATCAATGTGTGTGAGTGAATGTCAGAAAAAGTGCTATATGGGTGAGTAAGACTTAGCAGAAAGTGCTTTGAGTGCTCAAATTGAATAGAAAGGTGCTACATGAGTCCCAATCCATTTCCTGATATTCCTCAGTGAATTTGACACTCTGCATTTATGTACTACCTTGAGTTTTCTTTTTTGTTTTGAATTAACCATTCTAGCGTGCCCTGGTTTCCTTTGCATCCAGTTAAAGTGTGTTTCCGTGTGTCTGCATTTAGTTGGTTTTCTTGTTATTTCTTGTTTTTCTCTGTTAGTTGGTGCTCCTTGTGTCATGTTTTGAGTTTTACTTAGCATCTGTTGATTGTCTTGATTGTGTTTAGCTTTGTCCTATAGCCACCCAGTGTCTTATGTTAACTTTTCTGCCCTGTGGAATTCAATTTTTAAACCACTATTCCTTTCTGATATTTGTGATACTCTGTTGGATTTTATGTTTGATTGCCTTTTGGACTTTGTTTGGGATTCTATTTTGAGTTTCTGGATTTTGAATCAGCCAAAATAAAATGGCACACATTTTCTTTTAAGTTTTACTTCCTGTATCTTGCACTTTGTGGATTATGGAGTAAATGTAAACCAAAGGCTAGATCATGAAAAGATGAAACCCATGTTTGTGTGGTCAAAGAAAAGAATGTAACTCAGTGAGAGGAAAATAATAGAATTAAGACGTAAAACATCCATTTATTGACTTCCAGTTGTAGCTAAGATTGGGTATTATCAATATTTCTGGAAGTTTGTTGTTGACAGTAATTGAAATGAATGAGCCAGTTAGTAAACTAGCTAATTAAGGAAGCAAATCAATGCATCTGAGCAGACATCTACTGAGGAAGTCATGTACATCCTAATGAAAATTTCTTACAATATTGTGCTTGGTAGTGTTTTAAAGTGGGGTTTAAAGCAAAATGGTGGATATTATTGCCTATTAAGATCATTTTAGGTTAGGAGGCAGAAATAATCTTAACTTTACTATTACTTTGAGACTGCAAATGAAGCTGTTGTATAAAATAAAGGGTTCTAAAAAAGCATGGCATAGAAATAAAAATATCAGGTAACTTAAATCCTCACTTAGACAAACAAACAAATGACTGTGAATTTAAAAGCAGCACTGTAATATGAACTAAGTTATCATTATTTGTAATTTTAGGGCTCGCTAATAGTATATTTTTTATTACATTAATAATTGATTTTGTTACCACAGTACAAAACAACCCTTTAAAATAAAGCAGAAGTATTCAATCATGCAATGCAGTGGCTTCTTGTACCTTTCTGTGCCAATGTATTGCAAACTGATTTGGTTTCTTTGGTTTTTTGCTTTGTTACACTGAGACAATGTGAGAGCTCTCTGTCCACACTCCATTACCAAAATGACGCTGCTGTAGTTGTTCCAGCTCATTAATTCAAAGCCAGTTTAACCTATACTGGGATGCTGGAGGCTAAGATAGGGACTCTTTATTTGCAGAACTTCAGAAAAAAAAGAATTTTTTTTCAAATGTGAAAAAAAATATTGATATTGGTATTTGTGATTGTACACTAATGTGATGCTCATCTGTTGAATGGGCAGGTATTATTAGGGACGAAAATCCTCCTTAATAGTAACAACGTGTTTTGTTTTTAATTTGAACTCAGCCACCCAAAACAGATAATTGTTGATGCACGGCTGGTTTAGATATGCCTGCAATCCACCCACTAATTCACCAATAGTACCTCCATACCTCTGTTTTTGTGTAATCCCACACACTCCTTTTTGATTTCCTCTGTTCTTTCATTACAATGAAATGCATGAAACAAATTCAATTATTTACAGTGATGCATCATTACAGGGTAGAGGTCTTTGTATAGCAATGTACTGCATTTTCATATGTTGTGCAAAGAGCACTGTGCCGTTAAGGCGAGACGCGATCAACTTTTCTAAAATCGCAATTTCTGTGTAAATGAATTTTGATGTTATCTCAGTAGTGATAAATCCTGTCAGAATTCAGTCTGGCAGCATTGCCAGTTTCTTATTAAAACTGTCAAGAAGCTCTAAATCTCTTGCACACTCTTTGTAGAACATAAGCGAGAAGACATCTAGGACAAAGGGCATGACGGTACCCTGGTTGTCCTCCTGCGCACCACAGGAGGTCTTTCATACCTAGCATAGATTCAGCACTGCCTTGCAGCAAATATGAAATGTAGTGGAGCAGGGAGCTTTTGCTGAAAGGAAATATTAGTTTATTTCTGACAAATGGAACATCTTTAGCAGTAGTCAGTGATGTGTGTCATCCTGAGTTAGCCCCAGCTGTCTCATTTGACATTGCCTGCAGGAGTACGGGTGTCAAGTGTGATTTTTGTACAAGCAGGGTCAAACAGTCAATTCTCCTGACTGAAGATGGTGACAGATAATTGCTTGCAGCTTTACTTTGTAAACTTTCAGACGATAGAAGTGAAATATTATGCAAATTCAGACTGAGTAATTAGGAGACGTAGTAATCTAATACTAGCTCAGAGGGGAATCACTCAGTGATGACAAATTATATGATTCATTGGCCACAGCGGAACTGTAAATGTATCTTTTCAGTGCAAGTGAAGTGGGAGGATTACTGGAAATGATCAAACCTGTCTTCAGCAATATGCATTTACATGTAGAAATCACATCAGTGACAGTTTTAGGTTACATTTAAATGTCTGTAAGTAAGTTACTGTTGTTTACACGATGAGATGAACCAGTGTACAGTTAGAAGTATACTGCATAATACCAAATATAGAAATTCACTTTTTTGATCACTTCTATAAAAGACTGGAAATAAACTAAAAACCCATTAACATTATACTAAAACTAATGCTAATAGAACTAATGCCAAACACTTTGTTCTTTATCCATGATCCTGGCAAGAGTACAAGATGAAGTGTTGCCATTTCTCCTCCTGCTATCGACCACTTCTCATCCTCCTTGACATCACTTGTTAATTAATGAGACGCTGCTAAGAAGACAGAGGAAGAAAAAAAGCAATATGTCTTCTGAGCCGCCCAAAAAACAAAAACCCTAACAACAACCAAAAAACAAGACACTTCTTAGACCAAAAGGTTGTATTTCCTAGATATCTCTGTATCAAAGATTTTATATAGCATGCATAAACACAAAGGATGACAAATGTCAGTAGATAAGACATTGTGGCAAATCAACATGCAGAACACACAAGACTGGGGCATATGTGTCAAAGAGCTTTAAAGAACAAATGGTTGTGTACCTTAATCGAGATGCTGTATTTCATGTTTTTGTTATACAAGATAGCAATGGGCTGAAATGACTTAACTGCGTCCTTTTAATATTCTTTGACTGAAAATAGATTTTAATAAATAAATAAAAATGTATGTCTCTAGGCACAGTTGTCTGAGCCACCAGGTGTTCTGCCTTTTATATCAGTGCTGTTGGCCAAAAGTAGTGGTGTAGATTAGAACAAATAGTATGCTAAAATATTATAAATCCATGAGACACCCTGCACAAGGATGTGCAAGCCTAGTGTTATTTGTCTCTAAAAGATGAATATGCTTTTGGCTCATGCAGTAAACAGAAAACAGAACAGAAAATGTGATTTACTCCTGTGTAATCCTGTGCTAATAAATCTAATGTTTCAATCACAAATAAACATGTGACAGTGTTTTAGGCTGCTTCAATCTCATCAGTGGAATGGTGTAATAAATGTAAAACTGCATTTGCCATTAAACAGTTTGGTTTTAGTTATAATTAGAATTTTTACTTCAGAGTTCATAGAAGAAAAACACTGAATGGATTTCTCTGTTAGCTTTCATTTGATGCACCATATACCATTGAGAAACCTTCCAAAAACAATTGCTGTATTTTTTTTGGGAAAACAACCTGCTTCCTGTTTCGTGTCATACAATCATTCACCACATAAAACCCAGTCTTTTTACAAAATACTATAAAAATCTTGAACCAGACTGTCTAAATGTCACTGTAAGGGCTCCGATCTGTAACTGCTAAACCAGTACCGGTCTTCCTTTTCTTGCTCTCTTGTGGAAAATGAAATTTCAGGACTACTTATAATAACTACCTACAGTGTAGGAAAGTATTCACAGCACTTCACTTGTTCCATATTTTGTCATGTTATAGCCTTAATCCAAAATGGACTGAATTCATTTTTCAACCCAAAATTCTACACACCATATACTCCATAATGAAAAAGTGAAAAATGTTTCCTTGCAAATTTATATATGTACATGTATGCATTTATGGATGATACGTTTATGGATGGTGGAGGCCACTGTGCTCATTGGAATCTTCATTCTACTACGGAAATTTTTATATACACCCCCAGATCTGTGCCTTGATAAAATACAGTCTCAGATATCTACAGACTATTTCCTGGACTTTGCTGATATGCACTGTCAACTATGGGACCTTATATAGACAGGTGTGTGCCTTTAAAAATCATGTCCAATCAAACGAAGTTACCACAGGTGGACTTAGTTATAGAAACATCTGACAGATGATTAGTGGGGAAATCTGAGCAAAATTTTGAGTGTCATGGCAAAGGCTGTGAATGCTTATGTAAATGTTTTGGGTTTTTTTTATATATATATATTTTTTACTTTTGATAAATTTGCAAAAATATCAAGCAAACATTTTTACTTTGTCATTATGGGGGATTATGTGGAGAATTTTGAATTAAAAAAAGTTAATCAATTTGGAATAAGTCTGTAACCTGACAAAATGTCGAACAAGTAAAGCTCTGTAAATACTTTTTGGATGCACTGTACGCAGCTTCAACCATCATGGAAGTATATCACTCTCATTCATCCTGCTAATACTAATGTGCAACCTTTAGCTAAATAAATACATAAAAATTAGAAAATACCAAACACATATTTGCTATAGGAATGCATAATGTTCTTAGTGAAGTCAAACAGTATTTGTATGTGGATATTTCCCACCAAACTCTGTGGTTCTCCTTAATTCAGTGGTCTTTTAGTGTTGCTTAGCTCAGTGTCTGTTTACAGACACTGTTTACAACCCACAGTGTTACTGTTAAGTCTCACTGCTTTCATCAATCTCTTTCCAAACGCAGCAAGCAGTTGTTTAGAATCAAAAAAGCTCCAGCCTGCAAAAAACAAAACTGCTAATAGGCTTTGCAAACACAAAAATTTAAGTTTTCTACTAATAAATAACACTGAACATCAGACAGTTGGTATAGGTGGACTATTTGGGACTGACCACACCATTTCTCCCTTTATGACCAAAACCGAAGCGTCACTTTATTTGTTCTTTAGTTTAGTTTAGCCTCTTTAAATACATAATAAAAAAATAATCCTGACAAGATAAAGCTCTCACACTGCGTTGGCACCATAAAAAGCATCTTTAAATTTTTTGATTTTCATTTGTATTCAAAAACACATAAAAACATTACATCATTTGATGCAATTTCAGATTTTGTGTGTCCACGGAGATGTACATATGAAATACAGTAAAACCGCTGTCACTTCACTAATAACCCTGAAATTGCCTCTCACACTTCGGGGCCAGAAAACTGTGGAGCAGTTGATGCTTTAACATCTGCGGCACTGAAACCTCTGCCAGTTCATCTTACTGGCTGACCTACTGGAAATTAGTTGGGCAGATGAAAAAAGATTGGAGAGGTTTTCAAGCCAAAGGGAACTTTGACTCCCTAAGGACAGGAAATGAGAGACAGGTGACAGCAAGAGTGAGTGAAAATAGGTCAGAGATTGGTAGCATGAAAGCAGTTTGGTTAAAGACATTTTGTGTGCTTTAGCAATTCACCGAATAGCCACAGTTATGCTCTCTCTTGCACACACTGCGTTCTGTGCCCTCTACTTTACACACAGCTTCCCATATTCATCCTTAAACCGCCCTGTATGTGTTCTTCAATTAAATAAAATCCATGTTTCAAATCATTTTCATTGCTCCAAATATTCATGATTGGTCATAAAAGGACAATTAAAGTAAAACATAATATTAACTTTATATTAAAGGTTTTTATGATTATCTCTTTACTTTTAAACACAAAGCAATAGACCAAGCAGTGTCTGTAAAACACAATACTGTTGGACCCACATCTGTTTGTTTTCAGCGCCAAAATAACATATCGATAATATGGCCGTAAATAAGCTAAGATCGTTTCAGGTCTAAAAATAAACAGTACAGTATATCAAGCAAACTAGATATTGTTTTGCAATCTTAAAAAGACACTGAATTCAGTCGATGTCTCACTTCACAAGCCACATAGTCAGCAAGTGTTCCAGCACTAAAGATTGTGATCAAGCTCCTTGAGAAAACTCCTCCTCAACCTGCTCAGAAAATTAATTGTTTTTCATGGCTGATTCAAAAGCACATTAGCATAAATTGACAGCTGTGGTGTGCAATATGCATGCGTAAAATTGGAGTTCATACTCCGGTCGGGCATGATCCTTGAGATAGAGCCATAGTTAACAGGCAGAGGTCAGCTGAAGGAACAGACCCCGACTGGAGTGAATGTCAGCAGTGAACTGCAGCCTCAGCAGCATGGCTCACACTGGCTTTTTTGTGTCTGTTAGCAGAATTAAACAACCCCCGGAGACATAACATCAACACACACACAGGGTCCCTTCTGAATATTCAATTAGCCCTATAGGTACTAAGAGGAGCCAGCTAGGTTTCTCTAAAATAATTCAGACTGATAACCATGAAAGCAGTACCTCTACAGACCTGTTCAGGTTAGGATTTAGACATAAATCACATTGGTATCTGCTAAATTGTGGCCTTCATGAGAGCCACACATGGCTCCGGGTTAGGAACTGCTATCAGGACAAGAGTTTGTGCTCAGGAGAGAGAGCTGGGGGGTATTAAACACTGATAAAAAAGAAAAAGAAAAAAGAAGGGAAAAACCCACCTCCATGAAAAATGACTCATACTCAAGTGCTCACATTCTCTTTGTCTGTTATCCTTGACAAATTTACTACAATAATTTCACCAGGGAACTAAAATAATTTAAGTGGGTACAAAAAGGCTCCCATCCCATTTTGACCCTCAAGGAAACATGGCATATGGAATTTTTAATTATTATCATTATTATTTTTTGTCTTGTCTTGAATTTAATTTGGCATTCAAGCGCAAGGAGGGCACAATGGAAGAGTGAATGAACGTCTTCCTGAGTATTGTGTTCTGTGTCATTTCTACTCATGCAGCGGACAGTGAGGGCAAGACCGTTCACAATAAAATGCAATAAACCTGGACTGAAAAATACCTCTTTAATGGGTTAAGGGGCTAGTAAAAAATTCTATCATTTCTTTCCATAAATGAGGCGATAGGGAAAGAAAGAGGGGCTGAACTCTGAATACAGATTAAGAAGGTCTACAAGATGAACAATGCAATCAAGCAAGAAGACAAAAAGCCTGGTATATCCAGGAGAGAGAGCTTTTGTACTGTGGGGATTAGGTGCAAACTGCAAAGCGATATGTTAATTTCCAATTGCTATATTTCACAAACAGCAGGTATTCACTCATTTCCCATTCTAATAGTAACAACATTTGATAACTTGAATGCCATCCTCGAATAATCAAATCATGCTATTGCCATACTACAACTATGTCATACTATATTAAAATCACATTTGCATTTGAAGAAATAAGGAAACTTCCTTTCCAGGCACAATGCAAATTAGCAGAAGTCCTTTGGAATCAGTTTTACAATTAAGTTAAAAAAAACATTTATTAATGGTTACCAAAGAAAACCACAAGTGCCATTTTTCATCCAAGATAGTTTCTGACAAGTTGTGCAAATTTCAAAGTTATAAAACCTGTGATAGCATTCAAGGGAAGAGTCAAAACCCGCCAAGGTCATGGGATTCATCCTCTGGAAACGGCTACTGTCAAAATGTATTAACATCTAGCAATTTTTAGGCTAAATATTTCAGTCTGTACAAGGAACAAGCCAACATGCTTGTATGGCAAAAAAAAAAACAAAAAAACAATAGTTATACGACTTTATTGCGAGTACTCTTTCTGGTGTTTTATTTTAATTTCCATAGCTATAGTTGGATCTCAAAGTCTGGACAAAAACTTAAATGCACTGGTTGCTTTTTACCCGACAGTCCAGTCACGCAGCATTCTGTGTCTAATAAAGGTATAGGACTTTCTCGACATCAACTTAAATAGAGGTTGCTAGAGCAATCTGCACGGACTGACAAGCAGAAATGCATCTTTGAGTTCATGTCCTCTCTGGATGCTTCCCATTTATCTTGTCTGTCAAGTAGAGAGGACATGATAATGAAAGATGAACACTCCAGTGAATGGCTCCCTCTGCCAGCCTACCATACAATGCCAAATAATGGAAACTCTGCTCAATGACCAGAAGTCTGCTAGATCTTGGAACCGTAGGACAAGTGGAGCGCTCACTCAGTTGATATCAGTTAACACAGTACTTATTTATAGCAATGGGGTTTAGGTAAAAGAAAACGTTGCAGAACAAGACACCAAAAAATAAATAAAACCCAATATCGTCTTAATTTTGTGAAAACTAAGAACATTAAGGGGCGCATGCTTCTTCAGATTTGGAGTTATTAATTTGCATGTCTCCAGTTTAAATGTGTTACATTTGTACAGTACAGGGCCACTTACACTGACCAGCAAACACTTAAATGCACAGCTACCTCCCTCTGCTGGAGGATGGTAAAACTGCAAACTCTACTTGAACTCCCCAAATAATAAAAATCCAACAAATATCAAAACACTGACAGCAGACACCACTTCCATGTTAAGACTCTCAGTAAAACGAGGAAGATTTAAAAGTTGCAAAGTTTGTGTTTTAAGTGTCCAATTTTTATTAAAGAGGTTACTGGTTTCATCTAGTTTTCATTTAAGGTAGATATAACTACTGAATTTGCATGAACCCTTAAAAGCCTGAACTATGAAGTAATTGCCAGAATTGCGTTTTTGTTTTTTTGTTTTTTTTTTTTTTTAAATTGAGAAACTTTAGTGTTTGTGGAAGCTTCTGGCAATTATAAGTATACATACTTTTGCTGCATGGCATGTTCGCGCAATTACTCAAGACAGTTTTAAAAAAAATATATATATTTCTAACTTAAAAATCTCAAGAACGCAAGCATGATAAACATGTCATTACAGGGCTAACTTGATGGTTTTACTTCTTGTAAAACAGATTGCATAAAGACCACAAATCAGTGGGCAAAGAACAAATATTAAGCTCAAGTTTTAGGAGGTTTGTAAGGCAATGCAATTTTACAGCCATTTACATATTTCTCTAAACAAGTAGACATCTAAAACTACTTTGTGTGTACCCCTCTGTATGCATGGTAAGTGTACATGTAGACAAACTTGCTCCATGCTTTTGCAAGCATGTCTGGAGTTAATGCAGCTGCTCCTGGTATACAACCTACTGGCAACTGCGTGAAACACATGAAACCCCTTTTTCTGACAGTGTGTGTAGCGATCATTACCGAAGGACCCCTGTGGGATTAAATCACTTTGAAATTGGTACACCCTGTAGTTAAGACGTGCCATGAAGCAAAAACTCATTTTGAAAGTAAGCTCAAACTAACAATGAATTACATATTTGAAGAAAAACTTGAACAAAGGAGTCATTTAAGTATTTATTCATAAAGTATTGTATTTACATTATACAGAGTAAATATTTCCTTAGATATATGACAAGGTGCTCTAAGCAAGAAATTTCCTCAACTCTCAAGTGACCTACGTTTAAAAGCTTGTTAGGAATAGGTGTGCATCAAAAAAAAAAAAAAAAAAAAAAAAAAACAGATAATCAAATTCAGATTTTAAAAAAGTATCCTGGGAGAACTTGCAGAACAATTCCCAGTGTCCTCAACAGGCCGGGACAAGTGCAATACCACACAAGCACAGAGCATTGCCACCTCTCCCAACCTGCACAGAAAGGGATCACTTCTGATAGATTATTTTCAGTTCTATGATCAGTTTTGCATGGATTTGCACAGCAGTACATTTAAAAGCTGAAAGCAAACCAGCAAAACTAACCAGAGACCCACGTGCATAAGCTACCCCTGCAGTTTTCCCAAGACGACGTAGTCTAGGAGTACTTTAAGTGCTCACATTGCAGTAGAATTTAAACAGTAATAAGACTACCTGCACTATAAGCACTTTAATACTACTGAAACCTTGTCTTTACATTATTGACAGAGGTGCACTGGAAACCAGACTGACTGTTCTTTCATAGACGATGCGCAAAGAGGATTTTGATGGAAATGCAGGCCACCGTCAGTTTTGCATAGATTTGCACAACTTATTTCTTCTTGCAGCGCAACTATGCAAAACTAACGGAGGACAGCCACAATTAAGATTAAGAGTGTCCATGCAAATATATACTTCAAAAAACCCAAACTCTCACTCTCACATGTACAGAGATACATGGCAGATGAGAGTCCCAGCCCCTTATGCCAGAAGGAGCACTTAGGGCAGTAGGTGCTAGTCTACTTCACTATCTGCACTAGATGCACCTTAGCATAAGCACTAGTAGTAGTCACATTTTGCCAGGTAACAATTTTTTAAGACTCCTCTCCTCATACATAAAGCAAAATAAAAATACAAAAACAAATCAGCAGCTGCTCCAATTCTGTGCACTTTTCCCACAGTGACAGGATATACAACATCTAACAACCATTTAGCATGTTTGCTTCTTACACAGCTGCTTTGCTCCAGAACATCAGGGGGCTGAGCCTCACAGCAAGACGACAAGGTCTTGCCAGATGTCTATTTACAAGTGTATGTGGATTCAGTCTACTTAGGACTTGCAACATAAAGGCTGTGTTTGTGAACAAGTCAGCTTCCTTCAGTTAATATTATCAGAAGAGTGCTGAAAGTGCCTTCACTGCAGTAGAATTGAACAAAACTACCTGCACTGTAAGCACTTTGGCACTACAGTGACTGTAAACTGCTCGTGTGACGTTCTCCTCACAGACTGCATTACTGTGCCTTTAAAGCCACAGTGACGACTGCCCAGGAGACAGATGTGAATGGGGTTCTGTAGGGATAAATAAGATGTAGCATTAACAGTAGGAATAACAAAAAAGATACACAAAGACATTGTACAAGAAAGTTTATACCCAACTCAAGCCTAACATTTATCAGTTTGTGGTTTACCAAATGTTAGAGGTTAGCTGCAGTTTGACAGGTTTTGACGTAGGTAATTTTCTCTAATAAAAATTCAAAAGATCAAACTCAGTATACAGTAACGATCTCATACATCTGCAGAGTCTTGACAAAGTTGAACGGGCAAAGAGTACTGTGATTAGTGTGGTGTATGAACTCACTCAGAAAAGACCATTTCCCTCCCAACTACAATGGTCCTTGTAAGGCTAAACTTCATGACGATTTTTAGTGGTCAAGATATTATAAACCCTTTTAGGCATTAAGTTTTTTTAAGTTGCTGGAGAAATCATTAATTTAATTACACAAATACATGCACATTTATTGAGTGCTTAAATTGTCCTTGTAAATCTTGGACAATTATTCGCCATTACTGCACATATTTTGAGGTTCCGTGAAAGACTTCCCCCCTCTGTATGCACACCCCACTCAATTTCAATCGTTGCATTAATATAATGTTCAGGACATTCTGCAAAAACTGTTATTCAAGAGTAGCTATGCACCATGCGTCCGTTTACAACCCCCCCCCAAACCCAAAACTCTGTTCCAATTAATCTCAAGCAGCCAGGCTTCCCGCATGGCAATCGAGATGATGGCGTCAGAGACGCCAATAACCTCGAACACCTTAAAGCTAAATGATAAATCAGGAGTCTGAACCGGGACTGTTCATGGATACCAACACTTGTACTCCAGCCACATTTCTGTACCCCTCCCCCACCCGCTAACATGGCGCCCAGGAGTCCACAGTTTTAAAAAAAAAAAAAAAAAAAACCTAATAGCCACTGCAAGAACAGCACATGGGACTACATCGACGATGTTACAGTGTCCGTGCACACACACGCAGCTAAAACTGGCCGCACGTGAGGCGTCCGCTTATAATGACTAGTCTGGACCACGCGTGAAACCGCAACTGCTCCAAACTTAAAACGCAGAATCCAGCACACAAGCTAGTAGTTACGCGAGGGCTCCATCAAAACAGTCTGCTGTAAGCATGCGCTAGCCAAACAGGCTAACGCGTGTAGCTTGCTACAGTGTGTTTAGTTGTTTAGATAATTATCCAATTAAAGTTTGTTCACCTATCAGTATTCCTTAAAGACAACACTTAATCCAATACCCTAGTAATCTCACGAAGTATGCTGGTAATGTTTGGATATTCGCTTCCACTCCCCGTCCACTTCTAAGCATTGTATTGCCCCTTGTCTTAGCCAACTTAGTTGTTTCAGTATGGCTAACTCACACATGCTAATTAGAGATCAGTACACGTGCTCCCAGGTGCTTGTAAACGCTGACAGCGGCGTTTGAATAAACATAAGAGAGCCCGCGAAGCTAGTGACAATTATGTTATTATTATGAATACACAATGTTTTTGTTGGCATATTAGCGTTAGCTGCTAACTCGGCAGCTCGCGGGATAGCAAAGGCGCGCGGCCTGCTAGAACCCCATGTGCTGCTGCTGCTTTGTTCTGGAGGCACTTTTAAATGTACACCACCGCAACCCGAAATGACTGAAAACTTAAAAATTCTACAAACAGACGGCTGACAGCGCGGGCACGTGAGTCTACAACTTGGGGCTTTTGCCAAAATTTGTAGCGGTTATTTAATTTTATCGTTTTACGAGTGTGGACCACTTCCCCGAGGTACCGACAAGAGGTGCAACAGCAGCGGCAACACATGCTTTTCAAATCTCCCTCATTCTCCTGCCATGGAGGAGAGGTTGCCATGCGCTCCTACAACATTTGGTTTTAAAAATGTGGAAACTTGACCATTAAAACGCTTTCTTCTCCCCTCCTCGCATATACGTTAGAGCGCACACACGTACCGAAGTCAACCCAGCGCATTTCACTTTCCCGACGTTTACCGCATCTCCCAAAAAAGGCTAACAACAGGTTTCTTGCCAACAACACGCGCCTTATAAGACACTAAAAAAAATCCACCATCTTCACTCACTTGTTCAGACTTACCGTTTACCCAGTTTCTTGGACATCTGCAAAATTTAAAAAAAAGAACACAGACTTCACAGATTAAACATCGGCTAAGACGTGTAACCCCTCCAAAAAAGTGCACAACCATGTGCTACTATTATGATTTGCTAGGATTTTGGGAATCGTAGTAAGATTGCGAAAGTGGCGCGAGTAGACTCTCCTTTTAACCATGTGGTGAATGAAGGGCGGTTCCCAGCCAGCGTAGCGGAGCTTCAACTCCTTCATTAGCATAAATCCTCTACTTCCTCTCCAAGTGGGACTCTGAAGTTTCCCCACTTAATTCATATATTGTAGCTATACAACTTATCTATGGTTACATAGATAAGCCGTTTCAATAGGGGAAAAATATATCAAATTGCCTCCCATTATAATCACTGGACGGGACGCCTTAAGGCTCTCTAATTTGATTTTGGTGATGTTTACACGTGGAATAAAATGTTTTATGAGATTTAATACATTCTTAAAATAATTCGATCGAACGAGAAATAAATGTATTCAATTTGTTTAAACTGGATGATAGTATACGTCTGTGTGCTAAATCTGTTTACTACATAAAACGTATTATTTTGGAAATTTTCTGGGATGGCTTTTCAGATTTGTAGCTGACCAGAATTTGACGCAGTGTAACCAAAACAGAACCTAGAAATGAAACGAATAATAATGATGATAAAATTTTTCGACTTTCTATGTTTTAGTTTTTTTCGTTTTGTTTTTTCTTTGACATTATTTACAATATTAGATAAATAAAAAGATATTATAATAGATTTTTATCTTTAGTTTTAATGAAAGACTATACCACCATGCTTCTGCATACAACTGAACTGTAACATTTAGTAACATAAAAATATTCATTAATGTCAGCAACAAGTTTTACAAAGGGAATCCAAAGGCCACCTACATGGTGTCTTTGGTGTCTTTTGCTGGGGCTATACCTTCTCAAAGGACATAAGAAGTGTTCCCAGCAGAAATGAGAGAATTGTCTTGCACATAGCCATAGGTCAGTGTAGTTCACCTCTAACCCCTGGATTCATTCATGTGTGAAGTCACACAATGGAGGCACAGATTTTGAAGTTGCCTTTTCTGCTCAAACAGAAAAGAAATGCAAATGTAAATTTCAGTGACAGAAAGCATTGCATTGAAAACATATGAACGATTATGATGTTGCACTTTAATGAAAAATAAAACAACAAATAAAATAGATACAATAACTATTTCAAAGAGGTGTAAGTCTAACTTCAACTGTTATTTCTGTGACATATTTAACATTTCCTAAAATTCACTTTGAGGATTCCAAAAACAAACAAGCAAACAAAAACATGGGGATGGCAACATTACAAATCAATCTTTTATTTTGCTAACAGTGTTTTTTTGCAGGCATAGAATGGATACAGCATATAGTGGAAATCTTCAAAAACTACCAACAGCAACAACTGTTGTTTAAAATCGAGGTGTTTGAAGAGAATATGTAGAATCTCATGTGGTAAAAATGTGACAGCGAGCTTGCCTAAGTGTGATAAAACTAAACTAAAACACTTAGAATTTACTCACCACAATTTTATAATTAAACTGAATCTTAGACAGTTTTAGTGTTAGGAATGAATCTTTCACAGAAACAAGTTGTGTTGCATTTAAGAGAAAGAAAAACATCAAAACCAGATATTTTTCTATTCAACCAACTTTTATGGTTTTTTTTGTTTTGTTTTTTAAATCAAATTGATTAGATTGGTCATTTTCATTATCTGTAAAAAGCAAGCAATTCAAGTTAACTGAACTTGAATTGTTTGCTGTTTTAAAAGAAATTAACAAATTTATTAATAAAAGAATAAAAATTTGAAACAACAGTAAGGAGGAGCAAGACAGGATCTATAGAGTGAAAAAACTTAAAGACTTCAAATGGCAGCAAGTGTCTGGGCCCTTACATATCTTCTGATATACAACTTGTTTTAGACTTGGGCAGTACATTTTGGAATTAAGAAATTATTATGTGTAGAAATATTAGAATAAACACACTTGAATAAAATATGGAACATCTAAACAGGACAATAATAATTAACGTGGGTCATACCTAAATAAACAGAAAGGGAAAAAGAAAATAAAAAAATTGATAGATTTTAAAAATAAAACATGTTTTACAGTATAACCTAGTTTGATAGCTCAGCTTCTCACACAACAAATACGAAAAAGAGTTACCCCTTTTTTCTTAATATTTTGCTTCCAATGAATTAAATGCCAGGTTTTCTGAAGATATGCTAAAATTTTTCTTTGAACATTGGATGTTTTTTATTCATTTTCAGTTCCGTCCTGAATCGTTCCAACATAAAAAAAAGTTACCAAACTCTAAGGCTGAAGCAGTTTTGTATCTACAAAAAACAGACAACTTAGCAAAGAACTTTTAAATTGTTTTTCTGCCTCTTCTTTACTAGAAGCCTGTCAAAAAACACAGAATGTGTTCCCATTTTTTTTGTTGAATTATAAATATGAAAAAAATCTATAAATAATATCTGCCATATAAAAACATAAAATATAAAATAGTATTTTTGCACTAACAAGTTGACTCCCAAAGAGCTTGGAACACAAAAGAAGAAGTGGCAGGCCTTAAAAATGTTAGAGCAGATGAACAGTACATGAAAAAAATAAGAAAAAAAAATAGTCCAAGTTGTGTTGAAGCATAAAGTTGGTCTTACCAAATACTGACTTTCAAGCTCTTTCCCATTTCCTAGCAACGAATTAAAAAATAAGGTAGCTCAAGACTTTTGCACAGTACTGTAACCATTGAATCAACATAAAATATAAAAGTAATTATCACAAAAAATGTTGTATATCTATATTGTTTCTTAGTTCCAGAATCACATTTATTTATGTACTACTGGGTACTGATGTAAAATAAGATTTAAACAAGAATGGTTTTTATGGTATGCGAACATCTTAGGTCAGGTAGGGTGTTTTTTGTTTTCATCAAATGTAATAATTATTATTAATTAGTTTCAGTTAACACAACTTGTGTTATTGTTGATGTGTTCTCATTGCGGCTCGTTGAATGAGTAGTTTTGAACCTACCCAGCTGCCATAGGTCACACGCTGCTCTCCACGGAAGTTAGATCCACCTGCCATAATAATATCATACAGTCAGACACGGTACTTTTACAGGCAATTATTATTAAATCTAAGGATTAAATTAAAATTACGGCGTGCTAATACAGTGCTCTATATTTCAAATTGATGTATTAATTTGTTTTAGAATATGTATGCGTATAACAATGTAGCTGATAATGTAAAGTTTATTTTATTTTGAAAATCAAATTCACGAGTTCCGGTGGGGTTGCCGTAGGTCTGTCAGAAGAGTCGTTCTAACAGACTAATGCTGTGTGTTCCTGCCATGATTTCTTGAGGTTTCTCACCGTTGCACGTGTTGCTTTTGGATCGTAAAAGGTCAGTTCAACGATCTGGTTAAAATACATACAGATTTGTGCACTTTTAGTTTAGTGTAGTTTAAATTAGCATCGTGTTTCCTGCTGTCTCATTCTAAAACGTGTCTGACCTCTGTTGGTTTACAGATGGACAGACTACTTTAACATGTAAATCTCTAAATAATTTAGGTTTATCGTTTAGTTTAAACTGTAATTTTAAGAGAGAAATATCATGTATTGTAGTAAGTCTCGGAAAGAGCTACAAAGTGCATTATTATAGCCACCATAACAAAAAAATAGTGTATGTCACGATTGACAAGCAGCTTTATGTTTGTGTCTAAAGTTTCAACCTTTAAAAATTAACAAGGAAGCTCATCTGTATGAATCTGTATCTTTTTAACTGTGGTTTTAATACAAACAATGTATAATTTATTCATTTGTAAGATATGTTTTTGCTTGGCACATTACTTGACTTGGCACATGACTTTTGTTTTGCTGTATTTTGCTATGTTTTCTAGTGTGGTACACCCATGGCTACCTGTGTGGTGTGTCGCTGGATGCCCAGGCTACGCCACCTCCCAGGCCTGAGAAAAGGCTTTGCCAGGGCTCAGCATGTGCATATCAAACCAGAGGATGAAGCTGATGATCTGGAGGAAAAGAGAATCTTGTCGCAGCACAATGAAGTATGTTTAGAAGGTTACAGGCTCCGTTACAGCCCTTCTTCATATCATCACTCTGCATTGAACTCTGCAGCCTCCCATAGCCAAACAGACAACGATGAAGATGAGCAGTGTCTACCCACTCTCGCACCTTCTTTCTGGCAACGGAGCAATCGCTACAGTGTGAGTTGCTCACGACACCTCTCCAGCTCAAAGAACACTCTTCTGGACTTGGCTTTCAATAAAAGCTCTGAACCAGAGATCCCCTCAGCGTCCTCTTACCAGAGAAAACCTGTACTACCAGATGTTAAAGTAGAGACGCGTGCCTTCCACAAATGCAGACCAGAGTATGCCTCAATGAGCCTAGACCTTAACCAAAGACCTCACCCACTCAAATGGGAGGAGGCAATGCAGCTGCTCCAAAAAGTGGCTGTTTTAAAGGGCAGCATGAAAGCATCTGATGTGTCTCAGTTTCTTATGGAGCTCAGTCGATTGCACCCAGACAAGATGCCGTTAGTGAGGAGTGACCAGCGCTTCATCATGCTCCTCCGATATTCCGTGGAACACCTTCGCCACTTTACTCAACTTCAGCTGCTGGAGGTGCTGCAGTCGTTTGTGTGGCTGGGCATGCCCTCTGCCCACACTGTACTCGAACTGTACGAGACTGAGCTGAGTCGCCGGTCCAGTCAGATGACTTTGCATCAGTTGATTTTAGCTGCTGATTTGTGGCGCTGTATAGGGAAGCAGGCACCTCAGTTCCTACTGCACCTCTATGACTCTGTTCGTCTGCATCTGGGACAATTGGGCGTGCCCGAGCTGGTCCAACTGTTGTATATATTGGGAGAGGGTAGGCAGTGTCCAAAAGACTTGATCCGTCCTCTGGAGCAGCTTCTCATGCATCATTTGCTACAATTGCGACCTGAGGAGGTTGGTGTTATATGCTTAGGACTCTTTAAATCCCAAACTTCAATATCTGAGAGTGCAGTGACTCGCATTGTCGATAAAGCACTCTCTTTTGTGAAGGAGATGAGCGACTTTGCCATGGTGAATGTGTTGAAGTACCTGCGTTTCAGTTATTTATATCACAGGGCATGGCTGGAGGCCATGGCAGAGGAAGTTCCTAAGCGTGCCCACAGAATGGGTGTCAAGGGGCTAATGCACGTGGCACTGACCTGTTCTGCTCTTCATTACAGTAATGACAGTATCCTTACTGCTGTCGCTGACAGAGTACCCTTGCTAGTGCCACACTGCAGAAGTAAAGACTCATGCAAACTCTTGTGGGCTTATGGCACATTAGGGTTTCACCCATCACGGAGTCCAAGCTTCTATCCAAGTCTTACAGAATCCCTGAGGCAAAGGAAAGCTGAATTTCAACGATACCCAGAGCATCTGCTCACTGGTCTTTTAGGCTTGGCCTTTGTCTCACAGTTCCCAGAGGACCTAATTGCATTAGCCTTGAGCCCTGATTTTGTCAACTTAGCACTGAAATGCACACAGCTTGAGCTGAAGAAGGATTTGTTCACTTTAGATGGAGTTGTAGCTTTGGAGTTGCCTCAGTGGACTGGCCCTCGACTGAGCAGTGAACTTCGAGATGAGGTTACAGAAATGCTGTGGAAGTTTGCTCAGTCAGATGTCTGCCAGAAACCTGAGGTTCAGGAGGCAGAATCTGCTCTGAAAGATCTGCTTGGTGGAGAGGAGTTTGTATGTAAAAGAATGATCCTTCCCCATACTCGCTCCATTGACCTGGAAGTGCACCTCAACTCCACTGGGCAGCCTGTACCTGTGAACCAAGCATCTCTAGAACAAAGCTCATCCACATTTCCTTCTAATCAGGGTTGGGGGAAATTAAATGTAGGAGTTACAGTAACTGATGAACTTTTAGCACAGTTGATAAATAAAAACAACACAAAAGCGCCTTTGGCTCAATCACCTAAAGTGAAGACTACATCTCTTCAAAGATTACGGCCCGATGAAAGTGGGAGACTCTTTGACACAGTGCTAGACTTGACCACTGATATTATAGAAACTCTGACCAAACCCAGTCACCTTGGGTCTTCTCGCAAGGACTCCAATGAGATAGTCAAAATTGCAGTACAGGTCTCGAACAGGAACCACTTCTGCTCCCAGTCACAGCAGCTCCTGGGACTTCATGCCATGAAGAGAAGGCAGTTAAAGATAGCAGGCTATAGGGTTGTAGAGCTTAGTTATCAAGAGTGGTTTCCATTGCTGAGGAAAAGCAGAGCCGAGAAGCTGGCATATCTGCACTGCAAACTCTACGACAATCTATAATGATTCTCAGACCTGTAAGAGACACAGTGAAGTGGAGAAAATGTGGAGTCCGTTGCAAACTATATAACCACCAGGCTTCTGGAAAATCTTTACAGTGTGCAAAATATCTGCACATTGCAGAATAAAAGATGTTTTGTATTGCAAAAATGTTTTTTGTTGAGATTTTTGTAAAAATATATTTTTACATTTACATTTCAAGACTGTAAAAACTTGACATGAAAACTAAAGCATCAGCTTTTCAATGCCTGGCCGTAGTATAAAATACATTTAACATTTGTATGTTCTTGTGTATTTACTTAAATGTTAAGCTTTTCCTGATTCAAATCAATGATGATAGTCTTTTCAGAGGTCAGTTCTTCTGTCTCAAGTGTGAACCTGCCCAGTTTGCACATTAAATATGTCACTGTGAATACAGAATTAAAGGCAATGCTTGTTTAGGAATCTGTATTACGACACCTGGAAAGCCAAAACTTGTTATATAACTTAATAAAGACAGGATTAAAATGGGATGCCACAACCTTTTAGCAAATGAAAACCAAAAATAACAGCATTTTATGTCTAACATGTTTTTTCAAATTCAAACATGGATCTGGGTCTTCTTTCATTTCCTTAGCAAAACTGTTCTGCTCATGCAAGCAGCTTGTTTATTCAAGACTATTGTGACAGTGAATTAAAAAGTGTTCAAGGATTCAAGGGTTTTTATTGTCATTTCAACACACCCGTTCACATGAGGTCAAACAGAATTTTAGGTCCCATTTAAAGCCAACAAGAATAAATACACAACAGGAGAAATACATACAAAAACAAATGCTAGAAACATTTACAGTGTAAATTAAGTGGAAACAACATGAAAGTAGGAAATTCAGCTATGATTCATTCATCATGTGGGCGATGTAATTATCTTTTGCATCTTTGGTGAGTTTTTTTAAAGAACGCCTCATGTTGGATATCATTTTCTATAATGTTGTAGTTCAACTTTAAAAAAACAACAACTTTAAAGTAAAATTTAAACAAAGTTCAAAAGATTAACAAGACAAACTGGCATCATTAAATGATGATGGACCTAAACTGTCAATAAAATACACTTTATTTTTTTGAAAGTGAGTGAAGACCCTGAATGAAATTAACCTGTATGGATAGAACATTAAGTACAGTTATGTAAAAGATGAGTAAGTCAAAATGTATAGCCTTTAGCTGCTCAGCAATTGCTTAATAACTATGAAATCAACTATATTCACTTGCTTTTAAGCCACGATTTGTGCAACCACCTTCCTGATTGGCTTAAAAACGACATTTTAGAGTAGTAGGATACACCATTCTTAAGCATTTGCCCATTAATATGAAGAATTAATGTAAATCTAGCGCTGCTCAGAATTTTCAGCCAGTGTTACCTAATAAATAAGTTTGAGTCTACAAGTCATAAACTAGTCACATAGCCACTAAACCTGGGAAATTATTCCTAATAGAACTCATGTTCTCAAATTCAGCTACTTTTGACTCCTCCGAGCTATCCTAAAATGGCTTTGCTCCGCAGGTCATGTTTGTTATTATGTTTTTTTTTAAGGATGAAAGAAATTGTTAGAACTATTTTCTGTGACACCTTTTCTTGCCTTGTAGCTGTAAACACAAAGTGGTGTAGCAGTAGTACTGAGTTGCTTGCGGAACAGATTTTTTTTATTGCAGAGTTTTTACATTCCTGTTTTCTTTGCTTGTAACTCAAGAGTGTGTTTGCTACTGACAGTATGGCATTTCAATGCAATTTCCTAAATCCCACTCATGGAAAAACACTGTATGCATCACTTTTCACGGTTAAAAATTATTAATAAAACATGAATAAATTGTGAGTATTTTCATATTGGATATATGTTGTACGAATTTGCAAGTTGATTCCTGCAATCTATCGACATGCATGGAAATCAGTGCAATGCCGGAAACCATCCCGTTTTTGCTAACATATCAGTGTCTAGGAACATGATAAAAAAAAAAGCTGAAATGAGCCCTTGTGTGGTGAGACTGCAGGTGTGCTGACCATTCTTAAAATGTTTGTTCCTTCCCGTTCTATCTCTCCTTTTCTTTGTGGCTCCCTGAAGATGTTGTTGGTGCTTTAATCTTGCCAGCTGCCCTAAACACAAAGCCACTTCAAGGACTCTTTGTTGGACAGTGCCAAAAAGAAAGGCAAAAAACCCCACAGCTGGTTGAAATATTTTAACAGTAATAATTCCCAGATGCACTGAGCAGATTTAAAATTGAAGTGTGTGATTATCTGAATTTTTCCGCTTCAGGAATTAAGGGGGAAAACAGAATAAACCTGAAGTGAAGCTCAGGCCACAAGCAAGTGCCCTAATTCCTTTCTCTCTCATTCTGTCACATCCTTTAAGTCACTTGCTGGGGAGAGAAGAGTGATATGGGGTGACAGGGGCGGAAATGAGCACTATAAAAGACAAATTCAATCAACTCTACATCTGTCTGCATGTGTGGGAGCACTTGACGATGTCCCAGGAGGAGCTGGAGGACGCAGCAGGCCACTCTTATGCCACTGCCTCCTGCAGGGGGAATTAGAAGTGAATGAATGGAGGGAGAGCATTGTGCTATGCCTGAAACTTGCCAGCAGAGAGCATTCTTCCCTTAGGAAACATCACATTCTGACAGAGTAGCAATGGTGCAATATTTCCATGGCAGCTTGATATTTTTGAGCATTTGAATATTTGCAAGACACTCACATTAAATAAATAATTAAAATACAATGTGTGCATGTCATAAGATCACTGGAAACACAATTTTAAAGTTAAAATAGCACACAAGGAAAATGTATTTACATTCGATCAACAGCACATAGTGCTTATAACAATATACCCAATCTACACACCCATCAAAGATAAAAGAAGCACATTCAAAGGGAGTTGCTGTTCTGTCATAAGGTAGAGAGGAGTCAATAAATACCTTCCCTTTTCTTCACAGATCTGAAAAAACTATAAAGAGAATTCACATTTTGGGACTTTCAAGTCAGTGCCATGCCCGCAGCTACAAATTTCACAGTTCTGGGGTTGCAGGAAGCATGCTTTTGAAGTTGATATGATTCAGTTTCTCATTTAGCACCATTTTCTCTGGATTCAAACGTAACTCATTGGATAGTCAAATAAATCCTTTATCCATCTAAGGAGATAACGAAAATAATGTTTTCAGGTTAACCCTAACCGGTGCAAACGTGTTTCAGAAATAGGCGCTCTCTGCCACAGAGACACAGTTTAATAGATTGTGTGGAAAAAGTACAATTATTATCATCTTAGATTGGATGATTATGCACAATGAATTCTGAGTAACAGTCAAAGCAAAGTGATAAAAATTCTCCTATTTCTTTCTTCATATCTCACCAATAACAAGATATTTATTGAGTCATTACCCTGCTATAAACAAAAGTAAGTAACGAGAGAATAATCATTAGGCTTAGACACTTTTCAAATGCAACCAGTATTTCAGCAGTTAATCGAGGAGGCTCTGGTAGAGTGAATGCTCTCTCAGTAATCCCGTCTTATTTGCATTTCAATTCTTTTCCTTTTCTCAACCTAATCCATTGCAGTCTGAAAGTAGCCTAAGCTCCATCAACATTTCTTAACTTATCTCAACATAGGCATAGTACTCTCTGTCTGCTATAATTCCTTAATTTACCTTTCAGTATAAACAGACAAATCCTAGTGTCACATATTCTTTAAAAATTGATGAATTACCTTACAGTTACTAGCCAAGGGAGAAATCTATTTCATAGACTCGAGTCTTGAATTGTCTCCTTGACATTGTCAAGTGAGGGGAATAGGTGTGGATTAACCAGATATATGCAAATGATTTCCCCTGCGGCGTTATGTCAAATGATCCCCATCACAGTTTTGAAAGGACTAAATACTGCCTGTGTCTTAAGTGTTTCTGTATCACTCTCTCTCACTGTCACTTCCTTTCTGACCTCTTCAGTGTTCAATAGCACGTGTGGCTCCTTGCCTTTAAGATTCCAAACACATAGACTGCGCTTAACCAACTGCTTCAGGAACACGGCTGATAGTGTGTTTGCATTCCTCCCTCGTCTCAGCTGCTATTGATAGACCTTAAAAAAAGTGAACGAGGTGAGGGTTTGCTGCTTGGCTCCACATTTATTAGGAGATAAATGTTTTCGCCTGAAGAACATGGTGAATTTTGTTTGATGTGTGGTGTAATTTTCTTTATTTTCTCTTTATTTTTTATTTATTTATTTCGTTTTTATCCCTAAGAAAATAAAGAGAATGTTTTTCATGGGCTGTACAAGCTTTAAGCCATGCAATTGCACAAGCCAGCACTGGCCCACGGACCATCTTAAATCGTCCCCAGGAATATTCTAAAACTGAAGCAAAACAACCCTCCAAAAAATCTATAAGAAGCCTGATTATGATAAGAAATCCTGAGGCTAATGAATGAGGCTATACTCAAATCCACTCCACTGTTTTTCTCATCCACCTGTGTAACAGTCACAGAACTGACAAGATGTAGCCTAATTTAATTGCTGATATAGATGGATGGTTTTTATGTTGTTCAACATTGTTTTATATCGTCATTGTAGCTATATTCCATGTTATGCTCTTTTACACAATGTGTGGCTCTAATTTTACTTTAGCTATGTCAGTATGGGCCCTCTGGTAAAATGTATATTTCCCATCTCTGCTTTAGTTTCACATGGACAGAGAAAAATAATCACTAAACAAGAGGTGATACTATTCTGTTTCAGCCTTTGACATGACAAAGCTCTGGGATGCTACGATTTCTATTAGGTCAGTTTCTCATGTATGGTGGTAGCAGTTAGTTGTTCCTTTCCAAAGAAAAAGATTGCAAGTAGCCCAAGAAAAGATCCATCATGACTAGAAGGGCCTTTACAAGGAAACAGTTGAACAAGAGAAGCAAAACAATGATAATATGCAGCTTGGTTATTCAGTTCAAAAGTTCATCGGGAATAAACATTTGCAAATGAAAAACTCCTGTAATTAAAGCATATGCTGTTGCAATTAAAATCTCCTTGATCATACAGCAGGGACTATTTTTAGCAAGCTTGTAAAAGCGTAAGGTACTGGGGGAAAATGGTTCTTTGTTTCAATGCTAATTAATATTATTTGTCTTCCTCCCTGTGAGAGATAAGTTCAAGATGACACTTGCGCAAACAGAGTTGCATAAGCACGACGCTGTCCCTCTACACTCATCACTTGGTCACACAGATCATTACAGCGCAAAGCAGGATTGATGCAAGCTCACAAAGTCAGTGGAACTGTACAGCAGAGTCACTGTAATACAGTCGCACCATGGCATTTGCAAAGGGGTCATGGCATTATAAAACTTCGTAATCATGCAAATTCTGGCTGGCACGTCACAAAGAATTTCAAGGTCAGTTTTGGTTTACTGCACTGCAACGGCCCTGAAACTTTTTTTTTTTGTTTGTTTGTTAATAAAGCGATTTCAAATCCCCATTTTAATACCATTTATGTAAACACTGATGAAGATTGCCACTTTATGGGTGTAAAATTGGCTACCCACACACAAATGATTACAACAAAGTGATAGACATAGCCTATATTTTGTGAATGATGTGACAAAAGCCGGTGTCTTTTTTATCAAAAAAGCATGCAGCTCATGGTTTGTTCAAGTTCCTCTAGAAATAAAAATAGTCTTGGAACCACACATGCTCCTAAGTCTTCATATATTCAGCAGCTTGTTACCAAGTATGCCTGTCTGCCTTTTGGCACGAAGCAGGCAGTGCACAGATGACTGTTGCTGCAGGAACCAAGGGTGAGGAGAGCAGTCAGTGAGCTGAGAGATCCAAAAAATTTCCTTTGACCTGAGGGGAACTGGAGACTGGTTATAATTATCTATTGGTGTGACATCTTTTATATTACATGTAGCCTTTTATTTTTATTGTTAATATAAAACATAGATAACTGCCGTGTGAATAATGAACAAAAAAAGCATTAAAGCCAATTGAGTCAATTAAAAAAATATTCGTTTGGAACACCAGATTTTGTGAGTTCTTTAACTGCCACAAGGTAAAAGACATTTTCATTTGTTGCTTTTGAACAATGAAATCATAAAGCCTTAAGCAATATCTACAAATCCAAGAGCTTATAAGCTTCACATTGAATTAAAAGACTGATGTATTTTTTACGTGGTTATATGGGTTCAGTTATTCTCTTTCGATTAACAGGGCCTAAAAACTTTCAACAACAGCTGAGTCACAGCACTGAAACTTCAGCCTGACACATATCAGGATTCGGGCTGCTTATCGTGCAGGATGGGTGAAGGTGAGATGAGAAACGGCTGCAACAAACAGAACAGGAGTTGCAATTTTGGCACGAATCAATGACACCCTTACTTTGGGCGCATTAAGCAAAAGCTCAGTGCACCAACAGCTTATACACAAGGATAAAGATCACTTGCAGGTTTTAAGTATCAAAGTCCTTGAGAGATGTTCAAAAGTCAATGAAATTACCAATTAATTATTTATGTGCAAAATGTCCTTCCAAATACTACTCATCACTACGGTATCATAAACATTCAAGTTGAAACTCTTGAACTTTGCAGCAACGCTCTCATTTTGAAAATCTTGTTGTTTCCAGGGCTCACTCTGTTGTTGTGAGTTGGTTCAAAGTTGCCACGTAAAGGATTCAGATAAAGGATGTGAAGGAATCATATACCATTCACATGCCATCTGTTTAACTAGCCAGTGCATTTATCACCATTACTGCTTCTAAATGTGACATTTCTGGTGTCCCATTTGGGCACTTTGACTGAAGAGGTATACATTTTACAATTTACAGTTTTAAATAAATGCTGAAATACTGAAGGCACTTTGTCGCCAAAATATAATGAATGCTGACACCCAAAAGCTTGTGTGCCATTTATCTTTTTGACAAACTTGAACTCCATTTATGTCATGTGTGTTGAAGTCAGTGACAATTTCTGGACCCAGTATATTTAAGGTGGCTGAGTTGAAGATGAAACGGGACTGGCAGAGCTCACAGGGCTGATGGTGGTGGCAGGAGTCACCATGACAAGGAAGGAAGAGGAGCAGAAGAACTGAGACTTGGGAAGAGGACAGAAGCTGTCACTATGTGGAGAAGCTTGGCTGGACTGGCAGGTGAGGTGGTGGAGTAATCTAACAGAATTGTTCAAATGTAAAAAGAAAAAAAGAACAGAACAAAATGAATCAAGACAAGCAGAAAGACCTGCAGTTTCTATCACTTAGCCAGGAAGCAGCAGAGAGTGACTGAAATGCTGAGTTAGATATACTGCCGGTGATGAGTTAATGAGAATCAAGATACATGGGAGAAGTTTTCTGTCAGTGTTTTCTGCCAAGAGCACTTGGAAGGTTTGACTCTTTTTTTTTTTTTTAAGTATTTTTAAAGTTCATCTTAGCACACTTAAAAATGACTGTAGTAACTGTTGCAATGATAATGCATTTTAGTATTATTTGTCTTTGTCCCTAAGGAGTCACAACAGAAGGCTGCACCTCTCTGAGCCTGAGTTCTTTCTGTTAAAAGGCAGTTTTTCCTTCCCACTGTTGCGAAGTGCTTGTAAAGGCAGCTTTCTTGCCACTTTGCTTTTGGTCCAGGTGTGTGGCAGTCTAGTTTTTCCACTGTGTGTACTGTAAAATGTTTACTTTATTTGCTTGATGTTTTGGTGCACTGCCTCTGTGTGGTTAAGAAGCAGAAATCATTCCGTGCATGTTTCTCATCTGCTTTGCTGCAAATAGTTCTTTAACTTGCTTTGGGAAATTCTGGGACACATGATGGGGCCTTTGCCTCAGGCTTGCTAACTAAAGGGTCCACTGACAAACCAACCCATTAAATTGAATCTGCAATTATTCTCCTGAATTATTCTTAGAAACTACAATGAGCCATCCAAGTAATTTGATTGCTTTTGAAAGAAACACTGCAATACGTATTCAGTTGAATTAATGTTTGCAGAGATGTAATGGATTGAACATGTTTGCTAGCAGCATATGCTATTATTTATGTTCTTAAAAATTATTTATGGCATAAAACCCCTGATGCTAAGAGCAATTTATTAACCATGCTTGTTTTATTAATATATATATAAATGCAATCCACTATATGAATGGCAGCATCATTATTATCATTGGGAGCTGCCTAAAAATGTCCTGTCAGTAGTGTAGTAGATCAGTATATTAGAATTTTTAATTTTAATTTTAATTTTTATAAGTTAGTTAAGAATGCTGCACAATTGCTGTGTAAAAGATACCATTCTAAAAACTGGTAGAGAATATAATTTAAAAAGTGAAAAGTTTTAAATATTATTCGAAAAAAAAAAAAAAACATTTAAAAAGGTTTTTGGCAGGAAGACCTCAGGGCACAGTTCCCCCACTAACAGTAATGGGGAAAGTTGAAGGGAGTGCCATGGCTATGACTCACATAGAGAGAGAGAAAAAGCAATGCAGGGAAACAAAACAAGAGACAAAAGGAAAGGGATTACAGAGGACACAGAGGCAGAGAGGGGGATGTACAACTAGCGATAATCACTGTGACTGTAAATATTAATGCTGTCATAAATAGAAGGGGGAAATGCCACATAGTGATGATGAAATGTTGCAACATCATGAACTGAAGCAAACATAGAACCCTGAAAGTTTAATCCTACATGTCTGTGATATAAAACCCTTTTCTCTGTTCTCGGCTTCAATGGATGAGCTGTTTGGACTTCAACTTGTGTTTGCATGAGGATAGAATTACAACATCACAAAAGCATCACGGTAATCTGTCTCATGCAATGCACAGGTATATTATTCTTTAGTGGTCCACCACAGATTAATGAACATGCAACCTTTGAGAGGAAATTAAACTTGTCCGCATGCTTTTAAGCATAAGGAAACAATCTTCTGCTTGATGGAAATTCATATTTTAGCATGTAATTATACCCCAGTAACCCTAATAGACACATTTAAAGTGATGCGCTAACAATTGCGTAATGATTAATTATATTATCTTTAACACTGAGGGATCAGGTATTGAGATGTGCAAGGGGGGTAATTACAGAGACAGAGCAGCACACTAATAAACACACACTTGAAAACGCTACACCCACCGCTGCTGGTTAATGAATTCTGTCCTTGCTTGCATTATATCATCAAGAAGTATGCTGCCGTAGACAGTTGATGAAAGGGCTAGTGGAATTTAAAATCTTTCCAGTGTTCCAACTTCTATTCATAAATAAGTGATGAGTTGTACATTGTAGCGCATTCACATTGCTTTGACAATTGCAAAACATTGTGCTCTGCTGCACATTATTGAAGAGCCTTTCCGTTTCATGACCTTGACGTTGTGAGAAATAGAGGATGTAAAGTGTGAGAGTGTATTGTATTGTCGGTGCAGCTCCGTTAAAGGGTAGCCTCAGTTAAATCAAAAACAAGTTGCTTCCTTCCTGAATTATATCCACCTTATCGCCTGATGGCAAGCAATGACTAATGGGCGTTTTGAATGAAGTGGTGTGCAAGAAGGACAATTTTTTTTCCTGCGGTGCAACAGTGGGTGCCAGAATGTTACTGTCGTACTGGAAAATAAATAATGAATAAAATGAGTGGTCAGTCAGCAAAAAGGCCAAAGTGAGCAGTAAATAAGAGGATATAGCAAAAGGGGGGGGACAGGTGTCACGACACAACAACAAAACATAAAAAAGGAAGATTTACATTCAAAAAAGAGATTGAAAAAATAATTTTAGGTTAGCTATAAATGTCAGGTTCTATTCCAAAGCTGTCTTGTATTGCACAGACATTTTTTCTGTCAGAATGGGGTGGAGGGGGGGAGTCACTTTTCTTTTTGTTCCCTTACTCTCTGCACGTTCACCAAGCCAATGCATCTTTATAAAATTGCCTGTAAAGCCGGTTTTTAAAATAGATTTGACTGCATGCAAATCCAGAGTTACTGGCGTCATTCTTAAGGATTGATACGCTGCTGGACCTTTTGATCAGATGTTTTCAAGTTTCTGTCTTTAATGCTTATCAACATATCCTGCTGCTGATTAGGATTCATTCCTTCCTTTAATCTGGACAACTTAATTATACAGGAGATGTCAGATTTCCAAGGATGTCAGTGTGGTAAATGCACAATGTCAATATTTGATGTTGCCATCCACCACGAACAGAAAAGTTCAGGTTTTTTGAGAGGGGCAGAAACACATGCATGCAAAATGCAGTTCATTCATATAACATAAAGCTTTTTTTAATTATTAAAAAACACGTTATATTTAAAGATTGAACTATATTATATATATTTAAGCAATTGACAAAAAATAATAAATAATATCAATACATTCAGAGGTTTATAATTTTTCTTTTAAACCAGCACCTTCAGGGTTTAGTAATGACACACAAAACTGAAGCTTAGGAAGAATAAATAGTATTCCAATGTGGTGAAATTTAAGTGCAAAACAAGGGGAAAGCCCAACTTAATATTACCCTACTGTTCTGAATCAAAGCACAAATTACTAGTTCCTTTAAAATGATTATGTTAGTTTAATATGGTGGTTTTTTTACTCTGTGAACAGCACTAGGAGCCCTCCATAGCGCTGTATTTAAGAATAATGAAGAAGTGAAATGTCCATCCATCTTCCTATACTCAGGCAGGTTCCACCCTGGACAGGTCGATAGTCTGTTGCATGGCTAACACAGAGAGACACACAACCAGTCACACTCACGTTCACACCTAGAGCCATGCAATTCAATTCTGTTTCCTCCACTGTACCCTATAGGAACCTATACTACATTATATATTTCCAGTTTTGAAATATTTGATCCAGAGAAACTGCTACTTCTTTCTTTTCCATGTTCTTCTTTTTCCTCTGCAGTACCTGAATTTAAGTTATACCACCCAGTATTTCAGTGATACAGATCCATTATTACCCTTTAAACAGCAAGGTGTACAAAACCTGCTGCTGCCATCTGCAATCATCCCAGCAGGTGCTGGTTGAGCACGGGATTACCTTGATTAATGTAGTTAATATCCTCTGTTCTAATTATAAAATGTAGTGCGTACTGTAAAAGAAGTGGTGTGTGTTTCTACAGCAGCTACTTTCCACGCTTGACTGTTTTCCTCTGAATGAATGTTGCTTTGATCTGGTAGCCAGTGGCTAGGTGGGGAGTTTAACTGTGTTAAAACTAGTGGGAGAAATCTTGCTGTGGGAACAAGAACCCATCAAGATTGCAATTGCTATCAGCACCGCAAACACTCAAGAGAAGAGGAGGAGGGAATTTAGTTCAGTAATCTGCTCATCTGAGGCCTCGATTCATTCACCGCACAAGATGCTCATCACATCCAGTGACAAGAAAGACATTTGTCTTCTGTTTTTAGCTGCATTTCTGTGTCAAATCTGGAATTTTGAATACGCATGTAAAGCCCCACACAAACTCAGGTGTTTTCAAGTATGCAGGATATGTGATGAATTATTAACAGACATTGTGAGATCTAAAATAGTGCCTTTAAATAATTTACCCAAGCTCTTATGGGTTTCATATTGTAAACTAGTGTAGGGATTGATTTGTTGTCTCACATTGCCGAGGTTTTGCTTTAATAATTACAACAGCTGTTTAAAACGATTGCATTTTAATTTGTTTGCCATTCAGAGAAGCTGAATGTGGTATCGACATAAAACAGCGTGTCTTCTGACCAAACAAAATGGTTTCAGCTGCAGCAGGTGGATTTGATGTTCCAAAGTGTATGCAAATATCAATTTTCCTGCCTACTACTTTGTGTGTGCAGCAATACAAATCTACTATATTTTCAAAGGGTCTATCTAGAGTCCACAAACTTGCCTTGGGAGACATGTAATCCTAAAGCCTTTTAATTAAAGTGTTCAAAAAACGTTTTTTTTTTAACTACAGTTCACATCCTTTTGAATTATTCTTAACATTGTCCTGATTTTTATGTGTTTTTTGGATGTGTGGTGTCAGGCTTGCAGTCACCTCAGTTGCTGTTCGCTGATGCTGCAGTTGCAGATCCAGCTGTGTTCAGGATTCAGCAGGGATTGTCAATGTTCTCTCTTAATGTGCTTTTACCCATTTTAGTGCTAACCTCAGCTATGTGTCATTTTTTTTTGTAATAGCCCAGTTATTTTTTGCTTGCTTTTTCTTTTGTTGTTTCATGTGAACAATCATTTCAGTGTCGTGTAGCCTCACAAGAGGCTATGGTATTATTGGTCTTTCAGTTGTTTTGTTACTGTTACTTGTTACAGTAATAAGTAACAGTAACAAAAAATGAAAGACCAATAATACTGCCTGGGGAACTGCACCCCAGGAAAAGAACCCTTATTATCTATCTGTCTGTCTGTCTGCCTATATAAATACAACTAATTGTGGGCCACTTGAGAAGACAATTTGCACAGAGTGCCCAGTAGGAAGGGGACCTCACTAAATATGACCAGCGTTCCAACAACATAGCCCTCTATGGTAATAATAGGAAAAACTAGATAAAGACAAACTGAGAGCTCCAATAAAGCCAAATAAACAAAACAAGACAGGGAAACTCAGTTTAAAATACAAAACACTTGTGTGGTTGTATTTTGGCCAATACAAATACAAGAATCAAGTTAAAACACAATAAAGGTGAAATACAATAAACAAGGTCTAAACAAGACAGCAGCAGGGGAAATCTATAAAGAGTAGAAAAAGAATTGTTTTCCTGGGTCCACCTGACTAGTCCCAAACTTAATGCTGTGATCCTGCTAACCACAGGCAGGCATTTAGCAGCTAAAGACAGTCACAAAGAGAATGAAAAATCTGATTCACGAACATAAGGATTAGACTGTAACAGCAAGAGAGCTTCTAAATGTACTCTAAACACTTTAAATCCATTTTCCACATACCTGCAACCATCACTGCCATCAGCAACCAGAATAAGACCAAAAAGTCAAGACAGATTTATCGGCTACAGGTGCTTCTTATAATCAAGCTCTGCTTGGAGAAATAGATGTCGGGGTTAATGCTGTTCAAAGCACTACTCAGATAAGAAACATTTTTCAGTAGCAATTCTCCACTCTGCAAACACTACATGTTAGAACAAGACTTGGAGTCTGTAACTATGATAATCTTTATATGGCTGTGTTTTACGGCAAATGCTACTGAAAAATGCACACAGTGACAATGCTAACATGTCAGTGTTTAACAGGTAAAGTGTAAATGATTGCACAACACAACACAAAATACATCCGTTAGCTATAATTGTTACAAAGGTGTCGTATGAAAGTTATTGGCTGTCTGTTGAGGCTGTTAGAGTCAATCAATCCACAAATGTCAATTTAAAACCTGTACTCTGGGGGCAAAAACTTCACACACACACAAAAACCACACAGTTCATTAGAATCCATCATCTGAGGACCATGGATGTGTGAAAAATATTAGAGAAGCGGTAGACTGAAGGATTTATAACACTAACATTGCAACCTAGAAAACAATAACACCAGCCTTTTCAAAAATATTCATTATTATCATTTAAATATCCACATTTTCACTCTAGGCTGGAGCGGAAGTGATAATATGAGAGTAATGGTACAGATAGACACTCATATTACTGAAAAAAGAAAGCAAATATACATAATAAACATTTAACAAATGAGAGCCGGTAAGATTTACTAAGATGATGGAGTTTTGAATGTGAGAATATAAAGTTGAGGTTGAAAGCACATACTGTTAAAAAAGTTATTCACAAAAGAGCATGACACACTTCCGGGCTGCTGTTTGTTTAGGTTTTGTGTTCTTATGACATCTTTCCAAGTATTCTAAAAGCATACTCTTTTGTCAAAAAAAAGAAACAATCCTTGTCAAAATATGTGAAGTCTTTTAGTGGTTGACTGGACAAATTTGACACATCTCTTGGGAAATCTTGGCAGTCAACCAACAATAGCCTGTCAATTATCCAGTCAACAGTGAACCACTGAAGTTGTGTCTTACATAAATTGTTATGAGCTTCATCAGTATTAGCAGAGCTGACACATGCTTTCAGAAGGCCTTCTCAGTCTTTTGACTTGTTAAGAGCTGTGTAGCTGCACGATACTTAACACAAAGGAGAAACTTGAAAGAACTGTTTTGATGCACTTGCCACCAGCCTACAGTACACAGCCCTCAGCAAATAAAGCTTCTCAGGGTGGTTAATGAGGGAAGATATGAATGGTCAAATGTAGTTAATGCTGAGGCACTGGGTTAGCACTCTTTGAAGTGCTTCTTTTTGAATATTAATATTATTCATGACCTATTTGCTTCTTTACTTTATGGAAATTCCTGATGGCCTTGTTGCCCTGATGCATTCATAGAGGATATGAAAATGCTGCTGGCACAACAAGAAAATAATTAATAAGGGAGTATATTCACAAAGTTCTTAACAAGAGTACACAATAAGGCAATAACACTGCATTCACTTTCTTTTGGATGTCTGCGCAATTGTGCAAAATTAACATCACATTCAGGATCTCATTATAGTACAACAAATAAAATTCTGAGTGAAGACATTTGTTTGACAGCTTGTATATGGCAGTACTCCCTGGGGTTCAGTAGATGGTTACCCAACACCCCCACCTTGCCATCTGTCTGGATCCATTGTAGCTTGTTGTAAATCCCACAGGATACTCAGAGGGAAGAGAGACAGAAACACAGAAAAGTGCTTTTAGGAACCACAGTACACCATAAGCCTGTCACGAGAGTTTTGAGTAGTATGCCTTGAACTATACACTGTTTAAAAAATTATCTTCAAGTTTAAATATAAAAGCATCTCAGCCACCAACTTTATTCCGGTGTTCGTGGCACTCACATAAATACGCCTTTCTCAGTGACCGAAGTGCACTGAGAAATGCTGTTCGCAAAAATATGATGATGATTAAAATAACAGTGACACCTAATTTAACGTTGGTGCTTGAATTGCTCTTACATTTTGTACCAAGTCAGGTTAAGTACAAATAGCTCAGAAACTGCAACACATGGATAAAAAAAGAGATGAAAACAGAATAATATCTAGAAGGTGTTTACATTTTTTTCTATGAAACAACTTGAAGAGAACAGTGATTTAAGTGGACACTAGCCTGTGTCTGACATGCCAGGGGTTATGTTGCAGTTTTTTTAAGCCATGCCTCGTGCTGTGAAATTACTGAACCAGATGCCAAAAGAACATGTGGAGATGAAGGCCACAGTAGGTTCTCCTGTCACCCATAGTGTCTAGTCAACTGCAGTGTCCTTGAGCAAGATCAGTGGGTGTAGCATTATTTGACCCTGTGCCAGAGCAAAATATTGCAGTTTCAGTAATTATTAGCTCTTATATGACCCATCCTTATATTGCCCGATTTCACTTTACAGCTTGGTTATAATTAAAGAAGACATGACTCTGTAAAAGATTCAGGAAGCCCCCTCATCCATGCAATTTGCACCAGATAAAGCAAAGATGCTCTACACAAGCCATTTTACTACCCTTGAACCCAAATCTACAGCTACTTGTGCTCTACCTTTAAGCACACTGCTGAGATAGGAGGCTGTTAATTGCTGCTGTGTGCCATACTTTTTTTTCTTTTTCTTTTTTCATGCTGTATATCAAGTTTGCTCTGTGAGTCCACAAAACCTCGATATTATGCATAAAAAATTTGAAATGCAATGTTGAACAAACATGACTTAGAAATTGGGATTATGTGTACATTATATGTCCAACCACAATTTAAATATGGATGCTGTGCAAAAAGTTGATAAAAACAGATTGGAGTGATTTCCAAATATCAAAGCAATAATTCATTTATATCAGAACTGTCAGGGCTCTGTGTGCAGGTGGATGGAGAGGTGGATCCAAATGCAGGATTCAGACACTAAATTGAAACTCAAAAACCTCAGCTTTATTGCTGGTGACAAAACAAAACATGAACTGACACTGAATCACTAGAGACTGAAACACACAGGCAAGTCTGACGGTACGACGTGACAGTGAGCACAGGAAAACACGGGGCTAATTTACACAGGGTGGTAATCAGGGAATGGGCAACAGGAGGGAGACACAGCTTGGAGAAATAGGACTAACGAGACAGGAGGAGCAAAGCTGGACACACTGACATAAGACACAATCCTACAAAATAAAACAGTAAGCATGAAACAAATCACAAAAATGCAGACTACACTCCAGAAGGCTGACTGAAAGAATATAACACATGAAACAGAGACGACAGTGACTTGAACTAAAGGCCAGAACACCAAGTAATGTAAAGGGAACAAAACCAAGAATAACCCTAAATACAAAAGCACAACTCAAAACCCCAACAAATCATATATTTAGAAAAACAAAATAGAAACAGAAAAAGCTGGGTCAAAATTGACCCAGAACCGTGACAAGAACAAAGAAAGCATGGCAAATGTTCACACTGAAGAAAAAAACAACAAAAAAAAGCTCATTTTGAATTTGATGGCAGCAGCAGGTCTCCAGAGATTTGAGTGCGGGCCATGTTCACCACTCTGTAGCATCCCCACTTCTTTTAACAACACTCTGTAGAAGTCTGGAAGTGCAGAGACCAGATGATGGAGTTCTGGGAGAGGAATGGTGTGCTGTTCAACAATCCTGGGTCTTCATTGCATATTTTGCATTTCGTGATGTACCAAATATTTTCAACTGGTAAAAGGCCCGGACTGCAGGCAGGCCAGCACCCAGACTCTTCAACCACAAAGCCATGCAGCATGTGCTTTTGTCTTGCTTTCCAAAAAGAATTTCAAAATTCAATTTGTCTGATCACTGAACAGTTTCCACTTGGCTTCAATAAATCTTAAACAAGCTTTGTCCCAGAGATGAAGTTGCTTTTCTGGATCACATATGTTTTTTCATTGCATGACAGAGCTTTAACCTGCATTTGTGGATGGCATGGTGAACCGTGCTCACTGACAATGATTTCTGGAAGTGTTCGTGAGCCCATGTAGTGATTCCCATGCAGAATCATTCCTGTTTTTCATGCAGTGACAGAAGTGAAGATGCTATTTTTATACCTAATCATGTAATTGACCTGTTACCAATTAACTTAACTAATTAACTGTAAAATGTTCCTCCAGCTGTTACTTCTTTACCCCCCCCCCATCTTAATATTTTTGTGGTGTGCTGCTGCCAAATTCAAGCTGAGTTAATATTTTTCATTTAATAGCACAATGTATTACAGTAAACAGCTGACATATTTTCTGTTTTTCACTCTGAACAAAATATGGGTGTATGAGGTTTACAAATTATTGTATTATTTTCATTTAAATCTTAGCGTCCCAACACTTTTAGTTGTGACTTGTAGTATCTATTCAGCTGCAGTGTTACTCAACAGGAACAGCAGCTCGTTGTACTTGACCCTTTTCCACGGCAAAAATATTGGAATTTGAATGAAGATTAGCTCTTATATTGCCCTTGCTTATATTGCTTTGGGTTTGTGGCTCGGTTATAATGAAACAACATCAAACTATGTCAAAGATAACACCAAATAAATGGAAGATAAACCACAAAAGTCAGTTCATTACCCAGGCTACTTGTGCTGTACCTCTAAGCATAATGGTGAGATAAGAGGCCTTTGTACCAGCTGGTAATGTACCCAGCCTTCATACTGCAGATCAAGTCTCTTTTGAATTGTCCACAAAACCTTGACATTATGCATAATAAAAAAGAAAAATCCAGTGATGACTTAACAGTTCTGTTGCAAAAGAGAAGCATCTCAGTGGGAATTCATCATTTAAAGAGATTAAAATCTGAGCACAGCCTTGTGACACTAATTTTCTAAGGTTTAGCTGTTATCACTTTATAAATCTGGTACAAAATGTTCCACTTGAAGGTTTGAATTAAGGGTTTAATTATGGACTGAATGTTAGCCTATTATAAAGAATGCATAACTGGAGTAATATTACACACAGTTATTAAGTGCACTTTTTAATGTGATGTTTTTCTGTCCAAGGAGAAATGTGCAAAAGGCATACGGTATGTGAGAGGCCTTAGTCTTTTCAACGTTAAAAATGTTTGATCTGATTCACTGTTACTCGTCAAAACAAACTAAACAATCACACATTTAAAGGCAAGGGTGAGCTACTTCCCCCAGCTGTCTATTTGACTCGATGGCATGGTCAGGAAGGAGAAGAGGGAAATATGCAGCAGTGAAGAAGTACATCTGCATTTAAATTCAGAGTGCCACAGTACATGGGCAATCTATAATAGTCCACTCACGCATCATAGAGCTCCAATGAGCAGTTTCACAGCCAAGTCAGATTTATCTTGACATTTTAAATTTTGGAAGTGTGACACATCTAGAAGAGACTGTGCAAAATAATCATAAATATGATTACAAACTGCTTTAGCTGAGAGAATGTGTGTTTCCCATTTAAAGTAGACCAGACTGTAAATAAAATGCATAATCTTGCCCTACAGTTTTGTTTGAATGGCTTCTGTAGAAGCAAGTGTCTGATCTTAAGAACACTACCATTGTTCAGACACGGATGCTTTTTCACTGTGAGGTTTATGTCTCTCCTTCTCCTCAACTGAAGGAGGATACACGAACAGGGCCCTTTCAGGTCACATCTTTTTCAAATCACTGGGAGACGTTCTTGTAGTGGCTCATGCTGGTGTGCTGCATTTAAATAAATATATCATGAAACTAACAAACAAAAAGAAGATGTTTCAGTATAGTGACATACTTCATTACATAATAAGGGATATTCTCAATGGCTTGTGTGTTGTTGCTATAAATTACAGGTCAACAAGCATGCCATTCTCTTATAGCAATTACAGCAGCACTTCAGGCCAAGATATAGAGGAGGACATGCCCTTGATGCAATGAAGAGCCAAGAGGAGAAGGGGCTGGAAAAAAAGAAGTGGTTGAATATCGGGGCACAGACAGAGGTTAATGTGAGATGAGCCACTCTGCAGGCAGCAGAAGTATGCAGTATGCTTGGGATTGAAGGAGAAAAACACGTTAGTCAGAGGAACCCACATTTAAAAAGTGCATTAATTTTAATTTGTTTCGTTTTGGCAGGAAATCTCAGAGAATTATATTATGCATACAGCCAGCAAGTCTGGCATTGTTAGAATTCAAGAGCTATGAAAACCTCCTAAAAACATAAATTCACTGTTTTCACAGGACCGGATTTTAGCTCGCCCATTGCCAAAGCTTTTCTCTTTTCTTGATGTAAAATATCACTCTTCTGTTTAGTGTGAATACTATTAATGGGAGGATGAGGGAGGATTTTGTCACTTTTCTTAGGTTGGCAGTCGTAAGCCTGGATAAACCCTCATAAATATTAGCCTGTCTCAGACATACTGTTTCCAGTTGTTGCAAATATCCTGGCAATACCAAGCAAAACCTGGGCTTGTAAATATCACCTTATCCCACCAACAGCATGCCATTTCTTTAGAAGTCAGTCTAAAACGGACATTACCCTGGCATACATTATTAAACAGCACATTGGACATAGATAAATGGCAGTTTATGTTCGAGAAGGAATACATCAATTATTTCTAAAGACCTTTAGTTTGGTGGTGAGTTGTGTGAAGCTTTTTTTTCTAGACAAAAATGCTGAAAGATGAAAAGAGAGGAAAAAGGTATTGCCACGTTGGTAAGCTAAAGTCCTTGAGGCAAGCATGAATACACTCTGAGTCAATAATTTATGCGCCTAGACACACACATTCCAATCCACGCACAGACATACAAAGTGTGTGTTAGAGAGAAAAGGAGCATTGCTGCAAATAAGACTGAAAAATCTTCTGGGACAGAAACACAGAATGAGAGCAACAACTGAAAACCACACAAAAGGTGAGAGATTCAAATCTTCACCATCAAAGAAAAAGGAGCTCTGAATCAGTTTCCTATCAAGTTTGCTTCCCTGATGGAAGATAGCAAAGGTTTTTCCTTTGGTGAATGCTTACAGTCATATGCTGCCTTCACAGTGCCTGACACATCTCTTCAAGCTTACATAATGTAGATCTGCCCTAATTTCCCCCTGCCTCACAAAAACTGGAGTCTTCAAGCAGCTAAGAAACATAACACCATCAGTCTGACAAATGGCGTCAGTCAAACGCTGATCTGTTGTTACTCGTCTTATTAGAACTGACAGTTTTCAGTCACATTTTTTGTCTGTCAGTTATGGTTAAATATAATGCAGCAGCACATGTATCCTACAAATCACCTTTTGTCTATATGCACAAGGTGTGCAATTTAGAGATGTGCGCAAGACACAATTCACTTAAATCTCAACTCTTTGAGTTACAAATGTGTTCAACTCTGTGCTGACATTGTACCTCTTGCTCTAGATTGTTTTTCTGTGTCAGGTAATTGGATGTTTCCATGGATACTGGGCTTCCAGAAAGCTATTTCTGCAAAGTGTATAGTTTCTCTGCTAGTATAGGGATGCAGATGTGTTCATATTGCAGTTACTGTAAGAATTTCTTTTTTTTTAGCATTAAACACAACGGCGGCAACACAACAAATACATTTTTTGTTGCTGCGAGAAGCTCAGTGTCAAACATTTTGTAGTCAAACATGTACAAGAAACTCTAGTTTTGCAATAGCACCAAAGGCTTATTCTGGCACTGCTATTTGTGCAGCTGTCATAATCCTTTGGGGCATCTGATAAGCATTTATAGATGGCATAATTGATCATTTAAGCAGTTAGTTTAAATAGCTTTGAATGTGACTGAGTAATCCTAAGGCATTGTGAAGTAATAAATATTCCATCTTGGTGTTGATTATATAACATAGCCTTCTCGTTATTTCCAATTTGTCCGAATGAAACTATGACACCTCTTGATCGAGACATTTGAATTAGATATAACAATTTTAGCAAGAAGAGAAAAAAAGGGAAAAAAAAACTGCCAATAGCTTTGCGCAACACTTTCTCTCCTCTGTGTGCACTATGACATTTGCTGCAAAGAACATGGTTTAAAGGGTGAAGGGAAAACAAACACGAGTGTATCAAATGAATGCATATGTTTTATTCATTAGCTAGCAACTAAAGAAACAGCACATTGTAGATATATTTACCCCACATATTCCTAGTTGTACTGTGTTTTTGCAAGAAGAGACCAGGTTTTTGCTTTTCAAAAAAAGATGCAAGTTTGCATGAAAAGGCTGATGAAGTGTTCTATTTACAAATCAAAGGTTTACACAGGAAATCACTGTTTCATATGAAAAACAAACACAATCGAATAAGACACTGACTTCACCTTGTCTTCTTTGCAAACTGAACATTTGCACATATACACAGGACAGTCACATTTCAATTTAACACAATTTTGGATGATCAATATTTGTAGTCTTACATGTGACAAAAAAAACTGCATTTGGTCAAGGATTACAAAAATCTGAACAAGAGAAAACAGATTACAAATTTCTGTTATATACAGCAGATCCTGTTGTTCGATTATGCAGTTTCTTTTTTGCAAGATTCTGTAAAAAAAATAAATAAACCAAATATATATATATATATAAATAAAATAAAGTATGGAATCTCCCACACAATACATTTTCCTTTTAATACTGGATTATCCACTCTTTTGTCGCATTAGTTTGGGATGTAAAAACTGACACGTGTAAAAAAGAAGTTGAAACACAATCAATTAAATGCCAGCCACTGTTCACAACACAAACATTTTTTGTGGATCAGTCTGTGCATGTCTGCAGTTTTACATTGTTTTCAACACTGACTCACAGCAATGTAATCTTTAAAAACAAACCTGCTGTGTAGGTACATGCTTTTTTATTTTCTGTGCAGACTTCAGTTCATTTGTTTTGCTGAATTTCTAAAGCACAGAGACAGGTCAGGTGACAAAAGAATCACAAAATGACTGAACACGTGAAAGGCAACAAACCCAGACTGTAAACAGCATGGTAAACAGCATGACTAATACTGCAGTGTAATATTTGGTGACATGCAGACCAGGTCCAGAAACACCATGTCCTGTAATTAGCTGAATTAAAATGACAGGTTCAGTGCATAATACTGCATATGATGTGAATTTGCTGCATGTTTGCAGGGAAAGTCACATTTCTAGGCATTCGCTATTGACCTAGAAACTGGTTAGGTGGCGTTATGCCTACATGATGTGTTTAGCTTCCTTTAGAGCATTCAAAATTTTATGCATTTTATCCATTCAATCGCTGCATTCATTTGTTGTGATTTTCAGTCTAATAATGCTAAAGCACTTGCAGATTTTTACACAGTTGTTACACTAACCATCAATCCCTCCCTAAGAAAGAGACAAGCGGAGACTGCTAATTGCAGGAAAACTGTCTAATTTCTTGCGACCCCGAACAAATGAGACAAACAATGGCAAGCAAATCCACTCAGTATTCCCCTAAAAACACATGTAATTAAAAATATATTACTTTTGCGAATAAATGAATTATCCAAAATGTGGTACAAAAGTACCTCTGAATATTCATGTGTGCTGAATTCCAAATGAGGAGTTATGGGATGTGATAGTATTATTAAATTTTGTGTTTATGGATGCTTTTGGTGACGGAGGGGTGAGCAGTGGGAAGGTTTGCAGAGATTGTCTAAGGATAATCCATATCTATGCATAGTGCAAGAGTTTTTGACAGATGTAATCTTTATGTATGAAATTATTAAATCTATTTCTATGGCTATATGCACACTACTACATTGTGCATTTCAGAAAGTGACATCATTTTTGACCTGTAAAAGTCATAGTGCATTCTTTTTTTATATAAAATAAAACATAATAAACCAAATAACTGACAAAAAGCTCGATAACCGTATTTGTTTGCATAAGAATTTGCAGTTACTCAAATGTTTATAATGTATGAGCCTAAGGCCAAAACACTGAAAAATCTGAACTGAGTTTCAGACAGAATACTTTGCAGATATATCTCATTGTATTGTAAATTCACTCAAATGTGTTGTAACTGGGATACTACAGTAGACACATTCTGACACTTACAGTAAAGAGTTATTATAGGTTCAATATTTCACAGGACTGTGTTTTGATGTAAACTATATATATATATATATATATATATATATATATATATATATATATATATATATATATATGTGTTATTCTTTGTGGACTGCTTTGGTAGTGGTACACGTAACAGATGAGGGTGTAAGCGTGTGTTTATGTAAAATGCCAGACACACTGTTTGCACACATTTGTAACACATGACAAACATTGGCAGTTAAAGCTCATTTTCTTTCCTTTACAATACACCTGAATACAGTTATGAGTATAATGTTTTAGTTACAACATTTTTGAGCACAATTACAATGCATTAAATTTAACTCCAGCCCAACATGCTTTCATAATCATAATCACTTAGTGCTGTCAGGCTGGAGATAGGTAGTCTTTGAGGGATTTCATTGTACTGGTTCAGTTCAATACATTTGTAGGATATGAATTATTGTGATTATTCTCTTTAGAACCTCCCAACAAGTGAGCTGCGATTTATGAGTCTCATAATCTGTGGTTTGAAACATTACTTTAGAATTTATTCCATGATCTAATGCATTAAATATTATCACCTCCGAGCTGTGACTCCTCGAGGACTGCATAGCTAAATGGGTCTGGCTCAGTGCTTAAGTGACTTTTGTCTACCTAAAAGGTCAACTTCATGGCTATAAATCTATTTGCAGGACAAATTTGTTTTAGTCCTATGCACGTGTTTCATTTTGAATAAATTTGAAAAGGCAGAACTGGCAGCAATACATGTATCTGTGACAAAAAACCTGGTTTATTTTGGGACAAGTACATGTCGTCTGCACGGTTCATTAGCACTCATAAAATGAAGCTAATTTGGGAGTTAAAGCTCAGTCTCACATTGTTGTCAATGATACAGCTCCAGGATAGAGATGAGTCATATGAGCCCTGAATCTGTGCTTTCTTCTTTATATTTTTAAAATTAAACCAAACTGTTAAACAAAACAGGGATAAAGTGTTAAGTGATCATTTAAAATGAAGCGTGTTGTCTTTTCTTGCTCACTTCTGTTAGGCATGACTCCGAGAAGTGCACGCTGTAACTCCCAATGCACTGTACTAAAGTTGAGAAAATAATTATGCCTATTTTTTAGGACATGTTACGACTCCTGATTAAAATAGATACATCACAGAAATCCGTCCAAGTCTCTTAAAACTGTGTGAATGTAGTTCGTTTTTCAAGAACCTCCAGGTAATCTGGGTCAATGTGAAGCTTTGCTTTCAGTTCCCAGTACTCACTCCTGTTCGGCTCCACATAAACAGTACTTGGCGAAGTACAATACAGTATTGTCTGTTGTATTCTTTCAGGGGGAACATACTGATGCCTCGCATCAAAGTCTGTGGCATACTGATTTGATGAATGTGCTGTATGTCTGCATGGCAATGTATTGCTGTAGCGTGCATGCTTGTCAGGCTCAAGCACATCCCTGTAGAAGCACGGGTCATTTTGGTGAGGGGTGGAGGGCTTGTTAAGAGGCTCTGGAGTGGTGGCACTGTATTCTGAGCTTATTACATTACTGGCTGGCTCTTCATCCGAGTTACCCAGAAAAGCGCCACTCAACTCATCGAAGTCTCTAAATCCGTCCGCTGATTTATTGTCCGGTGGGGTGTGAGCAGTGGTTCTGCATGAAGATTCTGTAGGAGGTGGGATGTACTCGTACACATGTCCGCTGGATGTCCTGACTTTGGGGATGGATCCTTTTTTGTAAAGGCCATATTCCATGTTGAGAGAGCTAATGCAAGCATTCATTGAGTTATTCTGCTCATTTTGACTCTTTTGACGTCTCTTTTTCATCGCCACAAACAGCCCTGCAGCCACAAACACAGACATAATGAACATGAGGAGAAGGGCAAGAATCATCACAGATAAAGGAATGGTGCTGTACTGAGTGTCAGAGTCCAAGGATGTTTCTATGGTGATAGTGCTTCCAGGAAAAGATTCTTCAGACGGTGGAATCATGGAGGCAAGTATATCAGAGTTATTAGGGCAGAAATTAGTCGTCTTAATGTATCTCATATCCTCTCCAGCTAGTTTCTTAGGAGATCCACAGATGACATTGTTTACAACTGTGCCCGTGCTGAGCTGCTCCAGCCACATCTTCAACTCCAGTATGCTACATGAGCAATCCCAGGGATTCTCAAACAAATCAACTTGTACCAGTGCTGTAAGCTGATCTAGCACACCCCTGACTGGCAGATATCGAAGATGGTTGTTGCGAAGATTTAGTCTGGCTAACGTCAGGCCAGTAAACGTTCCCTCTGGTAAAGTTTTCAGTAGGTTATTGTTTAGAAATAAAAGCTGAAGCTTAGGTACATGCTGAAAGGTGTCAGATGTAACCTCTTTAATTACATTATATTCTAAATACAAGAACTGCAGGCTATCTAATCCATAAAATATATCAGCTGGAAGATGATCTATTAAATTACCATTAAGGTATAGTCTTCTAAGATTTGCCAAATCAGCAAAAGCTCTGTCATGTACATGGGCTATTCGATTGTTACCAAGATGAAGCAAGTCTAATCCAGTTGCATCAATAAAGTCTGATCTGCGAACCACAGTGATGTAATTCCCAGTGTAATACATCTTTTTGGGATTGTAAGGTTTGGGATTTAAGTCGGAGATCTGCTCGATCTTTCGCTCCTGACAGTTCACGTTCAGGCCAAGGTCTGAAATTTGAAGATTGCATGTGCAGGCTGTTGGGCAATCTAAAGGCACGGGGGATTTGGTCTGATATGAAATAATTTGGCCATAATTTTGTGGTTTATTGGACGAAATGCGAGCTGTGGGTCTTGATTTTAATTTGGCTGACTGTCGAGGTCCCTTAGTGGGTCTTGATGAGGACCGTGCGAACCCAGATGAAGTGAAGGAGGCTGTAAGAGCTGGCGTGGTTCTATAGTATGCATCGGTGCTCAAATGCGGCAGGGGTGGCATCTCATATTCAGCAATGGCTCTCCTCGGGCACAACTCTTGTTTTGAAACTTCATCAAGGTCTCTCCCGTGAAGCCGAAAAGGAAACTCACAGACAACATCCCCAACTAAAGCTGTGTATGATATGCTCTCGAGCCAGGTTTTAAGAGCAATCAACTCACAGGAACAGTTCCACGGATTCTCCTCTAGCTGCAACTCCACAACACTGTTCATGTGCTCCAGCAGACCTGTGTAGGGAAGTACTTTGAGCTGATTTCCCCTTAAGTCTAAGTGGGTCAATGGTACATGCTTGAAAATGTTTACGGGCAGGGCAGATATTAAATTGTCATTTAGAATCAGGACCTCCAAATGTCGAAGTCTGCTGAAGGCATTTGGCACAATATGAGTGATATAATTATAATCAAGTTGTAGATATTCCAGACTATCAAGGCCAAAGAAAAACTCTTCCTTCAAGGCATCAATTTTGTTATTGTTGAGATGTAATCGTTTTAATTCCTGCAGTCCATTAAAAGCTCCTGCTTCAAGATCAGATATTTCATTATTTCCCAGATGTAATATTGTAAGTCCTTTGTACTCAGCGAAATCATTGGTGGATAGCTTTTTCAAAAGATTTCCAGTAAGCAGCAGATGATACTGGGAGAAGTACACTGGGCTTATGTCTGAGAGACTTTCGATTCCTCTGTTTTCACAGCTCACGGTAAGCACCCCTTCTCTCTCCTCACAGGCACATAGTCCTTGACATATTTCTCCATAATGGCTCAACATCTCAACAGTGCACACTGACGTTGCACTCAGCAAAACATATGGAATCCAAAGATGCATTTTCCTGCAAATGACGGCCAAGCTCACAGTCCTGCTAAGGTATCCTCAATGTCATCTAGAAATAAAAGACACGATGATGTAAAACAGGCGGGCTGCGATGAAAGCAACTTCTAAACAAGAGAGCTCTAGTCGGCATGAGTCAAAGCTTTGATTGCTGTTACCCAGAGGTAACTTCTGTCTTTGTGCCTGCTGATTTAAAACGGCTAAAGAAAAAAAGAAAAAGAAAAGAGGAAAAAAAGAAGGAAAGAAAGAAACTCCTTCAAGCTATGTCAAACAACAAAAAAGCAAGGTCAAAGGAAGACATAAGCACAAACAATAGTCTAAATCCACTGCGAGGGGGGAACCCATATCATACTTGCTTGTTAAGACCTGAAGTGCTGTTAAATAGGCTGCCGATTTAAATGCAAAGCTTTGCAAATTACAGAAGATTAGCAGAAATTCTGTATGACAGCGCCTTGCCTGAGATAAGATAGCCTTCATAATTTCTGTGTAACTCTTGGTAGGAAATACATACCTCGCGCACATTGATGAAGATGTAGGCTCGCTGGGTATTTCGGCGCGTCTTTTATTTTTAATCCGTCAAAACGAAATAGGAAACGGGCGCTATTGTACGCGAGCACGTTCGTCGTCACTAATGCGGGATGAAAGAAACGCTGATCAACCATAACTGTCAAATGATTTTTCCCCCCCCCCCACGCTGTTCCTGTAGACACAGCTATGCTTGGTCACAAAGTTGCTTATTCTCTCTCTCTCCCTCCCTCTCTCTCTCCCTCCGTGGACGCTCAGGCACACGCGCACTGAGTCGCACTCGGTGGTCGGGAGGATGTCAAGTCATTTCATGCACAAGGAATCAGCTCACTGGAGCATTATACCGAGATACAGCCCCCAAAAGATGTTGACCTAAAAGATGTTCCAAAGAAAAAAAAAATAAAGAAAAAAATCTAAATATATAAAACAAACGATGTCACCGCGCTAGGCGTGGCCCCGTGTTCAAACGGTTGATTAAACCGTTTTTTTTGTTATTCATGCTCAGAACAAAACCCTCACCGGGATGCCAAGTTACATCAGCTTTTCATAATCTGTCAATCCCATAATGGCAGGTGGCTTTCCAAAAACACTGTGTTAGTTTTCCCTCTGACGTCCCAGCTGCTATATTTGGACATCACACCCGGAGACGCGGTTGATGAAGACACAGGGTGCCTTGCAAAGTGCTCGACTGATCAGCTTTCTGTCCATATCACTTCTGTCAGTGAGAGGTACGGGGCTGTTAGATTTTTATGCTTTAAAATATTTTGGCAAAATTCAGGTCACAGCATGAATGAACTATCACAGTAATCCCATTTCAGCTCTTTGAAACACCAATGAAGTGCTTATGTGATCTGTGCAGAGCAGTCTTAATAAAAACCATGCCATTGGCCATCACTGCATGAACACACTGGGACTTTGCCACTTTTGGGATATGTAACTATGATCCCACACCTGCCAGCAGAGAGCTTGAAAATTAAAAAATATATCATTATTCTTAAATTATTCTTAAATTTGATGTGATACTTACTCTGTTTGGTGAAAGCTGAATGGCAAACTATGAGTCACACAGAGCATGAGTCATTGTCCTCACTGACTGTGTTTTCACCTAGCTTTAATGAAAACCAAACAGTTCTGGAACGAGTTCTCACACCGCTATAATTAAGAGTGAATTATTCATTTCTCTCATTTTAATTTATCAGATGTAGCATCTGAACTGGTGGCACATGGTGCGTGCAAAATTTCATGTTAGTTTAGAGATAATGCACAGGATAAAGAAAAAGACCTGTCATGGCCTTCTCAACCTGATGCAGTGCCATTCATGTGGAAACATGTCAACTATCATTGCATACTGCTGTATCCTCATGGAGCTATATCCATCATCCTCCCCACTTGGCTCTTGCTCACATGGGAGGAGAGCAGGCACATCAGGGACAGTGCCTGTGGCTCATATTAAAGAGTATGAAGGCTGCATTCAGTGTTTGTGCAATTCATTTGTGCGTCTGTTTCCTCTGCCTTCAGAGGTTTTCTCCTTATCCGAGGCTAGGCCCTCAGCATTAGCTAAACCCCATCATTATACCACTATTTCTGAATAAATTAGCATTTATGTTAATTGATGTATTGTGCAGCTGACTTGCATCATATTACACTAAAAAAGCCATATATTCAATATACTTTCAAATGAACGTGACTTTGTGTATTTGCATTTTGTTTATGTTCACGCATATGTTTACACTCCTTGCACTATGATAATTAATTTCTGTCCATGGTCACAATGTGTAGAGGGAGCACGAGGCACACACACCACATGATATGAGGCTCATTTAATATCTCTCCAAGTCTTCCATGACACTGAACATAATCTTCACCAACTGGGAGCAGAAAACAGTGTTCTCCCCTTGCACCCTCTCCCCCTCCAAACACACACGCACACACACAGGCACACACACACACACACACATGCACATACACAGAGAATCAGCATTACAAATAACTGGAAGAAAAGGATGATGACTAACAATGTGTATGTGCTCCAAGGTCAGAAATACACAAACAGAGTTGGCGCCGTGCCACAGAGCATGATGGGTAGTGCTTCTGATGTATGTTCCTTACAGATGGAGCACCATACTTTGTCATCTGTGTCCAGCTGGAGCATACAAGAACATTCGGTATCCCAGTGAAATGTTCTGCCTTTGTCTGGCAGAAGCGTTTCTGTCAGGACTCTGACAGGCCTTTGTTACAACAGAAGGGACGTTACATTACAAACAGCTAAACAACACTGACTTTTTTTCAGGATTGTTATGCAAGTACAGCAGATCAAGGCAAACAAGTTCAAACTGAGCATCAGAATAGGGAAAGAAAGTGATTTAAGTGACTTTGAAATTAGCATGATTTTTGGATCCAGATGGGCTGGTTTGAGCATTTCAGAAACTGCTGATCTACTGTACTGGGATTTTCCATTTTGAGGGTTTACAGAGAAAGGTTTGCAAAATGAAAAATTTCAAGTGGGAAGCAGTTCTCTGATCAAAAAGTCCTCGTTGTTTTTTTTTTGTTTTTTTTTAATTTGGCAATAAGAGAATGAGTGGACTGCTTTGAACTGATCGGAGGGCAACAGTAAGTTATGCAGAAGAGCAATACAACGGTGTAACGGATGGGTTACAGTAGCAGTCCACTCTTGTCAGCTAAGAACCCAAAACCTCAAATCTTATCAGACTCATTTCTTGAACACGACAATGATCTCAGTCCAAAACAGCACCTTTGAGATGTGCTGAAACAGGAGATTGGGATCATGGATGTGCAGCTGAAAAATCTGCAGCAACTGATTCATGCTATCATGTCAACTTGGACAAAATGAGGAATATTTCCAGCACCTTGTTCAACTATGTCAGAAAGAATTAAAGCAGTTCTGAGGGCAAATTGAGGTCCAATAAGTATTAAAAATGTGAATTACAGATTTTAGAGTTCCTTTAAAATTCTCAAGTAGCCAGGCTCCAGACTGTTCTAACTTCTTACCAAACACGATTCTGCTAGTACCCTTCAATAACAGGCTCAGAGTCTGCCGATTGTCCCATGTACGAGACTGAAAACTGGGGGGACAGAGCTTTTTATTCTGTTGCACTAAGACTCTGGAATAATGTTCCACTTCTGTTATGTTCAGCTGACTTTGCTGACTCTGTTAAAAAAAAAGTTAAAAACTTTTTTGGTTAGCTAGGCTTTTTTAAAATATGTTTACTGGCTTTATTTATTCTTTATATTAACTTGTTTTTGTATAGTATGGATGACTTGTAATTATATTTATTTATTTTACTTTATTTTGTGTCTCCATTTGTGTCCGCTTGTCTGTGAAAGGTTCCTTATAAATAAATATTAGTTACTTACCTAAAGAAGCAGCCAATGAATGTAAGTTGGATAGCAATAGTGTATTCCACTTGTAAATTTAAATGAAATTAGGGAGAAATAAGGTTAACAATAACGATATTCTTGAGAACCTGTGAAGTAATTATAGTGTAGTATACCTTTCCCAGGCATGCTGTGCCAGCAGGGATATAGAATGCAACAAAAAGGGCTTGTTAGTTATTTATGGAGTAAAGCAATATACTTACAGGAGACCTGACATGTTAATCACTTGCAACTCCACAAGCAATTTAGTCAATGAGGATAGGGACAAATTACCTATACGGCTGTTCAGGTTGGAGGGCTTGCTGGGAAAGAGCTGGACAAATGGAACTTTGAGAGGCCACCTTAAACACTTCACGAGAAAATTCAGACTTCAAGATGATGATGTCGCAAACAGCCTGACATGCTGCATCACCAAGTAGATAATGAACTAAATGATTAACTAAATGACGGAGACAATGGGAGTAATAATTAGTACAGGAGGAAGACAGACTAAAGACAGATTGGAGCAGAAAATGTGAGCATGTTTGTAGGGGCATGAAAAAACATCTCTGGCTACAAGCACTCTTAACAATAGGCAGTCTGTGTACATGCCTCCGAGGGTATCTCTGATCTCTCTTGAGGAGGTGGGGTGGGTGGGGTGGGGGTGGGCTGAGAATGTTGGCCACATTATCAGCCATCATGGATGACACCTCTCACCTTCTACATGGTTCCCAAGGCACCCAGGGCAGCTGCGTATGTGGCAGGCAGCTCCATTAATAAAAGGCATACTACACCACATTTTTCATCCCCACTGTTCTAAACAATTTACATAATTACAGCATTTGCTCTAATGATCTAATGATCTTTTTATTACCGTCCACGATATCCGCTCTAATGTACTATATCCTTAGATTTACTTTATTGACTATTTTGTTTTAGCACACATCCGTCATATGATGTTTATAAAAATTGAAATTGTAAAAATCTTAATGATGGTTTTTCTTTTTATCTTTTCATTTTTCATCTACCGCATATTCTACTCCTTCTTTTATTTCATCGCATTTGTTTTTTCTGGACTCACTCTATGTTTTTTAAAGTCAAAATATTTACTACTTCAGAATGTCAGCAGTTGCATCTAACCTTTTTGCATCAATGGTCTGTTGGTAGCTGAATATTGATTCTAAATAAGTATACCCATTTAAGCCCTCAGTGGGGCTCATCACTGAGTTTAAGGCCCCACTGATGAAATCACAGGGGGAAAGAAAGAATAAGCTGCAGCTTGGAAATGCTCCAGTGACTTTCCACGAATATCAGCATAGATACTGCTGATCATGACTAGAAACAAAATCAGGACCAAAATATTATTCTTTTTTTCTTTTCTAGCTGCCATAGCCCCACCTCTTGGTCAAATTTGAGAAGTGCAGTTGAAATAATAAGAGGCGGCATATAAATAGCTCAACAAACCATGGATCTTTCCTGCTGATTAATGACACTGCAATTCATACACATCCATATATGTTAGCAGAATCACGCAGTGACACAGCCTCGTTTATTACCCTCCCAGTTCTCTAAAATGCGCTAATGTCATTGCTGTTATTGCATTCTCATAATCTAGCTCTACAATTGATAGTTGACTAGGGAAAAAACAAACAAACAAACATACAAAAAAGCCATCAAAAAATAGGAAATATTCAACTATGTCCAAAAGCATCATCTAACAAATGCGATGAGCGTGAAGTCAGTACCATATGATTTCCATCCTTTTTTTCATATTCATCAAACTGTTCAGAGCACCACTCTGCTCTCTCTGTGTGGGGGACAGTGTCATCCTTGAACAGAGCATATACACCAGGGTAGGAATATTTCTTCACAGGATAAAGGACTCAGCTTTGTATTGATTTGCAGTGACCCTTCTGTCTAAAGCAGTGGGTCATAACGTTTTAAGGAACCAGCGTATGACTGGGAGCCTCACAGGCAACAATGCACACATCAAGTGCTTTTAGTTTGTGCATGTCGTGTGTTTGTTATTTTTATACTGGTTCATAGTTCATTTCATAACATTTGCAACATCAGCTACAGAAAAGACACATCAGTGCAGAGGGGTTCATCCCGTGCTGCTGTGTAATGATTATGTATGAGTATGGTATGAAATGCAGATTACTGTAATGTAAAGAAGTATGCTGTTTCACTCTTACTGTGTGCATGATAATATGTTACCAAGTGCCACCTTTAAGGGGTTAAGTGGATCCAAGTTGAAATACCCCAAACAGCATAACAAAACCATGAAATCCCCTGAGTGTTGTTCAAGAGCTTGGATTTGACCTTTTATTTGTCACTTGTGTCCTTGTCTGAAGTAATGTCAGGCTCAATGGGAGCAATTGAGATCAAACAGATAATTAATTTTACTGTCTTGGTTCAGAAGAGAAAAGCTATAATATCCCTCATTACACTGTTTAATTTATAGGAACAATTTTAAGATTTTAGGATTTTTGTGTTAATTGTGTCCAACCAGCTATTTTATTTTTCTTGATTTGTTACATTTTGATTTCTGCTTCTTGCTTGCAACCATGCTCTTACTCCCATCAAACATTGCTCTTCATTTGAGTGTTTATGTTATCATACTATGAGAGATAATCCTTAATCCATCTAAACCGATCAATCTAAAACCAGCTGTAGTTTTATGAAAAGCCTCAAGGTGTCACTGTTGGCTTAGGAAAGAACTGTTTCGCGCTTCCTTTGTTGTTCTTTGCTATAAACATTAAATATGTGTGACACCAATGATAAAACAAGTTTTGATGAATATGAAAGACAACGGCAATATCGAAATTAATTGAGTGTAGATGGAGGGAGCTCAGAAACTGCCATGGCATTAAATGTCTAAATGCATGTCTTGATATTTTGATTTGCTTTTTAGAGTGATGGTTACTGACTGATCAATAAGAGCACAATGCAGTTAGCTTTTGCAGTGATTCCTTCCTTTCAATCTGACAGATATTAGCAGCAAAGCTTGTGGAAATACTCTTAATTTGATTTTCATTTTTTAAAAAGAACTTCATGCATTTCATTTAATTTCAGTCTGCCACACATATTTTGAAGTAAGGCATGGCGAAAGATAATTTGACTGTGCAGAAAAAAAAACATGACTCACACTAATTAGCATTTAGGAATTTTGGAAACACTATGACAAGAAGCATAAAATAATGTTGCCTCACTTGACTGAAAAATAACATCCAAAACAAACACTTAAAAAATCCTCTGTTTGTGGAAATGAAAAAGCTGCCTTGCAGCAAAGCTATTCACTGTCTTCACAACTCCTGCTGGGAGCTGATGGGAGCAAGATAAAGTCTTGACATGTTCACTAAGGTCAATTGCTGTGTGGTGTCTGTATGTACGCAGATACCAGGAAGGCTTCCTACCCACGTCTTAATTAAATACTACATTCACCTTATCTCGGTTGCTCATGCTGACAAGACTGCTGTAAACCAAAGACAACTCTTCTTCAGCTGACAGATCAAATGCTAATGAATAAACAAACAAGCAGAAAGCACCACGTTAGTCTAGAATGAACAACTGTTCTGTAAGTCACAGAAGCCTGCAAAAGCCAATCTGCTAATCTGATGCAGAAATATCACTGTGGGGCTTTATCTATGACTTGGACGACTCAAGAGCTGAGGTAATTACTTTGGCCAGAGAGGTCATTGTGGTACAAAATGGCAAAGTGTGAAGAGTTAGACTCAGACATTTAACCAAGCTAGAGTAAGGACACTGAATGAAACTGGAAATGAGGGAAACAAGATGTCACCTTTGTGATTGCGTTAAATCAGTCAGTGAAGGAGTGAAAAGAGACATCATTGTGTCGAACAATTAACGTCAAGTAGTAGTGTGACAATCAAAATTTACCAGTTTCATCATTTGCTTTCTCTTTTTCTTTTCTTTTTGTTCAGTGATTATTTTAAAATTAAATCCCAGCTAACAGGGAGCTACGTTGATTGTGGAGTGTTGACACTTTGCCTACTTTCCCCCCACAGAAACAGGTTGTTGCAGAATTCCCTAAAGAGAAGAGACAAACAGTGGATTGTAAAAGTGTGGCAGCGGGGTACTTGAGCTTTATTTAGCTATGTGCCTTTAATTCACATGGGGATTGGGTGCAGTGTCGATTGTTCCTAACCACGGCATTAAAAAGATGGAGGTCTCTATGATGTTGCCACGGTAACACACATTGTGCCTTTAATGACAGCTTCTGCTCACATCTTTTGCGTGATCATTTGCAGTCATGATAGCATCCAACTTGTACTGCACTGTATTAAATAAGTTATGGGGTTGCATGTCTTTCACTCATTTTTGCATTCATTTAGCGATGGGAAAGATTGTGTGGCGTTCATTTGTTTACACATGATAATTACCTCACAGCATGTGTTTGCATGCATGCTGTCTAATAGTGCATTGCTGTATATTTAAGACTGTGAGCATGCGTTTGCATGCATGTATCAACATGTGTTGCTGTTCCTTGGTGTGATGTCCCATGTTCCGCACCAACGATGATCATTCAGTTGACCATCACCTCTCTTGCTCCCATGCGGATTTAGCAATAAAACAGGGAAGAGCACTGGCTGAGACGACACGAACTGCATGAGTATTTCTATCACGTTTATCAGACCATCCACCATCCAAACAGTTATAGAGCTGCTTTCATTTTCAGCTCATATTTGTATCGCCTTAGGCAGTAACCCAGAGTAATACCTAGTGGCAGATAGGACCCAGACATTTGTACATCACTGACGTATTAATGTCTCTACTCAATTAAAGTGAGAAAGTATGTTTGTGGAATGTTACTCTGCTTAATAGCCCAGGTTTCTTGCTGCCATTAATAATCAATATTTCATCTGGATATACGTGGAAATAGGAACATGTGCCGGTATATTCATTTTTCCTGATTTCTCTGTGTGACACTCTGTGCATACATAATTGCAAATTCAAAGGATGAGTGGATAATAACTCGCGTCTGTGTGCGCGCGCTTGCACATGTGCGAGGATCTGCAGCCGGCAATGGAACTCAAGGTTTTCCTAAAATAGAGACAAATTAACATTTTTAACATATTATCACCCAATTAAGTCATTAAGAAAATGGTACTAAGCACTCTTGGAAAGCTCAGTCTGTTCATCTGAGAACTGAGCTCTATAGAGTTTGCTTGTAGTTACCTTGAGGCATCTGTGAGTGTTTGCGTGGTCGCCCCAGTAAGCAATGGTGGTGTTATGAGGATTCAATTGGCACACAATGCTTTAAGTTCAGAGATAATTTCTGGCAGTTTAAATCCGGCCTCGGTGCACACCTTAGCTCAGAGAAGAAGTGTATGAGTTAAGCTCCGAGAAGCGACATGTTCCACACATTTCCTTCTTTAAAGCCACGTTCTTTGGGGGTTTATTTTGACCTGTTGGAATTTGAAAGCGGGAGCATTCCAGCTGTCGGCTACCTCGTAGGACCCCGAATACTTAAAAGGACCATGTATTCACATGTTGAAGGATTGTTTGGGGGCCTTGGATTTTACAAAGACTTCAAAGAATAATGGGATAATTATTGAACTTACCACCAGAGGGGAAGAGAAAGGGAGAGACGAAGACACACAACAAGACAGGCGGGGAGAGAGGGAGAGAGAAGGGGAGGGAGAAGGGGAGTAATGAGTGTTCAAAATAGACAATAAATCTAATAGCGTGCAAATTGAATGGAAATATGCTTTCACAGGAACATCAAATCTGTGATTATTATTATCAACTCGGAGGCTGTGATCTTGTCTTGATCTTTTTTTATGGTTGATTTAATGAGAATTTCATGTTGTTGGAGTTTGAAATTGCCATAAATCTTGTTGGGTTTTTTTGGTCTTTTTTGTTCTCCCAGCACAGAGAACTCGACCCAGGTAACACGAAAAAACAGCTGGTGTAAGCGTGGCTGATAGCAGCATGCTCACACTGATTAAATTGCAATCGATTTCTGCAAAATGTCAGGAAACGCAAGGGTCTAGTGCCATTTAATGTGCGTCAGATGAGAGCTGTAGGTAAGGGTCTGTGTTATCACTCATATGTCACAGAATGTGGAGAATGACAGGGTGGTGCCAGGGGTTTAATTGGCGTTAACACTTGTGGTGTAGAGAGCAGGCTGAGTCTCCTAGGCAATGCCCAGTCAATGTGAGTCAAGAGAAGCACTCAACAGGCTTTGAAGGGAAGCAGTTATATTTACTTACTGAGATGGATTTTGGAGGGGATTTTTTTTTATTAAGCTTTACAACAGTCTGGAGAGTGATGGAAGGCATGAAGTTCTAAAGAAATAAAAACAGAAAACAATAACTTGAGTACACACAAATCAAGATCAGTCAACACGGAGCTCTCCTAAGCAAAAGAAATCCAAGGCTAATAAAAACTGATTTTGTTGACTAATAAAACAGAGCCTATGATCAATATGGCTGTAAATTGCTTTTGTTGGATAAGGGACCACCGGAGCTGAATAAATATAATCATGCAAAATAGCCTCTCTAGAGCCATTATTTATCCAGGACCTATTCATACATGTGGCTATTGTTGCTGCAGCACAGAAAGACCTCTTGAGTTACTTTAAAATAATAATAAATGGAAACACAAAGCTGGAGCAAAAGGACAAAACAATTCACTTAAAACATCTTGGTTGACACACATAAGTACTAATTAGCCCAGTAATTTGTGAGGAGGAGACAGCCAGTCTTGGTCATTGTGCTCAGTTTCAGGTTTCAAAGACATGGAAAGATTATTCTTTTGGATTACCTAAATGGCTTCGCAGCGAAAAAGCCATTAATCAAAGGCACCCTCTGGTCAGGAAATAGCTCCATAGAAAATATCTACAACCTTCTCATTTCAGCACAGAGATTTCTGGCAAAGCTATAAAGCAGAGTGTCATGAATGACTGGCCCCACTCCAAACCCATTAATGATGTGATGATTGAACTCTCATTCACAGAATAACCCAAGACACTCAAAATGTCGTATCAGCTTTGTCAACAAAGATCGTTTGGACAGACCAAGGTCACTTATTGGAGATGTGGTCTCAATGAAGCTCATCGCTTTCGTAAAAAAACTTTTGATTAACAGTGTAGTGTACACAGTTGAGTTAGGACATTTAAATCACTCCCACCCACCGGTTGAGATAAATAAACCTTGCCTCATTACAATGCATTGTTCTGCTCGAAAACCTTGGGTCTTGGCATTCAAATGAATGCTGCTTTGACACACGCCAAATTTGCACGCTTAGCCCAGAATGGCTCAGCAGCATTTGAGGAACACGACATGAAGCCTAAGATGATGGCTCAGCCTAAAAACTGTATATATACCAAGGTGACCAAATATCCGCGTGATAACCTGGAACAAAGCCACGCCCTTCAACACACAGATCACAAAAGACGCCAACAACCTGGTGCCTGTCACCGCAGAACCCCACTCAGAATTAAATGTCCATGCCCTGTCAGGGTTAGAGTGGTGTATGCTGAAGGCTTGAAGTCTATTCTTGGCAAAACGATGCCCAGTAGTTGCACTCGTAGACCAGGCCTTTCATCTTTTTGACCACTGAGAATAGCTTTGAAAGCACAAGACACTGCCTGCAAAACAAAATCTGATTGATACTGTGTCAAACCGCATAACTCGTCATGATTTTTATACTCGCATGAATTTTCAAATGATAAGTTACTCCGTCTGTGAAGCAGCAACTCATTCATATAAAACACTTTCCTCTGGATGTTATCCTCCGCTGAATTGACTGGGGTGGTAGGGGGTGAGAGAGCTCCAAAATTCCAACATGAAGCATGACAGATACATAAAGTGGAATTTAGTTGGAAGTTTTCTCAAATCACAGATAATTTATTCTGCTTTGTTTCCTTGTTTTTCTTCTCTTCCACATGGAGCAGGAAATGCAAACATCCAGCATGAAGTGTGGGATAATTCATCACACAGCAACACGGAGGAATATCTGATGGAAATTTTGCATGTCATGCATGTATACTGTGTGGGAATTACAGAATGTTACAGCTACTCTTTCGAAAATCGTGATAAGCAAGGTTGTGCTGGTTTGTTTTGTGCATTATTTTGCATTCCTGTCTGTCACTTGCATAAATATGTGATTTCCCCATTTTTTTGTGGATGCAATAAAAAAATCTAATAAAACACTATTAGAAAAAATAAATGATCCATATCTTGTGAACTAATTTTTTCGCTGTAAGCTATAGTTTTATAGTTTCCCTTTCTTTTATATACCACACTCCAGTTTGCGGAGTCATTTTGTAGCTTGAAATTCGCTATAATTCTGCACTGCATAGTTTGTTAGAGGATGCAATATTATTATATGAGGTTTTTTGCACTGAAATGGGCAATTAGCCTCTGCACTGTGCCGAGTTCCCTCTCAATTTCTGCCCCAGGAGGGTGACGACAGCTTAAAGTGATCAGTGTGCTATCGATGGAAGGAGAAGTGGCTGAAAGCTAGCAAAATAATTATAGTTTTATTTTAGTGGTAAAAGATGAGGTGATCAAATCTTAGTAGCAAGTATAAGACTAAATTTAGCACAGAGTGTTGGGCAGAAAAAAAGGCAGTTATGATATTACAGGTTTCAGAAAGGCGATAAAAGAGACTGGAAGAGAAAATGTATTGTGGAGTTGAGACCAGTAGAACAAAGGCTCACTTAGAAAAGGGGGGAGACTTCTGCGCTCCATGCAAAACTGCCTTAAGATAAAGTTCTTAAAGTGGCTGTCAGATGCTGTATTGAAGCCAGTAGTGAGGCTCCCATACAAGGTTCTTCATGGTGTTTCCTTTGATTTCCTTCAGCCTGAGAAAAGCACTGTCCTAAAAAGGGAAAAGGAAAGAGATTTTTTGTCCCCATGTGTCCTTACTCCAACACGACCCTCTATTCAGATGCTACTTCCGACCTTTGTCATTGCATTACATGCCAACTTTTCTTTTAGCTAGACTATTTTAGCAATCTTTCCGCCCCCCAAGTTACAATTGCTCTAGTGTTTCCATCAAGGTCAATGAGAGGTGGTTATAAACAGAAAAAAAGAAGAAAAAAAAGCAACATAGTGCACTATGGTATTCAGATCCAGCTCTAATCTCCTTTCTCAAGATGACGGAGGAAAAGGATCACATATGACGGAAGAGTCTTTATAATGGATTGGGGGGAAAAAAAAGATGACGATAGCCCACGCAATCACTTCTCCCTCTGGTGCAAGAACTAAATCCCAAAGGGAAACTCCTTATAAACATTCAGTTTGTTCAAGGCAGCTCGAAATGTGTTCAGTTTCTCATTTATTGTACCTCTGGTGCATATCCAGCAGAGCTCTCCAGTAGCATGTCGACCAATCAAAACCTGGAAACAGGTTTGCTGCTTCTGCCATGGCAATAATTTCCACCCCTCTAAGAGGCCTTCTATTTCAATCTAATTCAAACAAATGTATTCATATATACTAATATATTAATCTCATTTGATTTGGCTTTAATCAGTGACAAAACCTGTTTGTTTAGAGCAGCAGGAAGGCTCACAGAACTGGTGGATTTTGATATTTAAACATCATGCTGGATGGTTATGTTTCATTCCACTCACTAACAGGTGGAAGAAGTAAGGAATCAAGGGGAATGCAAATGCTCCCTCACCTCATCTGAGCCAGAATGAAACTCCACTTTGGCTGCGATTTTCATCCACACATGGAGTTTTCAGGAATGGGAATAGTGAAAAGAACACATTCGCTTTCACAAATTGCATGAAATCCTGCCCAGGATTCGGTGATAAGGGTGCACGGTTTGAAGAACTGCACACATTTCTTAGTGAAGCTTTGATAGATTCATTTCATTAAAACACTCTTTTTTATTATGAGCAACATTAGTGACCTTGAGGAGTCGGTCGCCTAATCACCAAGGTTAAAATATCTGGAGCAATTTGAATTTTTTTTTCTGTCTGCAGTGTCCTTGTTGCAGACAGAGCACAATGAGATTTAGAATTAAAGTGGATTGGACAGGAGGTATTGCGTCACAGTCTAATGGGGAGCCTACAGCCGATGGCAGTTAAAGCATGCACATCTGAAATGGGAATCCAACTCATTTTATGAGCTGCCTCTGATTTTGGCTTTGTCTAAGCTTTAGGTAAACAGTCAACAGACCTCGCGTGATCTGACTTTGGACATCTGACAAAACAATTATTGCACAAAGAACTATTTGTAAAACTTAAAAACGTTTCTTTTACAGTTTTCAGGAAGAAAAAAAAAGATCGACTCCATCAGAGCTGGATCTTACTGTAGCCACAGCTCTGTGGTCAATATTGCAAACAGTGTTTTGACTCCAACACAAACAGTTTCGATCCTAGCCTCCCACTGATCCAAACATTTACTTATTCAAATGGGCTGCCAGTTATTGCCTGAAATGACAAAGTGAGGGAGTATCGTTACTGTTTAAAGATGTTCCAAAGATTGATCCTGGCTGTCTGACAACCTGTGCTTTGGTTCTGTTTTATTGCTTCCATAAAGTGCTCCAATGAGACAAATTTAAGATTCAGGTCAACTTTGAGACCTTCTTAACCTCTAATCAGTGCAGATATGACACAATGCATGCCCTGAGGTTTTTGACTTTAATTATGGCCCATTATCATCATTGTAGAATGAACACAGAGGTCACAGATTCTTTCCAAACTGACCCTCACATTCTTCTTTTTTCTGTTTTTGTCCTCAGCTTTTCTATATTATGCAGCATGTCTTTCCGTACAAAGTCTGCATGCATAGTTTCTCTGCGGTTTCTCAAATTCATGCCTGGGGATGTTAGTGACCCAAGACTTTTTATTTGCAATGTATTATTTATTTTTGTTAAAACAACTTACTCTCAGGTACTCCTCAAACTTTGTCTTATTACAGTGTTTTATTATAAAAAAGAACAAGAACCATTCTTTCTTTCTTTCTTTCTTTCTTTCTTTCTTTCTTTCTTTCAAATCTAAAAAGTGTATAAAAAAACAAATTGACAAGTCTAATAACTTGTTTCTATCACAGTGTGCTGGACCATAATTACACATCTCAGTGCTGTAATTTCCAGTATAGCCTCATGATGTTTTTTTTCCCCCCTTTTTTGTCTCACCGTTACAATGCCTAAAGCCAGACAAAATAATACAGAAGTGTGTCTGTTTGGCTCATTGTCACAGTAGCGCTGCACTTAATCCCCTTAAGCGACCGAAGTCCGTGTGTGAACATAAATGTCCAACACAGTCAGGCTGGACATTAAACAGTCTTTAACCTGCCAGCTCCCTAGTACAAATTCCAAGTGATCTCTGATTATGCCCTTCTGTTTCAGATAGTTCCCTTGTGGTTTGCTTTAATCTATTTTACCTCTATTAAATAGCTAAATTACCTTCAGATACTGAACCTTTTACTAGGTCAGTATACCTTAAGCTGGCGTTTTAAATTATTGACTTTTTGACCATTACTTATCTATTTTCCTCAAATAAGCATTCCTTTTGGATTTCTTTTTCTACTGCTGATTCATGACTTATCTCATAATTGTTAAGTCATGGATAAGCAACTGCAGTCATTGAATTTAAATGTAATTTCAGTGTTTTTTTTCTTCTTTTCTTTTTCAATTAGTGAAGCTAATATTTTCATTCCCCTGGCAACTGCAAAATTGCCCATCGGGGTACTTGTATCTCCGGTTGGAAATCACTGACCTAAACTGCTCTGACCCTGCTTCTATAAAAGCCAGAGTGGTGTTTGTTTTGCCCAGTGACAATTTTTCAACAACCACAATCACATGATTGTAATTACTGTGCTGATAATTTGGATTTGTTAGCTACACAGGAAGTTACAGCAAGGGAAGGCCTAATGAACAAATTCATTTTAAAATGCACATTTGTCTAAAATGTATAAATAATCATTTTATAACTTCTGACGCTTATTCCTGTATTTTCTTTCTCCTTGATATGCTCTGAAGAGGTTACAAGAGGTTACAAGAAATATGATTTAATATGATATGTTTAATGATAACATGTGGCCTTTTCTGTATGTTACAGTGCTTTGAAATCAATGTATTCATTTGATAGTTAAACTAATAAGAAAAAGATCAGATGAAATAAGGAGAAACCTTTCCTGAAAAAAAGGCTTTATTACCCATTGAATCTCAGGGCTTGCAAGCTTTTACATAAATCTCATCTGTCTTCATCATTTTGCTGTTAAGAATGTATAGTGATCCTGAACAGGATTGAGAAGAGATATATAATAGCATTGCATGCAATTAGATTCAAACCCATGCAAGAGCTGAAAATGGATGATTTCCCAGGGGGTTGTACTAATCCACTCAAGTGCCATGGCACCTTGTCATGCTCTCCTTTAAACAAATCATATTTTTATCCCGGCGTAAGGTCATGCATTCCTGCAGCTGCCAAAATTATTAGATTTGGCATTACTTCTTAAAACAGTATAGACTGTTCTGGGCCACAGTTTACCTTAGCTGGGCATTCATGATGAATCCGTTTCATATCTATAAATACACTCTCCTTGTGGAACGACAGCCCCACAGGACATTCATGTCCAGTTTGCGGGTCTCACAGTTGTACTGTAGTTGATGAATGCCTTTCGCAAGACTCTATCATCAAACAGCTGCCAGTGGAAATGAAAAGCATTACAACATCCATCAATACGTTTACATGTAAATGAAAGTGTGTGTGTGTCATGACTAAATAGATTACACATAATCACAGACACCACAATAATGCGATCCCCTGTAATAACGCCGATGCTTAACATGTGTTTACCTCTGCTGATACACCACTGTGTGAGCTGTATTAGCGGTCGCACAGATTTGCATTGAAAATCTCGTTCCTTACGGAAAAAAAATGAAGCAACCTGATTTACAGGTTAACGTACGGCGCTACGATAAGTGGCCTGTAAGAGTTCATGTAGACAAACGCTGTCATTATGAGGTTGAGAGGTTTGGCTCGCTGTGATATTTACCAGACTTGCACAGTGTTATGGTTAACCTACTTTTGCTCATTCAGACAGGGAGGGGGTTGCTGGCAGCTGCCTTTCATAGTTTTATGCCAGCGGACTGATCTCTCTCTGGGTGAAACACGATGATAGGTGGATGAGGATATTCTCTTAAATGCCTTATTTATGATAACAGTGCTTCTCAACAGGAGGTGTCAAAGCTGCATAAAATTTGCTTAACCTATATACCAAAGTACAGATAATCAGAGTATAAAAAGGTGCTTGAGTATGAAGGACAATTTCCATAGCCGTACTACTCCAAGTGTACCAGTTGCTTCAATGAGTGAACCTCTAAAGTCTATCACTAATATGTCACTTTGCTCATTACCAACCAACAGATGACCCAGAAAACTTCAATTTAGTCACAGCGAGACATGTTTAATGTTTTATTCGCTGTGCTGTATAATGTAATGACAGGCTTTTTTCATCCCTGGCTACTAATACAAGCGTTCTTCCTCAAGCATTAGAGTATACCTAAGGCTGTAGCAAATCAGCAGATTTGTAAAAAAAATGAAACAGACTAACAACAAGCACGTCAAAATGGCCAATTACTTTGAACACTGCAGACTATTAAAGACAGTGAAAGAAAAGGTGAATGAGGAATAATCCAAGTTCAAGTGCTTACTAAAACAAGCAACCCCCAAAAGATAATAACAAAACTGTTAATTAAAATCATTTCTTTTTTCAGTTTTGCTATTTTCCCCTTAAAAGTCCCAGCAATTCTGTAATTTTGTTATATTTTACATGAGATATAAAACTACCTGGACTGGGAAGCCAATTTAAGTGAGCTTTGATCACTGATTTGCATTTATATCCAATTTGTTTGCGTGTCCGAAATGGCAAGTTTAGTAAGGCTCTGATGAGTAAGTTATTCCAATCAATCTCTTTTTGTGCAAAACTTGGCTCAGAATTACATGATGTTCCCACCGTCTGTGTACTAATAATCATAAAGGTCTAAACTGACTGACCCCACAGGTGAAATAAAACCAACAGGAGAGTGAGGGAGATGTCAGTTGAGTACTTGCCTGAACACACCCACACAGTCCTCTGGGGAGGTTTAATCAACTAAAACAAGTGGAAAAAAACACCTATGTGGGTGGACAATGGGTGTATAAGGGCTTTAATACTAGTGAAATTGCTGCAAAATGGTAAACTTTAAAATGTAGCTTTAGCCTATCCTTTTCACACCATCTGTAGCAGCATTTCTTTGGCTTGTGAGTTGAATTTTTATGACAATACTCGTCATAAAAATGCTCTAAAGGGAAGTTATATATACAGATTAACCACAATATTAAAAATCGGCTAAGATTGTATCGGTTCCCCTTGTGTCACCAAAACAGACCAAACTCTTGGCCCCATTGGGACACGGTCACAGGACTTCTGGGGCTATGTGGTGACTGGCACTGGGAAGTTGGCAACTGATTTTTCTGCACCCTGCAGGCTTGTGTGGGTGGGGCGTATGTGAAGCGGTCTTTGTCATGTTCTGTGAGTCATTCCTGTCGAGTTTGAGTGAAGAGGTAATCAGCTGCTGCAACAGTGATTATGTGGTTGCTATGTGTTAAAGTAATATCCATATGATTGCCAAAAGATAGCAGAACTATAATGAGAAAGGATCAATATTATTCGTGTCACCTTTGAGAAATTTCAATGGTGCATGGCTTATACAGTGCAACAGATGCAAAAACAAGTAAATATATACGCATTGCAGGACACATATTAAGATATCTGAAAGTTGTTTTGAGTAACAAATTGAAATGCAAAGAAAAATTGTGGTTTTCTATACAAAGAAAGGATCGAAATTTTTATGTAGTTAATGTGCTAATGTATGCATCCTCATGCAAACTTGAAATCTCCCAACTAACTCCAGCTAAAACCTCCTCCAGACAAGTTGGCTGCATCATTAACTTTCGAGTCCACTTCCAGTAAATGCTAATGAGATTTCTCCTTTTTAACCAACTGAGAAGCTTAACATAAAGTGGGTTTTATAAAAACAGCAAAGGTGACATCCGCACCTTTGCTGTTGCTTTACCAGTGTCAAACAGCTGAAAATTGTGAGGCTTGCTGGGTCTGAAAAGTCTCTGGATCATGCACTTATGTCTGCATGACACTTAAATCTTCTTGAACATCTACCACTTTTGTCAGACAGCCAGGTTTTGCTACACCAAACTGTGTATTGATTTAATAAACTGTCTATTGATTCTAAAAGGCTGGGCAAGTTTCTGTACTCTGCCTGGTTCTGTCTAGTGCCTCCTTTCTCTATTTTCCATCTTATTTATGATGGCAGACAAAGCACTTAAAGGGTGAAGCTTTTTAGACTGAGAACTTTTGAGCATATGACAGAACGCATTAGCTTTTCCACTTTATGCAGATATTGGCCCACTTTGTCCCTAAAACGGCATGTAGAGGACTATTTTTGCCCAATTCAAAGTGAGGAAAGTATGTCATGACCCAGTAGCACATAGCGAAACCTGTGTGAAGTCCTGCCGGATCGCTTCCCTTCGCTATATCCTTTCTTGGCGTTAAACATTAATCATGATTGACAGATTGGCGTGTATTTGAACTCCTCCCATAGGAGAATGTGTTAGTAACACCTTCTTAACAACCACTTAAAATGAAACGGTTGTGTAGTCGGGAATTTTCTGTCAGACGGGGTCAACAAGAGGAGTGTTAATTCCCATGAGTCTGAATGAGGACTCAATGCATTCTGTGGTGGCATACATCTTTTAAGCATGGGAGCAGAACAATGATTAAAGGACAGTATTGTGCAAATGCCTCCTTTGCTGCCCTGTCAAGTCTGTCCACTGTTATAAAGAAAAAATAAACTGTGAAATTGCTGTTGCTTCAACACATGCATATCATTACAGCACTACCTTGAATCCAAATTAAGGAAATCATTACTGAATAGTGAAAGTTGGCAGGTACATTTATTTCCATGTCACTGTGCCTGGTAGAAATTTAACAACACATTAATCAATTTGGTTAACTGTTTGGCTTTTTCTCAGTCTGTTTTCACAAGTATTTTACAATCATTGTGAGTTTTTTGTTTCTTTTAATCACTAAAAAAAACTCTATATTCTATTAAAAAATACAAATGCATGAAGAGACAGTCTGCATTTTATCATTACAGAGAAACATGCAGTGGACGTTTTAAATTTAGTGACACAGCAATATATAAGCTGAAGTAGAAAATTGTATTCTCATCCTTGTAACTCAACAACTTTAACAACCTGACTTGACAGATTGTGGTAAAAATGTTTACTTACCTAAAAATGATACCCTGATCCATGCCGCTGCATTAAACATGAAACTACAGTAAGCAGCAAGTTTAGCTAGCCATAAAAAATGAAGACAAAGAGAACAGCTAACCTGACAGGGGCTGTGTATAAAGGGGTGGCAGAGCCACCACCAATTTCATTCTTTGGAGAGTAGCTATCAATATAGTTGATATGACATCTCCAGTACCACTGCATCTAAGCCCGGACAACAGGAATGAACCACTGTGTTGAGAAGACTCGAAGGACATTTACTCTATTAGTGCAATTCTAATGCACATTTACTTTAAATAAGTATTTCTGTATTATCGTCTTTTCCACTTTCACCTTACTACATTTTGGATGGAACTTTTATGCAGTGTAGTTGTTAAATATTTTGTAGACATTGATTAATATAAAACATTAATACACTGATAAATGATCTGATATTATTACAGATTATACAGAACACTAACAGCTGTCATCTCCAACAATAATATTGTGTAAATACTAATAAAGCTACTTTCAGCTGCTTGCTTGTCACAAGGGTTTGCCACAGTGGGTAGCTCCCCGAATTTGATTTGTCAGATTTTTACTCTGGAAGCACAAAGAGACATGTGCCTGTTCTCTAAGCAGCTACACTAAGGAGCCACTAATAATAATTACTTGCTATTTATGTATTTAGTAATAAAAAAATAATGAATAAATAATGTGTATTTTGATGCTAATCATTTTGTTCTTTTCTTTAAGTTGGATTTTTGAAATGAACTATAGTGTAAGTAAAAACCTCATCTCACCATTTTGTTATTTAGTACAAAATGATTTCAGAATTTCGAAATGTGCCAGTCTTCATCTAATACCATGGGCATGGTCTATCATGGTCATATCATTCTGGGCACTGTACATGAGCCTGACAGCTGTGCCCAGTTTTTTTCAGAGGCAGTTCTTAATGGTGATTTTATATCTGATAGTGTTTTCTGATTTTCTGATGGTGCACAGCTCCGCACCTCGACTTGTTCTTAATTAAAATCGAATTGCCTTTGCAACTGTCCGTATCCTCCAGGAAAACAACAAACTGTCTTTGACACTTTGTTTTTTTGCACAAAATAATGAAAGAAGATATAAATTAGATAAGTGTAAATTAGTGAGCTTCAGAGATGAGAGAGTATTTTCCCCACTTGTAACTGATTGCTGGCTGCAGGGTCGCACTGCATTTGCCACAAAGATGTGAGAGGCTTCCATTTCTCATCCTACCTAACTCCAGGCATGAACATGACTTTTAAAGTTTTTCTTTTATTCCAGATTTAAACCTATAAAAATGACAGCAAATTTTATTCAGAAAACCAATTAGAGTCATCTTTGGATCGTGTCCCATTGCAGCACTTTCCTTTTTTTTTTTTTTTTTACTGGAAAAGAGAAAAGATTCTTTCAACATGACATAAATTCACTCACTATGTTTTAGGCTATATAACCATGTTATCAAATTAAAATCTCTTTAAGATAAATGCTCTGGCGTCTAGTTTACATTACCTAATAGTGCCCTGTTTAAGCCGTTTATTTGCACGTTTGTTTTCTAGGTTTAAAATGCAAATAAACCTAAAAAGCAGCGTTTTGAAAATTCCCCCTAAAGGCATGCACGCTGTGTTCAACGACATGACTGAGTTAAAATGAAAACTACACTCTCAATATTGTTTACTGTTGTTTCCCCACCAACAGTTTTCAGCCAAGTGGAACCATCTCCCATAGAATTTAGTGGAGGTGGAAGACAAGCTCTTAATCGGCTGTGTTATTGAATTATTGAATTAAAAGCTTAAGTACTCAGGGTGAGCATGTCAATTTTTCACAACTGAATGGTACAGTGCTCATTCTATTTTCATTTGAATAGATCATTTGTGTATGTAAAATGTAGAAGAATGGAGGTATTACACATATCAGTTTCATTGTCTGTAATTCCCTTTCACTGTGACTGTAATCATTCTGAGAGACAAGTCATATTCATCCAACACTGCATGCTGGTCCTTAATCTGCATTCAGCTCCCCTCGACAACATAGCACTTTTTGTCAAACAGCTGTACTGTAGCACAGTGTTAATTAAGAAAAGGCTTGCTTCAAAGCAAATTTTGCATAATTATTGCAGAAGTGGAAGTTTAACCTGTATTAAATCCTTAAGTGATATAGTGTTCAAAAGTTGGAGGAGTAAGAGTCGCAGCAAATGGTTCAACCCTTTTCCACTTGACATTCTGCTCACCTGTCTTCATCCCTCGTGTTCTGAAACCCTGGGACTGATACAGATAAAATGATGTGATGTTTCTGTCTGTATTTCAATGGGATGAGTTGCTGTGACCCACGCAATCTCCCTCTCAAAGAGTATTTCAACTTATGCAGATGAGCTCATCAGAGCTGCCTGCTGAGATGAGACATCTAGGTCTGGAATTGTGTCAATACCAGCACCAAAACAAATGCAAATCAAAATCCAAATTAATGTGTTTTCCCCGAGGAGAAACTGAGTCGTACTTATAGTCAGCTCTCAGTAGATGACAGGATTCTGTTATCCAGAACTCATGAAAAACAAGGCATTCTCAAACCGCTCACTGAGCCAGGGTACAAAAGTCAGTGTCTCCAGATGGAGAAACTAAACTAAACTAAGTAAAAAGAAGCGAGAGGCTTTTGTGTGATGGTTTTACAGATGAGAAAATAGAAAACACTTTTACATTTCCAGGATTTCAGGAAGTTTAGTGATCTAACTTTGTAAACATACATCCATGCTTATGTTTAATCTCTCCATACACAGTGTTAAGTGAGTATTTTGGCAGTTTTCAAAAATAAAAAGAAAAAGGAATAAAAAAAAAAAAAGTATATCCCTGTCTTCTGCTGCGATGGATAACCAGCAGCCACATTTGAAAAGCAGGAGCGAAATTAGTAAATGGATGGATTGCTGCAGTTTGTCTGTTTGAATATGTCTGCAGACTATGGCCTTCTGTCACTACACCTACCCCTTCTGCATTTGATTGAATAATAAATAGAGTACAGTGCATGCAAACAGCAAATTTGCACATTTGGTCTCATAATTAGGAAGGGAGCAAATATCGAACATTTTGTACAGTCAGTAAAAAGACTATAAAACCGTGGATATTAAACGCTAGGTTCTCCTAACCTTGAAATCGCTACAGTGAAGATGTTTTATTTGTGCTTGATGCATTATTCTTTTTTTCTTTTTTTGGATATAGTTGTGATAACCTCTAATAGCACTATTTGTTCAATCCTTTGCTGCTGCAATGACCTACTTCCCCCCACAGGGATCATTAAACTTTCATTTTATCTAATCAAAGAATTCATTGCAAAAGTCCTTGCTTGTAACTGCTTGTTACTGCTGAATGTCATTTTTTTTCTTTTTTTTTTTCTTAGAGTCGCGTCTCATCATTTGTCAGGAAACATGCATATTTAACAAACCTATAATCACAAGTAGCCCAGACTGACAGCAGCTCGGATGACTTTGAATTTAAAAATATCCCTGAAAATTTATCCATCTCTTCCGTACGATGCATATTTTTAATAAAAGCATTGAGCAGAGGGAGTCAAGCCATCTTCTGGTGGGTGCACTAATACACAGTGCCTGTTTTTATTTGCCTTTATTAAATAGAAATAGCTGTGTAAAATGTTGATTGTGATTTTCTTTAGCAGTTTCTGTGACTAAGATCTTTATTACTGCTAGGTCACATGTGCTGGTATACAGTATATAGCTAAAGTTGGCACATTTGCAGAGTCACTAGTGCTATCTGTCATTAACACACATTAAGCACCTTGTAGACATAAAAGCACTTCTCTCACATAAACAAGACAGCTTCAGAAGTTGTCACCAGTCAAAAATAATTGCCTTCCATGCACGCACAGTGTATACAAATTTAATAAAATACACAACAAGTACAGTGGCCCACATTCACGTGTAAGCTCAGCTTATTTTCACATAAACTGCAGAGAGGACGACAATAAAATTACAAATACATTCTTAAAAAATTGTTTTTCGAGGAACCTCAAATGGTTTTATGAAAAGGGACATTCCCTGTTGCACCACCATTAACAGTTCATAAGACACTTCACTTTTTGAATGTAACGTCACTGATATGTATTTCAGTTGCTGTGATATTCAAAGAGATGTTCCTTATACACTAAATGGAGACAGAAAGCTTCACTGTACAAAAGCAGACAGGACTCAATAGCTTAACAGTAGCAATTTGTTCAACAGCCTCACAAAATTGGAGTTTGAAATGTGTAAAATACAGACACCTAAATCGACGGGTACAGTACACTATGAAAACACTTGTAGTCAGGTAAGCACTGATTGGCCCCCACCTCCCCCCCCCACCCACCCCCCAAATCTTCACAGCAGTCAAAGACACATATTTCACTTGAACACAACAAGTCACAAACTCAAAAAGAAAAGACATACAAAGCAGATGGTTTTTGGTTACAATGCGTGTCTGAACACCTCTGTGGGTTAAATTAAATCAGCTCTTGGTCATTTGATCTGTGATATCATCATCATCACCCCTGGCAGGTGAGAGAGAACGGGATCGCGCCCCACCTGTCAGTTACCAGAGTCCCGAGGGTCGAGAGCACAATCTGACCCCCCACACTCCTGGCTGATGACAGAGCTGTGAATGAGACTGCTTGACAGGGACTTAGGCCTGAGCTCGCAGGTCAGGTAGGAGGGCTCCTCCAATTCTGTGTGCAGTGGGGAGCACTGGCCATCTGGAGGGCCATAGGCACTGCTGTCTGAACCCCCGTCCCTCACTTCTTTGGACTCTTGGTTGGCCATGTCCGGGGGCACACTACTCTTGGTGGGACTACTAGACGCAGATGGACTCTCCTGGAGCGGTGGGCTTAGTGCACGCTGCGATTTTAAGTAAGGTTTGACATTGGCCACAAGGATTGTACTGTCCCGCTGTTCCTTTCCAAACGTGCTGAGGGTTTTTCTGCTGTTGCAGCTGATGGTGCCATAAATCTCTGTCTCTACCATGGCATCCATTCCCACAGGGATGAAAAGGTTGGTGCGATTATCGGCGCTGTCTGCTTGGCTTCCTACCCGTAACTTTGGCATCCAGCATCTGTCAGAATGTCCCAGTGCACGACATTCATCGGTGCAGTGGACTGATTTGTCTTGCTCTGTAAAAACAGTTAAACATTTTGTTATTGGACCATGCTGGGGTGAGTAAAAAAAAAAACAGAAGATGATGTAGATGGCATTTGAAGGATGAGCAGCAATAATAAAACGCCACAAACGGATGCAAATTTTGATGCTATTAAAATCCAGCTCATAGCTAAGTATCTTTGTTGATATAGAGTATGTGTCACCAGACATTTTCAGAATAAATAGCAACAGCAGCTTATTGCGACAGCAACTGTGAGGGTTTGAATTTAGCAATGCATGTTTTCCATTCTAAAAACTGCTTACGATGCAACCTTAAAGCACTGATACGCAAATAAAGTCATATAAAAAAAAAGTTAATTTTATTCTTTTCTTTTTCCGTTATTGTACCAAATGAATGATTCGTCCTATATATGAAATCTTTTCCCTCTGCTATTCTCAACAACCTGTGTAGGTGTTTCCTGGAAAATATCATCTGGTGCAGAGGAAGTGATGTTTTTTTTTTTTTTCATTTACATTTCCATCAGAAGATGTTTGTGTGAAATAAACAAAAAAAAGAAAGAAAAACAAGCCTGAATTTGCATGACTGCATTCGCCATTTCTGACCAGAAAGTTTTGAAACAGTCCGTAGTTGGGATGTTGTTCGACATTGTGCGGGCTCATTATTTTCATTTTTGTATATTTTTTCTAAAACTTCAAAAGATAGAATGTTTGGGAGGGAGTTCAAAAACTGTTATATTGACACTAAAATAATATATCCAAGTCAGTGGATTTTAGTTTGATTGTGGAAGTGCCATTTGACCTTGAGTGTTTCTTTTATTTATTTTAAAGGACTCTGGTGCATAGCCAGGGGCTCATTGGCACATTTTTCATCTTTTTTAGTGGATGCATATTGTGAACTAAGCTGTTCTCTGAACACTTGTGGACCTCTGCTGTAGTAAACAGTCATCAACAAGCTCCCTAAACAACTGTCTTTGGACACTGGCTAAAATTAAGATTAAATCTTTCTCATAAGCTTCTTTTAAAAGGCCAAACAATAAGCTTTAAATATAATCCACACTGAAAGTATTGAGTACTGTTGATTTAAGTGGTCCGCTGGATATTCCATGGCTGCAGTAGATTCTGCTTGATTGGCTGATGCGGCACACCACAACACAGGACTGCACAACGTGTTCATGGCACTAAATGTCAGCAACAAAGGAGAAATGGACAGCGCTCTATATTTGGGTTGTAAATCCATCGTTTACATTTCACACCACACCCAGCCCTGGAGGGGTACAATAAGCACACAGAAAGCAACACGTACCACAGAGCCAATTTCCATGGTGTAATGATGTAGAAGGTGTTGTTTTTCCTGACGCCATTACACTTTGCTATTGAAATTAATTTGACAATGATGCAATGGGATGTCTTGCATGTAGCCACAAGAATAAAAATGTCAAACACGTCTTTGTAAATTGACGGTAAATCCTACTTTTCTTTCATTTGCTATACATGTAAATGAAACTGCAATTTAATCTATAAAACTAATATTTCAAAGAATCCTCCAATTGTTCTGCTGACTGATTAAACTTATGTAAAAAAACAAGTTTTCATTTGTTGTGATTACTTTGAGGTTTTAAAGGCACCCTTTCACTAAATATACAAAGAAATGCAAACGATGAATTGATTAGTATTTGATTAAATATTTAGATGTTGTAGATCCCAGAAAATTGATTCTGTTTACTTGGGGATAGTGTTTTCCTTTATCTCCAGATGAACAGAATCAACTTTCTGGCATTTCCTTACCTGGATGACTGAGCATGCATCAAGACATAGATGGCTTGTACGCTTATTGTTGAATGGGGTAGACATTAATACAGATTGGGACACAAACAAAACAGGACACAAACACCGCTAATACAATCTTGTTACATATGATGTTAAATCTTCACATCATTCCTCTCTCATAAATAAAAAAATCACTTTCCTGCAACTAAAATTCCAATCAAAACTTGTATTTCATTTATATAAATAACTGCAATATTTAATTCACATGACTTGATGCTACTCTGATTAGCTAGATAAGGCTCCTCTATCTTGCTCACATGTCATTCTGTGGAGCAAATGAGTAACCCTGAATGAGGCACTTGATCTCATTTTGAAACCCGGCTTTGATGAGGATGGGAATACACAGCCTGGAATAAGAGGAAGCTCCACATGAACGCGTTCATCCTAGAAGAGGTGGATAGATCCTCCTTTTCAAAGGCAACAGTACCTTCCGCATAAACTGGCCTCGACCAGTTTGCTGGAGGATACTAAACGGCAAAGAGGAAGTTCAAAATTTAAAAAAAAGATACCTCCTCTATGCCAAAACCCCCAAAAGCAGTAAAAAGCAGCACCATGTGCCACACAGCCAGTGGAAGCTCATTTGCAAAGTACATGCCACAATTATCACATACCGCTGCTCAAGTATACGAACACCAATACACCCACACATAGCCATAGGATATAATGGAACTGTTATTTATAAGGACTGGGCAGATTTAAATGGGGTTGTTAATTTACATAAGAACTGTTTTACAGATTCTACGTCTGCAAAAATGTTGAAGGGAAAGATTTTTACATTTTCTTCCCAACAAATGTTAAAATGGCATTCAGTGTGCTACAGATTTCTTGAAAGGGCAACAGTCATTTCTTTGTAACGTTGTGTGTGTTTTATGTGCAAAGTAAAGACTTTTGGGAATAATAGGTGTAATTTGAAATCATGTCATCTCCTAATTGTATATGAGATGTGACTTTTGTCTGTTTATACAGGCCAATTTTTTTCACATTGAGGTTTTCTGTAGAAAGATCTCGCATCAAAATGAGCATAAACACAGACCTTGCAGATTTCACTAAATGAAAACCCCACCTTTTACCTTTGTGTGCTGCTAGTTGCTCTGCTGCTATTCCCAGCTAAGTAAACATAACAAACATTGTAGGATTGAAGATCCTTTATATAAATGTGTGATGTAAGACGTGCTCTGAGAAGAATTAAACCAGCCGGTGCACAGCTAATGCACACAGACTCACATTTTCTTAACAGATAGCTCTAATAATTAGTTCAACGATCTGGAAATTTTGATCTTTTTATGATCTTTTTTTATATTTTGCTTTTTAAATTTTTTTTTTAATTTATTTTTATATAAGATATAAGCGGAACATGTGCTTTATCAAGTTTTCTCAGGTCAATGATCATCATCGATTGTGCTTTTACAGTTTATATTAAGTTGCATGTGGCCTGTCAGATCCAAGGTAAAGAACAGAAGCCTTTGCGATTATTGTTAAAGTTGTATCTAAACAGTAGAAATAAAGTCTTCTCTTGGTCGCTCATATTTGTACTGGGTCAGTACGATGTGTAAATGTATCTTTGAAAACACAAGTAGATGCTGACAAGCCATAGCAACTCTTAGATTTACTAAACAAATTTGTATTTCTGGGTTTCGGGCAGCAATGATTTTTTCCTCTCATGCTGGAGGTTGTAAGAACTTATGTTACATTCTTAGCATAAACTATTATGGTGCTTTGTCAGGATTCAAAATATGCATTTGCTCAAAAAGCATCTTACAAGAGAGAACTAAATTATGGCTTTGATTTGGCATAACTGCAACACAGATCCTGCATATTGTAAGTGCTACACGCTTTGATGCATCTACACCCCAGATTACAGTTCTGTGCCCCATGCATTTGTGTTTCTCCATCTTCTTTTCTCCGCCACAGAGAAAAAAGTATTTTTTATGCACAGATACACAAGGCCAGAACAATAAGCATAAGCAAGGAGAAGCAGGGAGATGCTGAATTCATTTCCATGCTGCCTATCACCAGTGCGGAGGAGCGAGCAGATGATGCTGATGCAAAAGGATGTATGTGCTTAGAAGGTACACCAGCAACAGAGTAAGGTATTTTTGCCGTTTGCACTATTGTGTGGTGCTAGAAAGCCCAGAGTAATTGAAAGACATGTTTATATTATATAAGGTTAAATTGTTACTCAGATAATACTTTACATTATAGACCTTTCTGCTTAGAATTTATTACCAGCATGTAAACCTTGTATATATGGCACCTGTGCAGTTTTAAGCATATCTAGGCTCATACACATGAGCTTATAGTGTCTATCAAAAGCTATAACGTACCCTATCCTGCAATTAAGATTATTAAATAGTTTATATTACTACAGTTATAATATATATATGTTTAGGGATTTTGCAGTCTCCACTTGGGTGCCAAAAAGAGGTGTTATAGCTTAGAACAAGCACATTCATTAACAGCTGAAGTGCATTAAAAGGCATATTTTAACTGTTTATATTGTCTGTTTGATTGGGAAGGTTAAGCTATTACCCTTTTTTTTTTTTTTTTTTTTGCAATTGTGTAAATTGCACCAAAAGGATATTTTTTCCACTTTTATTGTCCTACACTACAGGTTTTTCTACAACACACAATATATACATAGGAAATTAACTAGGCACACTAGCTTGTATAGCAGTACTGTTAGATGTTGTGGGATTTTGATAGTTTAAAACAGGCTAAATGAAGTGGGAGTGCCTTCATCTGCTCTGCCTGCTCTCCATTTTACATTTATCACTGAGTAAAATTTTGTTAAATGCGTGCTCTGAAACGACGGAGCACCTTTATGTATTCTGCTGCTGCATTTACACCGCCACATAACAGAAACATGACAAAGTGACAAATAGCTGTGATCTTATGGGCAACTGTAGAATGCAACAATAATGTGTTCTCAAAAACAAAGAAACTGCCTGCCCATTATAAATAGAATCAGAAAAAGCCTAGCAACATACCCACTGTGCATCTGGTGTCTGTGAGAGTGAATAAATATTCAGAGTGCATGATGGTGGAAGCTGCACAGGTGCATATATTACCTGTATCAAAGCAGCCAGGAGACTAGAGGGATGGTAAAGGTAAAGACATAAAAGCAATACTACTTAACCCACAAGCTTTTGTGTTGGTGCATTTGGAACTAAAATTCTGAGGTGTCTCCATTTTGGATAATAGCACTATCTTGTCTAAATCTGCAAAACAGTGGCTTTGTTGTTCAATAAATGTACCTGCATGTTTGTGTGGTGTGTGTTTGTGTGTGTGAGAGAGAGAGACAGTGAGAGACAGAAGGAGTATGTGGGTTGGAGGGTGTTTTGTGTGTGTGATCACGTCTAAGGCATAATGCATAATGTAGACCTTCCAGCTTGTAGTCTGCGGACAGTGACACCATTTAATGTTCAACTGACCAACCCCAGGAGAGAGAACAGAGTTTAATCCAACCATTAGTTTTGCCTTTTAACTGCATTCCTCACATGCAAGCAGGGAAGCCATTAGCAAAACATGTTGATATTAAAAGCAAAGCCCGAATTCATCGCTTTTCTCTTATCTTATAAATGCAGGTCTATAAATTAACTGACATTCCTGTCAAGCGAAGCGTCAGTACTGCACTTCTAAGTATTCAGTTTTGCATGTACAAAACATCTCCTTCAATATCTCTTCATGTGATTGGCCTTAGAACTTGGGTTGAATCAGATTCAGAAATGTGCTGCAAAAAAAAGTGATTGAATTTACACCTCCCACAGAGTCAAGTTTGGTCTACCATAATTCCTCATAGCACGCACACACACACACACTCACTCACTCACACATATATAAAAGTGAGATAGATCGAGAGAGAGAGATTCGCACATCCTTCTGGCAGCCGCAAGAGTGTTTCCATCTCTGCCCTCCTGAGCATGCTGCAAACAAACAGTACATAGCAATGTAAATGGTGTGGAAAGTACTGCACAGGGACATGATGACCACAGCCATTCTCTTCCAAGGCGCAGACAAGGAAATGAGAAACATCACCACTTCACTCAAGTCCCCCATTATCTTTTATCTTACCACTGAGAGTTGCTCTCATATTTTCAGTTTATATCCACAATAGCTAAATATATCAGACCCTATCAGGTCAGCCAGGTTGAAACAGATTGACAGTCATCTATGATTATACTCCTGGCAGCGCCAATCGTTTCAGATTTGTGAAATAAAATTTAACATTTCTATTTCCAGTTGGAAAGCAGGCTCCTCTCAAAACAGTGCAACCACAGCAAAACCAATAACAGCTGAGAAAGTCTTTCCAAGCAAAAGGTGGAAGCTCTGTGTCGTGTTGCACCATAAATATCTTTCATTTTGCACCGCAAGTGCCGATCATGTTTCTTGTCTCTGTCATCTTATTCAGGACATGTATGTGACAAACCTGTATTAAAATAATGACATGATCAAAGAAAGGCGCCTACGGAGGTACACTTTGCCATGCATATGAGGTGGTTTGATAGCTAAATCAGACAGAAGATGTTTGCAATTTCTACCTTCAGCCAAGGAACACTTTTATCCTTTTAAACTATCATCTGCCTTCCTCTCTGGTGCCTTCATGTCATCTTTGAAACACAACTCAGGCTGCATGCAAGTTAAAGTGGGACAAAGTAACACTGCAGCTACAGCATCTAATGACAGTTCAGCTTCTTGACAGGAGAAGTGGCTGCATTGGCTGCACCCCCCAAAATGGTAGACCCCCACTTAAAGATCAGTGAGGTGCATGCATGTTCCCACTGGATAAACTATAAATAATGTCTAGTGTAAGAGTCAGATAGGCATCTTCAAGATGTCCACTCACCCTGCTCGAAAGGCTGGCCATTAACTGCTGTTGCTTTCATCTTGAGGGCCTCCCTGGCAGACGTGTCGCAGTGTGAGCCTTTATTAGTATCCTGGTCACTATCAGCTTGGTCACTATCACCATGGCCACTGTCTCGGAGGCTTGCTCGTTCTGCATCCTTAAATGTTGAGCTGCAGCAGAACAGGAAGAGGACAAAAAGAAAGAAAAAAAAGAATTTAACTTACCTCTTAACTCCTGTTTGATAGCCATAGTCAGCTGGCTTGATACAAAAGTGAAGAAGCTAAATGCACTGGTCAGACGTTTTTGGCTAGTGCTCTTACCTTTGAACAAATGGCTGCCTGCTGCCAGCATAATTGGGCTCTGAGGGAAAATTTTCAGTCTAAAAATGAAAGGAAAATAATATTTTATATTGTCCATGTTAAAATTTTAATTGACAGCCCAAGTAACATGAGATTAAGACAGGAAAAGAAATTATCTTATCCAGTTTTTAGATTCGAATTTCTTTACTCTAGCACGTGGAAAATCTGCTCAAGAAAATCTGCTGAGCACCTGGCAGTGACGAAATCACGAGAGGAACAAATCTCCATTGTGACCATATGTACTCTCCCTCAGCGAGGCGAAGAGTTAAGCATTAGCCACTGTCATCAGCATCCTTTCCACCCTATCTTGACAATAATGTGTTTGTGTTGATCACACCCACATACTCTAGTGACTGGTGACAGTGCCAGGCCTTGTCATCTGCGTTATCATCTCCAAATGAGACTGTCTGTGAGACTGTCCTAGATATTTACATGGTTTACAACACATAATTCTGCTGTGCTAAACTGCACTACAAGCCTATGCTGTCAAATTAGCATGTTAGCTGGCTCGTGTATTCAACCCTGCCGTCTCTACAAGGCATGGCTGGACCCTATTAATGGCCTTATCGTGCCAACTTTGGATACGGGCTGGTGGATCTGGCCCATATTTGCGGGGAGCGAAAAATGCGATTGTAAGGTTATGCTGTGTGCATCTCGCTGTCTGGTGCACATTGGTTCAGTAATGTGATCGGACAAGCTGCTCAAACACCTGTCCAATCCCACATTTCAGGCAAGGTTTTGTTTTCACTCTATAGCAGCAGATCTGGCAGGGTCACAGCAGCCTTCTTCAAGACTCACACTGTTTGCATGTCTAACTGAGAGTGCTTTCTGATTATGAAGACCAACTGCACCATTTTCCAAAAGAAGACTTAAGATTGAGCAATTTCGAAATGATTCTCAAATACTGCTATGGATAAAAAAAAAATCAAAAAACCTCTCCTTAGTGAAATGCCATTTGAAGCACATGAATACGATTCAACAGTAAGTTGCCGTATAACGCTTTATATGCAGAGAATGATTCAGAGCATCATAACAGCGGGAGAAAAAGTGAAAATAATGATGTCTGCTCACAGTGACAGAGTTTCTCTTTTTTCAGTCGATTACTTTTCTTTTGTCAGATCAGTATGGCTAAGCAGTGTGTACAGATAAGCAAGAATAAAGGGCTGATAAAGAACACAGTGCAGCATCCTTCTTACCTGTATCACTGACATCCTATTCGCTGGAGTGTCTGTGCTAAGCCCGGCAAAGCTGGAGTGGCAACCTGCCCTGGGGACTGTCAGGCTGTTTGGGGTGGTTTTCAGGTACATGACCTCTGACCTGGGCAGTGTGAGTGGCAGGGGGCTCTGGTAGTCAAAACAAATTGGCGAGGTGATGAGAGACGGGCTGCTCACCACGTTCATTCGACTCGCAGAATCTCTCTCCTCCATCTCACTTTGAACCAGCATGATGTCACTCTTGTTGATCCGTTTCTTTTTCCCCTTCCCCACTGGAGGATTGGAGTACTCAGCCATGCGGCAGTTATAATTCCCAGCCTCCTTATCTTGATGCTTGGACTTGACAGCAATGGCGGTCATGACTGCTAAGAGCATGACAGAGATAATGCAGAGGGTAACTATGAGGGGCAGGGACACATCCCAGTGCTGCTGTTCCCCACTCGCGCTGGATCCCCCTCCTGTTGCTGTGTCTGTGTTCGCCTTAATGATCAGCTTAGCCACGGCAGATAAGGGGGGCTTGCCATGGTCAGTTACCTTCACCACCAGCTCAACCACTGGGGCGACCTCTTCCCAAAGAGCATGGGCAGTTCTGACCTCTCCTCCCACTGGATCCATCTCAAACAGGTGGTCATCGTTTCCCTCTGTGATCTCATAGGTCAAATGTCCACTTTCTCCATGGTCATGGTCCACTGCTTTCACTGTAGCCACAATGTATCCAATACCTACATTTCTAGGCACCGGGATTTCCGCTGTATCATTCTGAAGAAGCGGTAAAATAATAACCGGGAGATTGTCGTTGACATCGAGAACACTGACTCTAACTGTAGAAGTGCTTTCCATGTGAGGTGATCCTCCATCTTTAGCCTGAACTTTGAACTCAAATGATTTCGTTTGCTCATAATTGAAAGACCGGGAGGCATATATGGCTCCATTGGTGGGATTAACAGACACATATGTGTAGACTGAAACATCTCCTATATGTGATGGAAGAATGGAGTACATCACTGTCCCATTTCGACCCACGTCTGGGTCGTGGGCCAAAACGGAGCCCAAGTACTCCCCCGGGATGTTGTTCTCAGGCACCTGTAGCACATACACTGCTTTTGTAAAGCGTGGTGCGTTGTCATTTTCATCCAAGATTTTTACAGTAAATGACCTAGTGTAATTCAAAGACGGGATCCCATTATCTCTGGCTACAATTGTTACATTGTATTCATCTTTCATTTCCCTGTCCAGAGGTCTATCGGTGAGCAGCGTATAAAAATTGTCATTGTTTTCTTGCAGTCTGAAAGGTACATTTCCTAGTACCCGGCACTGAAGTTGACCATTACGGCCGGAGTCTTTATCTGTCACTCTGACCAGCGCTATGACAGATTCTGGAGGCGCTGCCTCGCTGATGGCTCCCTGCCGGACAGAAACAAAACTAATTATTGGCGAGTTGTCATTTTTGTCAAGCACTTTGACGGTAATTTTACAGTGGCCTGGTATTGGGTTGGGCCCCAGATCCTTAGCCTGCACATCAAACTCTATGATTGGATTCTCTTCATAGTCAATCTCTCCCTGGACCTTGATGACGCCAGTATTGGGGTCGATGGAGAACAAATCTTGTATTCGCTCAGATGCATACCCAGTGAAGGAATACACCACCTGCCCGTTACTTCCTTCATCTTGATCAGTGGCGTTCAAATCTATAAGTACTTTTCCAGGGGGAGAATTCTCTGGAATCTCTAAAACATAAGAGGATTTTTCAAAAACCGGGCTATTGTCATTCGAATCAGTCACTCTGACGTTGATCTGCATGGAGCCCGATCTTGGATACTCCCCTCCATCTATTGCTGTGAGAAGGAGGGTGTGATGACTCTGATCCTCCCTATCCAGAGGTCTCTGAACCACCAGCTCCGGATATATAGTCCCATCGCCTCTCACTTTTAAATCCAGAGAAAATGTATTGTAATCATCTCTTGTGACCTGGTATGTCTTTATCCCATTTTCCCCAGAATCTGAATCATGTGCAATAGTGAGAGGAAAGCGTGTCCCAGCAGCTGCGTTTTCTGAAATATCAATATTGACATGATCTGAGGGGAAACTGGGTGAGTTATCATTTATGTCCTGTATATCAATCTTGATCATGCATATTTCCTTGTCATTTGCAAACACTTCCATAGACAGCTGGCACTTTGGGTTACGCCTGCATAATGTCTCCCTGTCAATCCTTTGTTTGGTGAAGATTAGTCCACTCTCCGGGTCAACATCCACCAGATGTGGTGCTGAATTCTCCAGTACTCTGAAGTTTGATTTTTTCCCTCTCTCCATGGTCCCATATCCGGCATCTTTTGCTATATTACCTATAACAGTTCCAGGTCCTTGCTCCTCCGGGACAGAATAATTGAGATTTTTCAATGTCAGGGCTTTAACCCACAGCAGTAAGAAAACTGGTACAGAGAGACGCATCCCTTCAACCTGATCCGCAGTAGTGGCAGAGAGAAAAAAAATCCTCGTTGACTTTCAACCTGTTGATTACGGCAAACCTAGACTACTAAACCCTAACCCGGCATGTGGTTTACGCCGATCTTTGGCTAATTAGGTACTAAATCGATGCGTGAACCGCTACCTCTTTTTAAATTGGTATTTTAACCTCTTTCATATGCCGCTCGGCTATGATGAACTCTTTCTGTAAACAAAGATGACCGCCTGGCGATACCTGATGTATGAATTAAATATCAAATTCAACATCGTGTACGAGAAATGCTTTGGGGTTTTTTTCGTTGTTTTTTTTTCTCACGGGGGGGACTTAATGAATAATCGATGACTATAAAGTATTAATATTCCCTCCTGCATCCAAGGTTAAAGCGCTTGAATCTCTCTGGTGAAGGTTAGACCGTAGCTTACAAAAGCGCATTGCCCTCATGCGACATCTACACCTAGGCTACAGCAAATTCTGACATGCCCGTTCAAAATGCAGCATTGGCCGATGTTACCATTCGCAATGCATTTACTTTTTTCCCTGTGCGGCACACTGTTGCATATGGGTTCTGCTCGTGTAGCATATACAGCCTACCCATGCCACAAAGTAGAATAAAAGCAGGATATAGAGCTGCTACTCCTGTCCAACCTTTTGTGTTCCCGTCATTCAAGAGCATCTATAGCACGGCTGCGACTTTTGCCCGATGATTGTCCTATAATCAGTCCAGTAATCCCATAATCCAGTCCAATTGGACCCAGTGCTCTCGCATCCTTCATTCGGGCAATGCTCATCTGCACTGCCCCCGTAAACGTTGCCAGAAAATGCAAAAAGAAAAAAAGGCTGCTGGAAGATTTCAGATAATCAAAATTAATCGCTTTTCCTGCGCTCAGTTCTCTCCGCGTCAACTGTTGAAACCTGCTCCCTTCACAGTGAGCTGATCTGCCCGGAATCCTCTCGACGCCTTTATAACAGACTCCGGTGTAGGTTGTTTCTTGGTGCATTTAACATAGTTTCTGATCGTCTTCCAGCAAATGAGTGAACAGTGACAGATCTTGCCTTGGGGGTTTCTCCAATAGGTCTGGCAAGATCGCATGAAGAAGGGCTGTTCTAGTGCTACGTGATTCATTTACTGATGTGCGCGCACAGAGCAGCAGCATCAGAGGGAAAACGTGCTTGTGGATGTTGCTCCTAATACATGTGGAAGTGAACTAGGGATTATGAAAAGATAGGTGAAATGTGTTTGGCTGGGAGGAAGTAGAAGCGGTGAGGATTTGACAAGTGATCATTTTTAAGGTGAATTGGATCAGATGGCCAACATGGTGTGGAAAATGTGAAATTAAAGTTGATAAAAATGTTTCAAGGTTTCTTCCCCTTGCAGTGCCATGTTCTTGGTGTCATTGAACATCTTTGGATATTCAGAACTAAAGATTCTTATTAATTATTAAAAAAATAACAGGCGACCACCTGTCTCTTGCATTGCACCTTGTTGTCGATTAGTGCGATTAGTTCTGAGAAAATCTAACCATGACATAAAATAAGAGACAGACTGTGGGTGTTTTCAGGATTATCTCTGCAAAGGACATAAGAGAACTGCTTATTCCTCTGAAAAAAAAAATAACAAGGCTTATTTCCCAGCTCAAATATCACAGCTGTTGATATAACCTGCCTTCTGCATCTATCACACTTGCTTTCAATAGCCTATCCACATCAATCTCATATCTCATATGGAAAAAGATGGACTGACATTTAGTTCACTCAGCATTTCAACAATATGACATTTGCATTTTTTCCCCCTCACTTGACCAAATCTTAGTGACGCATGGGGCTCCTTGATGATGCAGGTACCATACCAGAGTCATTCTGAGAGGAAGCTGTGTCAACTAGTGTGGCCCGGTTTCTCATTTAATTCCATGTTGCCCAGGATCTAAATCAACCTTGAGTTGTCCCCGAGTTCATTTTCATTGTCTGAAACATGGCTGCTTTCCTCCTCTGGGGAGCATCAACTTTGCCTTGCCAGGGTGCAGCCTGCATAAATTGGCCATTTCTGCAGGTAAGAGATAAGGACAACAAAGGGAAACTAATTATCATTCAGTCTATGTTAAAACCTCAGGAAAGAACTGCTATTGACAAATGTGTGTGCATTGTCACAGTCATACCATTTAATATGATCTGAACTTTGAATGAGAGGGTGGTTCATATCCATAATAAATAGGCCACATCCTAATGTGAGGCTTTGGCTGCCTTGTTCTTATAGAAGCTGATGACTTTGTCATGGATAAGTTTCTCTAATGAGACCACTGTCCCCGCCCTGGAGTATGAACCACGATCTCTGCTGCTTTTCTTGCAGTGAAAACACAGGGATGTTTTATGACGAATTGATTTTTACCTGGAAGCACAATATTTGGCTGGTGTAAAATCATACCTGTTGTATTCCACAGGGGTTGAAACGGCAAAACACTGCTCATTTAAGCATACTTGTAATATCTTGGCATCTCTTTGATGTCATTCACTTACCACTCTGCACAAGCGTGATTAGAGGTGAGATTAAATTGTTTATCATTCTGTTTTTCCTCCCGTTGCTGGTTGCACCACACTTCAAGCTGCACACCGGAATACTGATGGTGGTGAGTGGGAATGATGATCAAGTCAATGAATCTTGGTGCAGAGTAAACAAAGGGAAAAGCAGGTTCTTCAAACAATTTCCTCCAAGAGACATTTTGCAAAGATGTAAATTGCGCACACAAAATAATTTGTACAGCAATGGTCGGGACAGCATCCCTATTAACTGTAAAGAAAAAAAGTTACAATAGTGACAACAGCTATTATGTATGATGGTCAAAATAACACAGAACAGTGACATCCAGTAATAATTATTACTCTGAACTACTTAAACTACTATATTGCAATAAAAAGAAGTCTGTATTTCTGTAAAGTTTCTTAAAGCCCACTATTATGTGTCTTTCACTGTGAAATAATGATCCATATCCCTGCATAATCGATGTGTCATGATTCTTCAGCAGAGTACCCATCTTAAAGGGACAGTTCATTCAAGCACCAAAAACTCTTCCCCCTATTCTTGTAACCACTCATGCAGAAAATTTTAGTTTTATGTGTCAAGATTTTTGAGAAGCCTGCCTCTGAAACTTCTGCTGCCAATATAATACAAAAAAAAAGTTGTACCGAAACACTGAAACTGAATTTCAATGTACCTGCCGAAGGGATTAAAGGGAAATCTGTTTTGTACATTCCACACAACATGATATCCACATTTTAAGGCAGTGGTTCTTATACTGGGGTTTATGCCATCTACTAGTGGGGCGAGGATCAGGAGAATGAAACTAAAAGTTGGGGGAAGGACATTGAGTTTTCCCTGTTTATGCAATAGGCATGCCAGAAAAAGAAACAAGAAGAGGGAATATTTCCCTCATAAAAATGAATTTGGATGAAAATGAGACTGATATAACCCTTGGAGGGGTTAATCAGTCTAAAGGACTATCATTGATGACTCCGACCCCAATCTTACCTCCAGACCTAAGATATATATAATTTCTGTTTTCATTAAATTGTTCTCCCATGTCTTGTTTATATGTAAACAAAGAAAACCATCATTTTAACTGACACACATAAATTTTGCCTTTCTCTAAAACACAGGATTAGTTTATGATCACCACCCATAACGACTTACACCTCAGAAGGTTAATATTTCCTCAGTGACTAACATACTGTTTTTGGAGAAAAAAAAGTTTGTTTTTGGTGACATGCAATTTTCTTTCACCACCCCAAAACAAATTCAGTTTGCTTCAGTTCAGTAAAGGTAGCAGCAGACATCTTGAAATTGCAGCAAATAAAATAAACATTATCTGCATGTGAGTCCAGTCATGTCCTATTTTCATCTATTCTGTTTTTGCACTCTTCTTAAAGCATAAGTCTGGCCATATTCCCTATTTTTTTCTTCACAACAAATCCTACAAAAAGACCAAATCCAACAATGCCAAAAAAATGATCTGACTGACAAGTGATGCCTGGAATGTAAGAGGTAAGGACGAGCAGAAAGATGGCACAAAGCATAGGACTTTGACTCTGGAGAGGTTTGCATCCTGAGCCCCATCTGTGGTTAGACTAAAGCAAGATTAGGAAAAGACTGTGGTCTCATCTAATGTTGATGACTGCAGTCGCCGTTCTGCATCGAGACACAACTGGAACTTACTCTAACCTTAACCATGTGCTTTCAGTGCATAATCACAACCATAACAAAGCTCAGTGACAGTGTGATTAGTTTTAGGTGTATGAAATGCGCTATTATATACTGTAATACAAACCCAACATGATAATAAATACACTGTCAGCAAACATTTCACTGAAACTTTATGTAAAACATTTGTGTAACTTGCCAAATACCTTAGTTAACAACATTTCCTTATTATGTTAATAGAATATGTAATTGGGGCAGCTTTACATTTCCTTCAAAATATATTAAAATATTTGCTGCTGCTACTTGTAGAAATACAATCTCATAGGGAGACGGGTTGACACTGTTGCACTGGGTAGCATGTTTCTTCATTAAGATTAACATGGGAGCTGTTGTTTATTTTTAGTCCCATATACACAAGCTGTCATAATTCACTGGCATACCAAATGTGCATTAATCTGCTGCTGAAAATATTCCCAGAGAAATGCCCTATTTGCCAACGAGTCTCCAAACATAAACAGCCATATAGGTCAGCTGTTCCTACCCAGTGATATGACCCGTAAGAGAATACCTGAAGCAGAAGAAATGCCACAGATAAATTGTCAACAACCTTGGCTGAAAAAAATAAAAAATAAAAAATAAAAAGCCATTTATGATATGACAGTGCTGTGGTGAAGGACTGGTTATTTTTAATTACTTTTTAGATTAGCTTTAATTCAAACTATGATCTTTTCAGGCATGCAGGCACTTATTTTTAAATTAGTCTCTTGTATTTACCTCAACCATGAAAGAGCAAGGTCGGCAGAAGAAAGATAGTACTTCTCTGTAGGGTTAGAGGACTTTTTGTCATTGCATAAAAACAATATAGGTTTAATCAGCTTGAAACAGAAAGTAAACAGCAGCCATCCATGTTACTGTCTGGTGTTGTGTTGTGTTGACCCATCCATAAACCCTGACCACCTTTGTATTTAAGGACTGGGATTTGATCTGTTTCCAAGTATCTGTGTTTAACTTTTCATTAACTGGAACTTGACCTCATCTAAAACCATCCATCTCTGATGATGTTTAACCTGACCCCAACCTTACAGCGAGTCTTGGAAGCAGATGTAAGAAACCTCACCTGATGTCCTCCTTTGGTCCTTCGATAATAATTATTCCCATAAGTGGACTTTGTTATTTGTGGCGTTTGGTGTTTTATGAAGTTGTCCAACAATTGAAAGGATTTTTTTTCTAGTGCACTGACTTGTCTTATTTGAGCTAATCTAGTTTTCAAGTATCTCCACTAATATGTTACAGTTCAAAGCACACTCAAATACCAGACCATTGTCACGTGTTATTCCCTCCACTTTCTTGTATTATTCCCTAATTTATAGATGTCTTTCTGTATATATGGAATAAAAACTTTTCTTGTTCATTTCTGGCAATAAATATAGTCAAAGGATAAAAAAAATATGTTTTGTTTTATTTCACTGGTTTTCTTTGCACAGCACATCCACATCTTGGCCTTTTACTAGTGGCCATTACTCTTCCATTTTTGTACTGCAGGTTGACAATTGTTATGTGGTTCTCTCATATCCACCTTTATAGCAGAGCTGCTTGCCTCTCTGTGGGTGCAACAAAAGGAGACTCACACATCTCACAAGCCTTGTTATCATGATACGTGTCGAATAAATTATTTTTGCTACAAACCAGCTGTGGATTTGCATGTAAATGCAAATCCTCAAGGGTCAGTGTGTCAATTCTCCAACATTTCAATTCTGAATCAGAACTGCGGAGTCAAGCCTCCCTCTCTAGAGTGTATGGGTTAAAGCGTTGATGTTTTTGCATTAGATTTTTAAAGAAGCTCTCTAGGGATCCAGCAGTTACAGCATCTGTCTGCCAAATTCTTAAAACATAAATTCTGAAAATAATTTTGGAGTCTTCATAGCACCCAGTGCAGTTTTGGTTGTTGGTTCCTAATAAATTCTGAAAACAAATCTCCATTTTTTTGTTTGTGTGTGGGGGGGAAGGAGTTAAAAATATGACAGTCTTTTTAAGAGTTTATGCAAATATGTACCTTAAAACCTCACAAATTGCCTGCTCATCAATCAGTCTGGTAAAGAAGCATGCAATGCTGTGCTGTGATCCAAACACAAAACACATTAGGATGGCAAAACTTGCAGGTACTTTAGTGGAGCTGAATTCCTATTCAGTTCACATTGAACATTTCAGACTGGAATCGTGAATGCAATTATAAGACACAAGGAAACACACGCCATAGCCTGCAATTGCACATTTCCAGAGTTTCTGCAGTAAATGAAAAACAGAGTTTAAAAAGAGCTCTGTTTGGGGGTCAGTGCTACATAAAGGCATGTCAGATTTGGTGCTAATTGCCTTTGACTAAGCCAAAACATCAGTGAGTCAAATATATTAAATCATTTTAATTTGGCTTCACTTGGTCACAGTTGCTGGTTTTAAGCTTTGTTCACGACACAAAGGCTAACATTATTTTAAGCACAAACTACTTAACAGTCAAAGAATGCAGTCAAATAGAGTCATTAATTCATGTCTGCCTCTTGATAAGGTGTACATAAAAAATGGTAATATATATTGAAATAGATACTAACACTCGCGCATTATTAATATTTCAGTAAATCTATACAATTTACCATTCAGCTAGGCTTCATTAAGGGATCTGGAATTTGTATTACAAATGAGTCCAATAATTGTAAATAGCCTGAGCTGTAAAGTATTGCAAGCATAAGGAAGAATCACACGCTCCTGAAGATACATTGATTATTCATTTCAGTAATGAGCTAATGTCCTAACTCGTTAGACCTCAGCGCTCTAAAGTCACGTGGCAGATTTTAGCGACTCCAGCAACAACTTACTGTTCAAATTTCAAAACAGGCCTGCAACACAACTGCTGCGTCTTTGATTATGTTGGGAATATCACAGATTTGGACATTTTGATTCAGGCTTTGAACAAGGCTGTTTGCTCAATTGAAGTCATTCTTTCCTATTGTAATGTAAGAATATCTAGTCAAAGTCTTGAAGCTATAAGTATCCTGCCAGCCTGCGCTTACACATTAACATCTTTCCAAGTACACTCCAAGGAGAAGATACCCCTTAAGTTAAAACTGATGTTTTTAACTCAAGGGATGGTGTATGAAAACCCTTGGGACAGCTGTAGGGGAGACTACAGGAAATGGTAAGGAGCCAGAACAAGAGCTGGGAAAAAAAAGAAAAGAAAAGAATAAGAAGAGCACACTTCTCCAGGTGCACACACACGCACACTCAAAATACGAAAAACACTACAAAGTCCAGCATCAAACTGCAATGTAACCAAGGTTTTTTTTGTTTTGTTTTGTGTTTTTAACCAGAAAGTAATAGATGAGTGGATAAAGCTTAAGAAGGCCATCATCAAGCATCTTACACTAAGATGTAATTTCTTCAATTACACGACAACTGAACCAGTATGAGAACTATGAAGAAAAGTGCATTGTATTTGCTAATAAAGACAGAAGTGAAAAGCACTTTGAAAAGGGCAAAAAGTTATGGAGTGCTCATAGATGGGCATATTACATAAGCGCATCAGTAATCCTACTGGTGCAAACATTTTAAGAGAAAAAAGAAAAGAAAAGATCGGTACCACTCTTATCGTGTCGATACATGTGGAGCAGGAAAGAAAAAAAAAACAGTTCGGCTAGATCTGATATAAGCCTATCAAGACTTCTAAAGCTCACGGAATAACACAATATATCTCATTTGTTTTATCTATACACAAAGAATGATCTTAAAATTGCACATAAATTTTGTTGCAGGTGGAGTTGTATTGTGCGCAGTGTCCCTACTGGTTGCAGTCTAATCTTGATTGCGATGACAAGACTTCAGATAACCAAGCAAACCTTGCTTGTAATTACCAAAATGATTGATTCTCATTAGCAGATTTCATTTTGTGTAGATATTAAACAAACAAAATCTGATAATTAGTGGGCTTTAAAGAGGTGGCAGGCATACAATTTGCTTTGGTGATATCTAGGGCATCTCTTTCCCCAGTGGTAAAAGCCTTTATGCTAAGCTAATCTAACTTCCACCTGGCTTCAGATCCACTCTTAGAGCACAGACACGAGTGGTGAGTAAGTTTTCCTCTAACTCCTGGAAAGAAGTCAGATTTTTTTTTCCAGGTTCATTCTATTTTTTCTAACTTCTATTTATTTAGTGAGACGTTAGAGGTGCATAGGCCCAGAATAACTTACAAAGACATATAAATGTTTAAATCTATTTGCATCTTTTTCCACAAACACAGAACTCAGTATCAAAGAGTGAATTTGAATCCTGCCACAGAAGAGCCATATATTATCAAGATAAATATAACATGTGTGCTACTTTATTTTGGGGGTCTCTGTCTAAATTTCACTGAGCTGAATCTAGTGCACAGTCTCGGGAAGGTTGTGCCAGATGTCTCATCTCACTCTTAGCTCAAGTGTCCCACATACAGTGTGAGAGAATTGCTGGTTACACTGCTCTTAGGACTGGCAGAGAAGCAGCAGGTTAGAAAAAAACACCTCCCAGGAGAAATGATTCAAGGTATTGGAGAGCCACAGAGGTGAATAAAGTGAATGCAATTTCAAAGGGGAAATAATGGAGGTCACAGTGTTTGATGTTCCTATGCTGGTCACGAAAATAACTTGGTTGATGATGGAATCAATCACACCTACACGGGAGTGAATGTTAATGAAGATATGTTTAGTAGTTGTTGTTTTTTTAATTCTTCTTCTTCTTTTTTTTTTTTTTTTTTTGCATTTTTAATAAACAAAGTTAACATCAAGCCTAGACATTGCTCCGTTGCTCCAGACAGAATGAAGCGCCGTTATCGGCAGCCATGATATCAGCTGACTGAAGCAATAATATTTGAAATGTGACGGGTGTTTCTTTTTTTCTTTTTTTTAAATGCTGTTCTTCTCCTGTGTTTTTGTTGAGATGAGTGAACACAAGGTCAAAATGGAGTTTATCCTCTGATATCACCTGCCAGTCCAGACAAGAGAAATGCTCACTCAAGGTGACATTACTTTGGTGTCTGTACTCAGCATGCCACTACATCTTTCATTTCCTGTGAGCTAAAATTTACAACTTATCCTTTGACAGGAGGAGTAAACATCTCTAATATGACCCAGGCTGTGATCTTCCTCGGTAAACAAAAGAAAACCTGCCTCAGCCTCTGTGATCTCTGAGAATCCAAAGCAAAACAATAAACAAACCGCTTTTTTGTTTTTATATATTTTGAATATGAGCCTAAAGCCCTTGAAAAATGAATCGTAAGGATTCAAATTCAGCATGCAACACTGCAGTGCATTTATTGTAAGATTAGTGGTTTTGACAGTGACTACATTCGGTATTCTGTGTGGGATTAAGGTGAGAGCCATGAAACGAACAGCGCTTACATAATTAGATTGATAATAGATAGCTACAATAGGGGAGTGATTTGGAAGAGCTCATAACATATTCTTATTCTTTCTGCTGTGGCACTTCATATTAGGCTTGGAAAGTTATTTAGTATGCAATGGATCAATCACCATCCTCAAAAAGTCATTTAAATTAACTTCTTGGGCAGATATCTATCCTGCAAAGTGGCCGACAGAGGCAAGGGACTATCAGAAAATTAAAAAAGCATAACACTTTTCAGTGTGAAATTGAAATGGAACAAAACTGTGCAAAGCATAAACATGCCAAGATGTTCACTGACAGACTGTCTTTCTTTTATATGTGGATGTTTTTTCTTTTCACAAATCTAAACAATGAGGAGCGACGCTTTTTTTTCTTGCATTCACGGCTCATCATCCTCTCTCTCACAACACACTCGGCCTTTTTTATTGACAACTGGACTAGGATTTTGTGTCCTAGCATGCCACTAATATGGTAGCCGTCAAAAGCATGACAGCTAAATTCATTTTTCAGTCGAGACATTGTCCAACTTATTAAAACTTAATAAGAACTGAGGGTAAAACCCCTGCACTAAGTCTCTCTCAGTCTCTCCTTTTAAATTAAGAGGAATCCAAAGTGAATGTTTGATTCTCACTAAATAAAAATAAGCCAATCTGTGTGCAGTGCATGTCTAATTGCAGATGAAGCATCAAATTAAAATGTCAGGGACCGGTTGGAGAAGCAGAGGCTGCCGAGCCTTAGTGTTTAAATTTATGTTTGAGATTATGCCATTTTCAAGGAAGGTGTAATTTGTGCAGCAGTATTACCAGCGCAACACCATGTTATTAGTTTCGACAATTCTCAGTCATGTTAATGTCGGGAAGGAAGGAAGACTGCGTGCCACCTAGTGGGATGTGAATAACCCATATATCTCGCCACCAATTAGTATTAGGCTGTACTGTAAAGTGACAGGAAACTAATTCATAAATACTGTAGCAACATGAAAGAGGAGGGAAGCCATCCGCAGAAGAAAAATAAACTGTCAGTTCCATACAGATTGGGGAACATCAACGGAGCCTTTCCAATTACTTCAAGGTTAACTGTGAACCAATAACTTCAGGGAACCGAAGAAACAAAACATTGTTAGCTAATTATAAGCAAGTCATTTAGACTGATTGATGCAACATATTATTCTGTCCTCTCCCTCTTGCACTCTCCCTCTCTCTCTCTCTCCTAATTTTCTCTCCCATGTAGCGGAGAATAGTATAAAAGCCGTGTTTCCTTTGGCAGCTGTCTCCATGACGGCCCACACTGACACAATGAATGAGACACTCTCCCTGCTCAGCAGTATACCACAATCAACTGGTGAACAACTGGCACAGATTTATCATCATCAGCACAGGACCAAAGCTCGATGTGTGAGCAGAATCAGTCTGCAGATACAGAACTGTAGGCAGGGCCATTACTGTTAAAGGCAGAGGTCAACCACACAGTTTCTGAGGTGGCAAAGATGCAGTCAAGCCCTTGTATGCATTTCCGTATTCAGAAAAAAACCTATTTGACTGTGCCTGTGGTTGGTTAGGTAAAACATTCTGTTTGCATAGATGCTACATAACAAAGATGCTTAAAAGAAGGTCCTTTATGAGAATGCTATGATCATTGTTTTCTTGAAAATGGATAATAACAGCTCATCCAGAATACAAGCTGAATTGGGATTTAAATGCATATTTTATATTGCGATCACTGTGAATATTCTCTGTAATGGTCTTTAGCGTGCTCCACTTTTTTCCCCTTAATCCATGAATAATAATTACAGTTGAAGCAAAAAGAAAGAAAATGGAATATATATTTATTTCTATATTGCGTGTAATTTTGATTTTCCTTTTTTGGGGGGTTCTGTTTGAGATAAAGATAAAAGAGCAGAATATGGATTGCATGGTACTGGATTACTCTTAGATGTGCTCGAGCTTAAAATGAGCACTCAGTGATCTGATTGCAGAAGCCCCTCAAAATGTACTCATCCTTTGTTTGTTCATCAGACTTGAATGCAACACGTTCGTAGCCTCCAGATGATGCCACGTTGGACTGACAGATTTAAATCAGTGGAAGCTCTTAACAGAATTATGTAAACAGCACTGAAAAATCTCGAGCTATACAATGGAAAAAGATGAAATAGTAGTGGGAAAGTAAAAGTACTGACACATTAATGCCGCGCTGCGTGATGTTACTACTGAACACAGGCTCCGTGTGAGACTAGAACTCCATTAAAAGCGGATGTTTTGTAAAAGCATAGCGAGAGCTCATGGATTACACTGCCCTGCTTTTGAAGAGAAACATTTTCTACTTTGAGTGAACCAGTCACAATACAATACATGAAAATACCTATTTTTTTTATTTGATTATTAATATATTTTTGAGACTTCATTTTAACAAGATTGCAGTACATAAATCTGCGCCCCATAAGTGTAAATGATGTTTGGGCAGACTGTAATTTCTTGAGGTTCCATAGCATGATGATTCCCCCTAGTGGTATAAGAACCAAAATAGAACAGACAGATACTGGCACTGTTATTTAGTGCTGCCATAAGCTACATAGAGTGCAGTTAATTATTCAGGTTGTAATAGTTTTATAGATAAAAAGCGAGGGTCTGTGTAAGATAACTTCATCTATATGGACTCAATTTCACCCCAGTTTGATTGAAACTGACAGAATTAAAACATATAATAAATCTTAACTAACCTAACTAACCTATGCCTGTTTACATTTATTTTCTTTAAATTTAAAGAAATAAGCTCAAGCATTCCTGTTTGTTCTTTGTGGTTCATGCTGTGAACATTAACCTCCTAGGACCTGGCGTCCACATATGTGGACATCACATTTTGGGTTATTTAGACCAAAATACTCAATTTTGCTCTACAAGGGCCTGATATCCACTTACAAGGACATTATACTGCTACTGTCCTATCAAAATTTTAAACGAATTTCCTCATATGTGGCTCTTATTTTTCTTAAAAACAAAAATAAGGTAAAAAAAAAAATCTGGTAATTCTTTGTTTTTACATTCATCGGGCCCCAATATGCCCAAATATCAAAGAGAAATTAAAAATGCACGCCATCGAAGAGTTCAGGTCTTAGGAGGTTAATACATTTCAGATTCAACTAGAGTAATAATATAAAATCAATAATGAATGATGAAGGAGCCAAGATGAATTGATGACCTCTATATTGTATTATATAGCAACATTCGCCTTTAAAATGTGCTCCTCATGTAAAAATTCTGACACATATCATACATGATGGTACCAACTTCCTAATCTGTGACAAATACAGGCAAATATTTCTATTTGTAAACCCACAGAGTATCATTTTGGTCATTTTTAGTAAACTTTGGGGAATATAATGACTTTCAGTGTACAGTTTCTCTAAACTTATGATGCTGTTTGCCAAATTAATCAGTACATAAAAAACTGCACCAATTTCTTCTAACAAATTGGGGATTTTAGCAAAAAGGATGAACACATTATACAGTGAATACTATGTGCTTATCCTTTGTCCTGCAAGTATAATTTGTTTTGTTTATGATCTGTAAGTAACTGATGTTAACTTGAGAGAGTTGAAAATAAAGAGAGCGATCCAGGCTACAGCATCTTGCAGTAGCTTGCTGTGTTGGTAATAATTCTAATAAACTTGAACACAAGAGAGAGGAAGACAACCTACAATGAGTTGAAACATTCACTTTTTATTTATTCCTGCTTAAAACAAATTATTATAGATTTCAAATTTTTCTTTGGTTTTCATATGTACCTGTTTTCAGTGATATCAACTTTCATAGCAGGAAGTTTAATAGGCAGATAATTCTTTTCTGTTTCTCATTTTTGCCATATTTTCTTTAAATAAACTATGTTGGGCAACAGCATAATAAAACTGGAAATTCTGTTTTTTGGTGTGACACCCCAATATTCTCAGTGGCCCCGATATGGCCACCCCTATGAAAAAACCCTGGAGGCGCTACTGGCTGTGTGACGTAAAGCAGAAAAAAAAAATAAAAGGTGTACTAATAAGTCGTTGTACCAGGATGTGGGGCTGTAACAGTTTCACTGCACCTTGGCATTGCCTTGACTGACAGCGCTCTATGCAGTCCTGTGAAAAACTAAGTATGTTCTTACTGTTTCCATAGGAATTAAGAGAGTGAGTGACAACCAGGGTCTGCTAATCAAATGCACTTGGCTGATTAAAGATCAGAAAATGAGTCTAACTGCAAAAGCAGAGCATGGTCCAGAGCAACAAGCGTGCATTAACAAAATACCACAATCTTGCAATCAGAGAAATTGCAAACAATCCGGGAGTTACATCTTAGACTATACAGGCCATTTTAAATATTGAAGTTCATGACAGTATAATTAGAAAAAGCCTGAAAAAGCATGGCTTGGGAAGGACTGCCTGAAGAAATCTTCTCTCTGAAACATCATGGGAGCACAACTTAGGTTTGCAACGTTGCAAAGTGGAGGTATCTGGCCGCAATACATAGCGCCACATTTGGTAAAAGCAAAACACATCACATCAACATAAACACCTCATATCTATCAAGCATGGTGGCAGAGATGTGATGATGTAGGTTCGATTTGTAGCCACACCATGACTGTGCACACCTCTGTATACCAAAGTATTCTAGAGTTATGAGTGAGTCTATCTGTCCTAAAGCTTGGCCCAAACTGTTGCATACAACAGGATAAGGATCTCAAGCAGAAACAGAAAAATCTACAACACAACGGCTGAAAAAGCAAGGAATCGAGGTGTTTCAGTCAAAGTCCAGACCTCAACCTGATCAAAATGCTGTGGCAGAAGTTTAAGAGAGTTGTGCATAAATGAATGCCCACAAACCTCAATGAACTGAAGCAACGTTGTAAAGAAGAGTGGGTCACAATTCCTCCACGGTGATGTGAGAGACTGATAAAGTCACAGAGAAAACAATTACTTCAAGTTATTGCTGCTAAAGGTGATTCACCAAGCTAGTGAATCATGGGTATACTCAGTTTTTCACAGGACTGCATAGAGTCCTGAGAAAAATATTTTTTCACATGACTGTATGTGGCCTTAGGCAATATATTCTTTATAAAAAATAAAAGGATACACAAACATGCACTGAATTGGATTTTTATGTTCTTATTTTAGCTGTTTTTAAATTCTTAAAATTGCCTTTTCTTTTCATTACATTGTAAATAGACACAAGGTGAGAACAATTTATGATTTATAACTAACAATTTATAATTAAAGGTTTGAATTAATAGTTAAAGGCTGTTCATTTAAAACAAAAGAACAACAAAAACAACCCAAAAGACCTTTTTTGAGAGGTATCTGGACTTATCGTTTAAAATAGACCCTGGATCTGAGCGATCCAGGGTCCCTGAGCAGTTATGGACTTGTATTATATTATATGTGTTTTTGGTGTTGCTGTCCTTCGTTCTCCCTGCTTGCAGGTATGTGTGTGTGGGTGTGTGTGTCTGGGAGCACCTGTTTACAGGTGCCTTCAGGCCTGGTAGGTGTGGCCCTGCCAGGTGGTTGACCACTCCTGAAGACCATCACACAGCTGATCAAGCCCCGTTGGAGGAGCTATTTAAGAGTGTGGTGGAGCTCTCTCCGACACTGGATCATTGCGTGGCTTCACGTTAGTCTCTTGACCAGTTACTAAGTTTAGTCTGCTGCGTGGTGGTGTGTCTGACGGCGGCCTCTCTGTTATTTCCCCAGGAGAAGCATGGAGACGAGAGGGCAGTGAGCACGGGGTGCTCAGACACTGAGAAGCGGAGACAGGGATACTAGACTGGGAAGAGGACATGTCACCGGAGTTGGGAACGCACTGGGGATCTATTGTTATGTTTTCCATTTTCACTGTAAATAAACGCACTGTTTGCATTCAGAGCTCCACGCCTGGGTCCTCCTTCCTCACATCCCCACGGTTGGCCAGCGTCAACCGTGGCAATAGTGTTTATAGGAATTGAAAAGTAACAAATATTCTGAGTCCTAAAAATATTCAAAAGCAGTATTTCATAAGGTAAAGACACATATATTAAACAATAGAGTCTAGAACTGAAAGAACACCTTGTATTAATTAAGGCTGAGTGCAGGAATGGCAGCAGTGCAACTGAAGGCAGCACACTGTGATCACTTGTTACAGTCTGAGTGTCTGGCATTGGGTACTGAATATTACAGGTTGTGATCCAGGCAAGAGACCTAATCCAGAGCGAGTTTTTTTTTTTTTTTTACTTTACTTTTCAAGACTCATTTTTATGCAACGTGTGATCAAACAGAGCAGGAAAGGGGGAGTTGGCTAGCTGAGAATTCTAGGTTAAGGTAATTGTTCCACATTTTTGATAAATATACTGCATTTCATTTTCTTTTTGCAGGTTACATAAAAGGTTAGATATGCCATATTCGTATCTGTCCATTCAATAATAACCGGAAGCCAGTAGCCAATCAGCTTAGCCTCGCTCCAAGACGAGAAATTGGGAAACGGCAATCCTGGCTCTGCCCTATTTTAAGAACATACCTTCGGCAGCAATAACATAAACGAGAATAAAACAATCTGCAGTCATCTATGTGAAGAAGTATTTATTGTCCCGGTATCCCACAACAACAGTTATCAGAGAATTTATCAGGTATCGGCTAATGACTTGCCCCTGGGGGTCTGAGGTGTAACCAGCAGCTACGCGAAATAAGGGATAACCTGATATTCAGGTCACCACTCCCTGTTCCCAATCGCTATTTGCTGTCCAACGATGGATGCTGAATAAAAAAAGCTATTAAGAAGCTAAACTGTCAGAAATTGATGGCTGATGGTTTCTAGATTTCATTTTAGACCATGGATTTCTCTTTCTCTCTGCACAGACAGTTATTCTGTATGCAAACTCAAAAAAATGACTGTTCTGTATTACTAGACTACAAAATGACGACAGATGGAAACCAGAAAATGTCTAGTATGAAAAATCTTGTCCCTTGCATACAGAGCCTGCATATTCACATGCAGATATCTGTTTATAGAGATTACAATTACAGTGACCTTTAGCAGTCTGGTTGCCTTGCAACCAAAGAGAAAAGGCTAACTGTTTCTCCCAATTTCAGTTCCTTGTGCTAAGCTAAGAATTGCCAGATGAAGGCCACATGTCAGCATGCATTGGTCAAGCAATAAATCTGTTCTGTTATGTGTTGCCTTGTTAAGCTAAGCTAAGCTAATGAGCTTCTGGATCCCACCGACTGATATAAGTGATATTGATCTTCTTATCTTATCTTCTTCAGCTCTCAGCAAGAAAACAAATCAGTTTTTTTCTTCCCAAAGTGACACATCGTCCTTTAAGATTGTTCATAATCTCAGTGTGGCCTGGATAGTGAGTCATAAAATCAAGGTTTCTGCTAGTCGGTGATTAAATTGAATCCATAATCTCAATAATCATAATAACAGTTTTTCATTCACTGTCACAATTACAGGCATTTACTTTACACAGGAGTAAAAAGCCATAGTTTGACATAGGCTTACATGTAAATGACGCAGATGACATCTTAATAGTAAATGAACATAAACAAAAGTTTTGCTTCTAGAAAAAACTGTCAAGTGGAAAACAAATGGTGTTATTTTTTTTCACACCAGCTTCACAATTCAAAGCATCCAAAAGTCAATACCCACACTTGGCAGTTCAGACAAAGATGAAGATGAGGTGCGAGACGTACAAAACATTGCATTCTGGGATCGGCCTGAAGCACAAAATGACAGTGATTCAAAAAAGCTCCATCTGTACATGCTGGGTACACTGGGGAATTGTGTCTCAAAGTTGAAATGCTAAGAGACCATAACAGCATAATCACAGTCACATAGTTAGCTATTTGTCAAAAATAAACCACAGGTGCTGAGGCTAGAAATGACGTGTGCAGATCTGACTCATTTGTCCGTAGACTACTGATGAGCTGAAAACCAGGTCTAAAACGCTCACTTTCTACTACTATGAGGAGATTTCAAATGCACTGCGAGAGTTGCTGCAGGACATTAATGGGAAATCCATTTGAAAATAAATGAACATGGTGCCTGCTAACAATGGCTTTTTCTGACAGACACGCAATTTATAACAAACTGTGTTTATAAATGTACCTTGTGGCATAAATTGTCAGGTCAGTGCACAACTTATTTGACCTACAAGGAGCATACAAAGCAATGACGAAGGGAACCATACTGTATTGATTGATAAATGCATTTTCTTTCTGTGTACAATTGGATATCTGTCAGACCAGTACACATCACTGGGGGCACAAATATGACCTTCTTTTTAATCGTTTGCCTTTTGTTTTGCATGGCCTTGAATAACTTAGCAATATTCGAACTGGAGTGACTTTGCAGAATACAAGCATTCAATAAAAAAAGGTGGCCATGACAGATTAAATATGGAATAAGGTTTGAACATTGTCCTTTATTCATGAGGCACATTGAGGTGATGTGTGAGAACTCTGTTAGTGCTTTAGGTGTTATGTAAAAGGCATCTAATCCACTCCATTCCAGCTTTTATCACAGCTATCAAAAACTAAAAAAGCAGGTATTTATGCTTATGCAAATGAGCACTGCCCTTAGCCCCCGCTTCCTGCAGATGAACAGAAAACAGAAAAAAAAAGTAATGGCTCAGGCTGTCATCAGATTCCACTGAGAGCTCTTTTTTTCTACAGCTTTTTTTCCACAACTATTTATTTCCTCTTAAGTAATGTCCCTTAAATGGCTGTTATGTAACTTGCCACAGCTTCAACTCTTGTCTCATTTGCCTCCATAAATCAAATGCTTATTTAAATCGACCTTTAAAATAACGAGGACAGAATATTGTGACAAATTTGGACATGAGCAGATGAAAATCAGCAGGTATTGAATACTGTTTAAAATGCTCATTTCCATGAGTAGTAAGTAACGCAGCTCAGAAGAAATTTTTGAAAAATGTTTATGTAAAGCAGTATTAAAACTGGCCCGTACTTTTGAAGTTGTTGATGAAAACTCAAGCACTTCCCCATGGACACGGTCTCTTGATTGAGAGATGTATTTAATTGATCTTTTTCCTGCATAATTTAAGTATAGGCTTTCTGGATTCCTGTAGCTGTCCTGGATTTGTACTTGTACTCACCAATGATGGGTCTTTCTGAGGAGACAAACAGTACAAGCATTACAGCTTTGAGATTGAAAATCATGTCAAGGTTGGCTAATTGTAGGCCAGGTTTCTGTATATCTGGCTTTTAAAAATCATCAGTGTTTCATCAATAAACTATTTGGGACCTGAGGCACTTCGCACTGTCACTAAATATTTCTGGTTGAAGTGAGCTGAAAAATAGCAACCAGTGTGGCAAATGTAAGAGTAGCTTGGCAAGAACATGGTTTATCAGTGTCAGAGAAGAAGTTGCATGAGAAAACTGTATATTACTTGTATATTTATGTGCTATTTTCTGAATAAATGTACATGAATTTATATTCACGGGCTAAGGATTTGTCCCTCACAGCAATGACAGGCAGGAATTTGTCAAGCACCATAATACCTGTTGTTCTGTGTTGTGTACAGTGATGTGAATTATTTCAAAGCACAAAAGCAGGTGTGACAGCACCCAGCATGAATTTGTAGGAATAATGGTTCGTACTTTATTTTCCACTTGAGTACCAGTTCTACTCTCTCATTTGCATGCAAGAAACTCCACGGAGCAACCTAGGAGTCTTCAAAGCCAGTCTCTCAGGTAATGCAGCATCAGGTTTTACATCTGATCGTATCTGACTGGAGTTTTGATCATGTCGATTCAAACTGCGGGAACAGTTCTATGTGTTTACCAATTCAGGCAGGGGTTTCTGATGGCAAGGGGCTACCACTTCATCTTGAAAAGCTAAGTTTTGTTCAGTTAAAATAGATTAATTGGCAATATTTTATTATGTTTGCCGTGTCACCACATTTGGAGAAGAAAATCTTGTAATGAATGAGCCTTTTTGGTATTTCAATCACACCTTTATTGGAAAAAGAATGAGCAGCGTGCAGAGTGCATTAAACTGAATTTCAAAGATGTAAAATTACATTTTGCAGTCGTGAAAAAATGTCTTCTATCATAAATATGTACATGTTTTAATGACCCACATGGACAACAAAAAATATTTACACTTTCTATGTACACTTGGAATAACCTTTTTTTTTAAAAGACAGTTGCAACTTCCGAACCTGTAGCCACAGTCACAATATTTGGGCTCTGCCTGACTGCACCACGAGCCTCGTGTTGTTGCTGAGGGTAGTAGGAAGGAAGGGTTCTGGTCCTGGAGAAGGTCTGCATGCTGCTCCGGGACTTGGGCTGACTTGTGCCATAACAAGAGTCCTTCCAAGACTCGGGGCAGCCATGAGGACTGTTGAAGACAGGCGCTGGGGAAAAGCCTATTGTGTATGCAGTGTTTCTAGGGGCTCGGAAGCTCTGTGGCTGTATTGCACAGTAGGTGCCTTGGCAATCCTCTGATAAGCCGTTAGCTGCACCTGAAATAGAAGCAATATGAATTTAATAAAATAATAATGGTGAGCATTTATAGATTAAGATTTTACATATATTTTGAAATAATTGATCATTTATATATTTCTGGTGAAGGTTTGCTTTATCTGAACTTCAAAACACATACAGGAAAACTCACTCTTTAGCCTCGGCTGGAAGGTTCTGAAGTTCTTTCTGACTCCATCGCCACTGATATCAGAGTCACTGTCGTTGAAGTCACTGTCCCCTTTACCACTGTCCTTCACGCTCAGCTGATCAGTGTTGCTCATCCCACTGCAAATGCAATCAACAAATACAGTATGAGGCACAACTGCATCACATTAGCTTGATTATTGATGACTTTTTTTTCTCTGCATACACAGCACGGGACTTTGTTGCCCATCTAACCTCATTTTGCATAGATGCCACAAGCAACTTGTATGTTTTGTGTCTGTGACTGTGTGCGCGCGTGTGTGTGAAGTACTGTTTTTTTTTAAGAAACTCTTTTTAGTTTGATTTCACTGTTTGTAAAGCATCGGATCTGAGAAAAGACATTCATTTAGTTGTCTTACCTCACTTGCAAGCAGTATTTGTCACCTTGCCACACAGATGTTGGTTGGAAATGCTTGGAGGGCAGGAACATCTAAGAGAACAAAGTGACAAGAGAGAGCTTAGTTTCCATTTCTGGCACACAGATCAAAGCAGTACTAGGAAACATCCTATAAAAATATGAGGGAAAATAAAACAGAAAAACAAGACTAAATGTAGTTTACTCACCTTCGTCTCAGAGTCCCTGCTCCTCTCCTCATACAGGCAGGAATCATCGAGAGACAAAGAGGTCCTCTCGTGGAAGAAGCCTCCTTGACCTGTGTAAATGTTTGGTTCTGTTGAACTAAGCATGGGCAGGGGCCTGCCATCAAACAGGCCCTGACACACTTCTCTCTTGGCGCCACGGCTTCTCCCCCCACATCTGAGTTTACATGTCACAGCTACAACCACTATTGCAATCAGCAACAATGCACAACCCCCACCGAGCATAATGATGATAATTAGTGAGCCATCAACGCCGGTGCTTTCTTCATCACTTGACCGTAGCACAATGACAACTTGGTCTTCGGAGGGCTCTGTGTCTGAGACGACAAACCTAATAGTGGCACTGCTAGAGAGTGGGGACCTGGCATTGTCACTCACTGCGATTTTCATTTCCAGCACGTCCCCAATTTCAGCTGTCAGCCATTGTTTTAAACCAATCTCTCCAGTGTCTTTGTTCATTGTAAAAAGCTTCAGATCACCTTGCACAATTTGGTATGAGAGTTCTCCATTCACTCCATCATCCTCGTCTTCAGCTGTTACACGAAGGGCAAGATAGCCAGGAGGTGCATTAAAGGGCAAAGGAATCTCAGCAGAGTCATTCACAAGGACAGGGAAGGTGAAATATGGATAGTTGTCATTTTGATCCACAACTCTGACCCTGATTGTTGATGTGCTTGACAGAGCAGGGGAACCTTTGTCTTCTGCTTGGATGACCAGCTCAATCTCCTGAAGCGTCTCATAATCAAAGGACCTTAAAGTATACAAAGACCCTGAGAGGGAATCCACAGAAACATAAGTGGACACTAAAGAGCCGCCTGGTACCTCTGAATCGAGGAGTTTGTATGAGACTTTGGCATTTTTTCCCATATCAGGATCTCGAGCAACAACAGTGGTCACATATGAGCCTGGGATGTTATTTTCCAGGACTGAAACTTCATAAAGTGGCTTACTGAACAGAGGGAAATTGTCATTCTCATCTGTTACACGGATAGTGTACTGTCTGATAGTTTTGAAAGGTGGGCTTCCCAGGTCTTCTGCAACCACAGTCAGGTTATACTCTGGTATCTTCTCTCTGTCTAAAGTGGTGGTGGTAACGATCATGAACGTGTCTCCATATGCCTGCTGGAGGGTGAAATGCTCGTGCTCGAGCAGACTAACGCGCACGTACCCATTGGAGCCAGAGTCTCTATCCGAGGTGCTGATCAGAGCCACGAAGCTCTCTGCCGCTGCAGCTTCCGTGATGTAGGCGACTCCATCACTGCTGGAGGTCATGGGTTTGATGCTGATTTCTGGTGCGTTGTCGTTCACGTCCACGATATCTATCACAACTTTGCAGGTGGAGGGGACAGAGTTCGCGCCTAAATCAGACGCTTTGATGCTCAGCTCATATGATCTCCTCTTCTCAAAATCGACAAGCGCCTTCAGGGTCACGTCACCGGAGTGGGGGTCGAGGTGGAAAAGGCGCGCAGCTTCTAACGACAGCCCGTCGGAGAACGCGTACATCACTTCGCCATTTATGCCGTCATCGGGATCAAACGCGTGCACTCTGAGAACACGGTGGCCCACCGGAGAGTCTTCATTCAGCTCAACTTTCAGAGAGCTGTGCTCAAAAGTCGGGCTGTTGTCGTTAAAGTCCAACACTTTGATACTCACAGTCATTGACCCGGACTTTGCAGGCATTCCCCCATCATATGCGGTGACTTCAATAGTGTAGGAGTCCTCCACCTCCCTGTCGAGCTGCCTCACCAGCACCAGTTCAGCAAACTTCACCCCATCCTCCCGATCGCGTACTTCAACAGAGAAATGACTGGAGGAGGAAGTGTTGTAGCTTTGGATGTAGTTGTCTCCCACGTCCTGGTCGAGCGCGATTTGCAGAGGGAATCTAGAGTCCAGTGGCACATTTTCTACTATCTCCAGAGTTGTCTCGTTGAGAGGAAAATTGGGAGAGTGGTCGTTGATGTCTTTCACCTCGATCTCCACGTGAATGAGTTGAAACTTCTCCCTGGAGAAGGCCACGATGTCGAAGGTGATGAAGCAACGGGGAGTCCTGGGGCAGAGCTGCTCTCGATCAATTATTTCTGCGACACTCAGAAGTCCGTCGTTCTCTCTCATGTGAATCACAGAAAAGTTATTCTCTTGCATAAAGCGGAAGGAAGTGGCAGGGTCATCAGCTGGATCAATCTTTAAATCTTGAGACAAATTACCTATTTCTGTCCCGGGTGCGTCTTCTTCATAGGTGAAATACCTTGTAGTTGTACACTGAGCAGTATTTAAAAATAAAACAAGCGCCACGCACAGCCCAGCTGCTGCAATCTTGCAAACTGTCATATTGAAGAGCTACTGAATGCTGCACAAAAAAAGTCATAAATCATGCAAGCAATCCGCCACTTGTGCTATGTCAGGTCGAATCACAACGGTGTTCAACTCTGACTTTGCTGCGGGACTATAAGCTCCGGTATATGCAAATAGGCTGCCCAGTCGACCAATGGCCTTCCAGTCCTGCACCAAACGGAACACGTTTGCCACTTCTGTTCACTGTTTGGGGTGCAAATGGTTCACTGAATAAACCGATTGTGGGGCTTTGTGCAGGCTGATAAGGTTGTTTTCTAAATAAATCTACATAGGGCCATTAATTAACTAACTAAATTACTTGGAGGACTGCATATAATAGGACTTCATGCCACAAGAGGAAGTTTAAAATTAACAACTTAGAATAAATGACTGGGCGAGTTTGTTGCCTCTCTAAAGGACATTATGCAGAAGCTAGGATGTAAAGACATTAAAGCGCAATGGACATATGCCAGTGAAATTATACATTGGTGGTAATTACTGAGAAGCAGAAAAACGTTAACAGGGGCGCATGACATAAGAAAATATTATGAGCATGATTGGCAGTCTGAGTGCAGTTTTTGCTTTGCGGGGAGTGATGCTTTTAAAATGTGAGGAATAAAGGTAGTGATGGAAGAAATGTAAGATGTTTGAAGTAGAAAAGCCACAATGCAAAAAAAAAAAAAAAAACTCATTACACAAGGAGGAGCAAATGCATAAAGTAAAAAATAAAAATGTTGCAGAATGATTGCCTGCATGTGTTTTCTTATAAACATTTTATTACAGCAATATTACTGTGGATGTTTTAACAGTGAGGAGCATCTTAATGTTGTGGAGGTGGTACTATTTTGAACACGTTTATACCTACTGGCTCTTTAATAATGCATTACATACATATGCCCAAGATTATCATATGAGTATAGCTGTCAATTAAATGTGATGCAGGAAAAAAGTTCTACATTTCCCTCTGAACTAAGTAGAAATATAATATAGCGTGAAAATGTAATATATATACAAGCAGCAGAACACAATAGTGAGTTAATGTATTTAGTTATTTCCAGCCTGTCTTTAAAGGCAGGAGAAAATGCAAAATATGAACTAGGAAAAATCTAATAATGGAGGGTCCCAACACTAATGACATTCATTTATATTCATTTTCACACATATTAAAATCACATAGTGTTCATATTTTGACATTTAAACTTAATAAAACTCCATACATATTTATTTTTGCAGTTTTTTTCTCCTTCCACATTTATCCGTGTAAATGTTGCAAATAAACACGATGCATAAGGAAAAGCATGTGTTTTTTTTATATTCTTTTTATTTTGGGGTGGAGCATCTGCAAATGCTGTCTCATCTGTTCAAATAGTGGAGAAGGAATTTCAGCTTAATGCGGTTGAGAAAACCCACAAAGCCAGACAAGTGTCATTTGATTAGTGCTGTGTTTTGGACACCCACAATGTTAATTACACATAGAATATCACTGTAACTCTGTGTTAGAGGAAAAACCTGCCAGTATAATCAAGACCATCTGTATTGTAATAAACACCCAGTCGTACTTAATTTACCCTTTTCAACAATGGTTCTATAACAGGAACTGTGGAAGTCTGAAAAATAAAGAAGTCATAAAGGACTGCATTGATTCCCAATCATACCACACACACAGGGTGAGAGACTTGCAGAGACTCGCGCACACACGCACACACAACAGCAACAGCCCTCACAGTGATAACAAAAGAGCATGAGTCAACCAGGCCTTTGTCAACCATATGGGTGATTAGCTTCTGCTGATTAAAAGGCGTCTATTACCCTTCAAAGGGCTCTTGACGCCTCACAAAAGTTTGGGTTAAATCTGTCTGAGCCCCCCCAAGAGGGCACACACTGAAAGGTGCAAAAAAGCACGCAATAAAGACCCACAGAGACCGGAGATACTTGTCAGTGAGAGGTGATAAGGAGCTCTGGGCTGCCATAGTTAGAGTGTTATACAAGCCCAATTTTGCTTGCTAAATGTGAAAATTGATTTTTTTTTTCTTTCAAATAACGGTGCCTGCTGTTCTTGGCAAGAACACCAGGCACCATTAACAAAAAACAATAACAAAATGTTCCAACACTTTGTAGCAGAGTAGGCTAATTTATAATGTATGGCACTGAAAGCTGCAGTATATCCATATTGAACTTGGAACGTGCCTCAGTCTGATCACATTTCAACAGAAATGGATGTTCAGAACTTGCCCTCCAATCCATAAGGCATCAAGTCAACAAGTGGGTTTTCCTATATGCTGAGTTCTGTTTACTGCCACAAATGATTACATCAAGTGGTATTTTGGGCTAAACGCCAAGGCAAGCCAATGCAAATCTAACCTAAATGGTTAATCTTGCAAGTGTAACAGCATTGCGTCACCATTTGTGCTACTCAGCACTAAGTGAGAGATGTTATGACGTGGAGTTAAGCGTAAAAATTAAATGTAGCCTCTATATCTAGTCATTTTTGGCTATTTGTTAGTCCGCATCTCTATTTTCAACCTTTATTAAAAACAAGATCATGCTGAACATATGAACACTGAGCCAGCAGGGGCTCAAACATAAGATACTTTTCTGCCATTACCAGACACACAAAGCCTTCAGCACAATGGCCCCATGCTGACTGGGTGTTAAAATCCAGGATTTTATAGCTATGAGGAGTCAGAAGGTAATACAGAATTATCAGGCAAATTAGTTGTTTGCCTCTAAGAGGATTATGCTTTAATCTTATCAAATGTCTCACACACTTACCACTCTGTGCTGCAATGGATTCAAGGTAACAACTGAGCAGCTGTTGATAAAATATTTTAGTCGGTACAGACATAGCGATTAAAAGAGCAGCTTCACAGGTTGTGATGATCTGTTCATTTGCGATTTTCTTCGTGCATCCTACAGTGTAAATGAGCTAACTGGCTCGATGAGAAACCTCAGCCACTCGTGTCCCGAGTGTTTTTTTCTGATCGATACATCATTACAAGGTCACCAGAGGTCTGGCCACAAACAAAGCCAGGCTAACACAGGAGTGATACTTGTTTGCCATTTAAGTCAGGTGATTAATGCAGATCACGGCTTGATTAAGATGTGTGTGGTGACAGTAAGAACATTACAGCAGATTAATGGGTTTTGCCATCTGTTCTCTCACTGAGGTGATTTTAATTAATGGTAAGAATATTGTTAATCTTGCCATAGCAGTGAGCATCACATTAATCACAATGATGGTCAGAAATCAATCTGATTGCCAGACAGTCTTCAACATCACATGAAAGCCATTTGAAGATTGCATCTTGCCCACTTCACACACCTCCAGGTATGGAGGCAGGAAAGGCATTTGGTGACACTGGGAGCAGTAATCCTGGCATATGCCACTGGGACCAAATGTCTCAAAAGTCCACCTTTTGGAAAACAGCCACAGCGTCACCCAGAGTTAGAAAATTCAGCCAATATTTTGCTGTTTTCAATAAAAGCTGAGAGGGTATGTAAACTACTTTAAAAAAAAGTTTCTGTGTAGGGATTTTTTTTCTTAACAATGTTTTTGGTTTGACTGCAAAAGACGCCTGCACAAATACTGAAGACAAACAAAGAGGCACAAAAATACAGGTATGTGTATGGACAAACTACAAAATTGACACTTGCTAGGAAACACAAATGAGCTATTATGCGTAAAACTAAAGCATGACACAGAATAAAAAACACTAATCAGCTTGGTTTCCTTTGTTGATCTGGCTCGAATTCATGACAACACTTTGTGTTGTATTTTACATAATTGAATAAAATGACAGTCGTGTCATGCAAATTTTGCAACCACCAGGCGTTGCATATTGTCACAGACACTGCATGTACTCTAGCTTAGATAATTTACATTAATTAAAAGTTTTTATACCGACTTTGAAATTCTTGTATGGAATCTCAAAACAATCATAACACGTCTTCCTTCTCCTAAAACTGATTCACATCTAAAAGAACCAGCTGTGTGAATCCAGAGTATGGACAAACGCTGTTCTCTGGTATGTTTAACCACCTGTAAATGTCCTGGCATCAGGTTGTTTAAACATTTACCCTGCTGCTAAGCGCCTCAGTGGAGTCTTCATTGATTTGTATTCATGACACAGCTTTTTTAAAATTTAGATTGGTGCAGACTTTTTTTTTTTGCTACGGCTAGAAACTCATCCAGGCATTTTCAGGCCAGTCCCTTATCAGTTTCCTCATCTCACTTTAACCTTAGGTGCTCTAATAAACTGGGGGTATACATGTCAGTACCCTGGTCGTGAGGGTCATGTAGCAGGTTTAATCTCAGCCATTTGGGCTGTCTGAAAGGCAGATAAAATAAGATTATCCTGTGCTTGCTTGTGGCCCTTGGTGAGACGAGAGGGTGGAAGTATGTGAGCAGCAGCTGCAGAGGTGCCAAATACTCAGACTGGTTTGTGGTCTCTGTGGCTTTTGGCACCTCCTGTAGCGTTACAGGCACAGATAACCACCACCCCCCCACCCCTCCCAACCAAAGCCCATCCTCGCAGCTCTCCAACCGATTACAACAGGCCAAATGTTTAACATACTGTCCCTAATCACACTTAACATTCTGTCACGATATGCTCCTAAACAGCTTTTAGGGCCATATAAATCACATAGGTACTTGTGGCCATGATTAGGTCTTTGGTAATTGTTTTCTTTTCCTGTTGGTTTCATTTTTTTTCCTGTTGAAGCAGAGTGACTAATGCATTCAGATCATTTCAGGGGGGATGAAATCTCTTTAGTACAGCTGCTGAATTTAGAACATGTGAGAGGCAACTTAAAAGATATATTTGTAAAACAAAGATCAATTATGGAAATAAATGCATAACATAAGAAAATCAGAAAATGCCTTACTATTTTATGATAAATTAATTAGTCTGTTAGGGCAAAGCATGAATAATAAAGGCTTCCCCATAATTAGATCTCGGTGGACTCTACATGTTTTAAACAAATCCAGAAAATTAATATCAGTGCCGTGTAAACATGTTTCCAGGATTTCTTCATGTTGGCCACAAAGGCTGAGTCTATTAAGAAATTTGGAAAGACAGATTTTGTTGTTTAAATCTCCTAAAAGCCGAGGCAGATCAAAAGAGGTATTAGTATTCAAAGACAAATCATGTTTGGCTGAGGTTCCTCTACCCCCACTCAACTCTAGCCATTCCCCACTGTGTAACTAATGCTCGCTGCCTGAAAACGATTGGAACAACAGTTGCTAGCTGCACTTTATTATGCATAAGCATTTCTGAATAAGCTTTGACCATATGCATGAAACAGGTATGCACAAAGATGTTTGGCATTTCGAATTTAACCACAGAGAGGACAAAAAACTGAATACAGTATATCACAGCATTTAAGAAAATACCTGCAAGAGAATCACATGAGCAAACAAAGGAAAACAGGTTTAGGAATTGAGGCCAGTCATTTCAAAATAGGGAGTCACCCTAAAGGTTTAGATTAAAACAGTGGCTGAGAGTGCCATCTACAGGTTGAAATGCTGCCATGTTAAGAGAGACGACTTGCAAGCAGCAACAAATATTGAAAACACTTCAAATTTCCACACTTGTTCACAGAAAATGATAACAAGTAAATTAAAATAAAACATTATCACACAGAAACAGATTGTTTGCTCTCACTAATGAATAATAAATCTGCATCGTTTGCCTTTCGTTCGAGGGAACACGCAGGCACAGCAGAGGATCTAAGATGCAAATATAGAGCAAAGATCAGGAACCTCAAAATAGAGAAGCAAACAACTGGATTCTGCACAAAAAATCAGCTTTTCCTCTTTTAGTGTGGCCCTGTGCGGGCTTTATATCACAGTAAAGACTCTACTATGAGTTTCAATCCAATTATGATGACTACTTCACATTTCATGCCTCATAGTGAATTTTACCACCCTAAGCGACATAGATGAACCCCCCCCCCCCAAAAAAAAAAAAAGATCAGTGGGCCTACATGTTAACCTCCAGTGATATTCTGTGCCTGCTGATTGCAGGCACATATTTGATGTGACAATATCCCTATCAAACTTTCACTCTGATTTTCATTTTCCACGTCACCATTTAAACCGGTCATTGTAGATACTAAAATATTCCCCGTTTCAAGGTGTCTGCAGCCACGGTGTAAACACTTGCCATTCATATTTCCATGGCTTGTTGGCTTTTATTATCAGGTGAGGTAAATAAGAATTTGCTCGGTAGTCCCGGCTGTGATTTTTTTTCTCTCCCTCTCTCCCTCTTGCATGGTTATATTATTCAAAGCAGGGAAGATAAAGTACAGCCGCTTTGCTTGTGTGTTTCTACATGGGAGTATTTATATGGGTCTGCATGTGTGCGTATGTGTGTCAATGCTAATTTGTGCCTTTTTCAAGGGCCAGGTCCCTCTCCTCCTTCTTGAATACATTTCACATCTCCATATTGCCATCCTAGAATGTCAGCTCCTTGAAGCAATTTCCTCTCAGCCATTATCTGATGGGTGAGAACTGTTTCCCATTGGCAGGTGCGGATGACACTTGGGCTGTGCAGGAGCTGGCTGTTAAACGTAGCACTGGCTCCTTACCAAGCTCCAGTCTGCCTGGTCCTGACAGCCCCCACAGGGCTGGCCACTGGGGGCAGACTGTTGGGCCAACTGGCCACTGAGGGGTGTAATCACTCCCTCTGACATATTTGGCACAAGCCATCCATTTGCTCCACAACAGAAAGCTTTGAATGACTGCCTTGCTTAATCCTGTTAGGCCAGGAGATGGCAACATTGAGGTGGGAGATAAACATTTGAAAAACTCTGTATACTCCAACCCTGTAATGGTTCATATCATATAAGATAAGAGGGAAAGGAAGTAGGGATGGAAAAGTCATGGTCAATTTAGGCAAAGAGCATTATGAAATCCAATTTGAGAAAATATTAATATGAATTACACCCTGTGAGTTTAATAAGGCTTATTTTATCATTTTTATTTGTCGTCATTGTAGTAAAGGGCATTTTGCTGTCAAGATGATTTCTCAATTTTCCACCAGATAACAAATTAACAATATATAAAATATAATCACAATTCAGCACAGTAAAACTGCAAAAGACACTAATCGCCACGCAAGAGGGTATAGTGCATACCCTCTTGCATGGTGATCATAATCTTAAAGGTGCATATTCATAGACCAACAAGTCCTCCAACCAGTTAAAGGTTCCATATGGAGACAATAGCCCCTTATTTTTCAGCCTCTGCTCATAAGAGTCCGCAATTAGGAATGCAAAATTGTAACAAAGGCACTAAAGAGAATGCCTACGGTGCATAGCTTGTGCATGTGCGGAAGTGCATGAGTGGAGCAGGGAGATAGATTAATGTTGAGGGGCATCAGCTTAGAGGATGTTTTGTTTCCCCACTGAGTGCCGAGTGCAGAGGGGAGTTAAGAGAATCCAATCTGGTCGCCGAGTCCTGCGGTGCGAAGAATGTTTGGAGTATGCTCGGTGATAGCGGACTCCATTACAGCACGAGTCTCCGGGTAGCCTGCCATTGTGCTGGCAAGCAAGGAGGTTAATCAGATCCCAGCTCCATTATGAATGCTTGCTATTTCTAAAGGGCTCTATGAATAGAAAACTGTAAGCTCTCATAAAATGAATCAAGGCTCTGTGCTTTTACAGAAAAAAAGGCCTGATAAAGAATAATGTTGGTGTATATTTGAAGTGATTCCACATCCTCCAGAGCAAAACCAAATGAGTGCTTTATAGAGCCCTAGTTATTAATTATCTGAGATTAAGAAATTCTCTTATAGCTCCGCCACTATGTTCCCCCATGTCTGCGTTGTTTGCTGTAAAGGGCAGATTAGCTTAATTGATTTTTGAGTATTAAATTAATTTTACATTGTGAGTCAATGACATCTGCTTTCACAAATTAGCTGGTACGTTATCGCCCTCCTGTCATTAAAGCAGGACACATTGCTAAACAAACTTTTCAGGCACTCTTTTGTTTTAGCTAATGAATCAATTTTCAGCTTGCCTTGTAGTAACTTATTAAATGGCTGTGTTAGTCTGTTGACAGACTTGATAGCACCATCTAAGGATGAAACCCTCATCTACAGCACAACCGAGGTTTGGCACTGGAAGTGAACAAGCTCCGGGATGTTTTAAAAGCCAAGTTTGGTTTTCTTGTGAGTTCAACTCAAGAAGATATCTGATAAGGCAGGCACTACTTGATAACACCACCAGCATACCCCAACTCACACATTCAGCTGAAAACCTTACAGATTAGGAGGCTGCTGAATGGTGCTTCTTGTCTGATGAATCTGCAGATTTGTGACAGGGCAGCTGATGTCTCCTGTGCCTCAAATTTCAGGGTAGGATCTACTGCTGATTATAGTAACACAAGGGAATTGTATGTTATACTTGCTAATGTTTCACTTTTTTTCCTACTTTATTATTATTATTATTTATTTTTTAGGTCCATTTAACTTACCCGATCTCGCTCATCTTTTATATTTATCCGCTAAAGCGCTTTAAAATGCAATCTGAAAAAGTGCACTATAAATAAGCGAGTGTTATGGAGTATACAATTACATAATGTGCTTTTACGATTGAAAATATTTAGCATGAATCACAATCAAAGTCACCATGCAGCACGTCTGTGAGGAAAACTGAATGAACAAGACAACAGGACATGGCTTCTGTGAATAATGCAAACAGGATATTCAACAGTCTGCCCTCAAGACAACATACACTAACTGTGATTTAGAGCGCAATCACCGCATGCTTAATAGGACAGTTCACATTTTGCACAATTTGTAGAAAATCCATTTCTTTGTGAAGGCTCAGGAGCTGAAATTCAACTAAGCTTTACAGAACAACAGAGAACTATTATGGGAGGAAATGTGTTAACAGGCTAGACAGCCCTATTCTGAGCAAAGAGGTATTTAAGTACTGAAGATGAAGTGAGATGGAAAATCTCATTTCCATAACAGAACAGGAAAAACAGTCTGGCAGAAGGTGGGTTTTTTTCCCCCTTTTTTTGCTGTTGAATTGTCAGAGCAATCACGGCCGAGCCACAGCCAGGGCAGCAGACTAAAAGGAGTGGGGGTTGGTCGGGTGGGGGTGGAGCCCTTTTTCCCAAAACACATACAAATGAACTTGAACAATCTCGTGCCTGCACACACACACGCGTGCTCTCTCCCCCTCCCTCTCTCTCTCTCTCTCTCTAGCACACAACCATAGATACACATAGATGCAGGCATGCACAAACATGGCTAGTCTCAAAGGAGCAGACAGTGAACACATTATGCAAACAGAGGCTTTTGTGTGTATGCTGTTGAACGTGCCTGTGTGTTGGAGAGAGAAATTAGACTGATTAAAAATCAGGAAAAATCACAAACTGTTAGATGAATCTCCTAGGGGCTAATTAGTATGTTGGATCCTGAGCCAAAAACACACTGTTTGACAAATCCGGAAATGTAGGTATATTCATGATTTGTTTTTCTGAAGTCTGATTTAAACGTCGGACATGTTTACATTTCAAATACCGCACGAGAGCAATATCTGCATCGCATCGTTTTCCTCCAAGCAATCAATGTGCCTGCCATACAGAAGCTGAATGTGGAGGCTTTGAGGCTGTGAGTTATAGACGTTACTACCATACAGAGTAAAGTACGGGCCATGGACAAACAGCAGAGCCGGTTTACAATTTTCATGTGTAAACCCAGAAACAGTGCAGTAGATAAACATTGGAGTACATTTTTGGTGCTTCAGGAGCAGGAAATGAACTATTGTTAGCTTTTCCATTGTGAGTTACACAACGGAAAATAAACTAGAGGAGCTTGCGAGAGCAAAACTGAAACGAGCATCTTTGCAAAGCACAATAAATATTTAATTCAACCCTAAGATTAGGTTAACACTGAATGTTTTGTCCTTGGCCATAAACTGAGCCCTGAAGATATTTGTTCAAAAGAAAGAACCATAAGCTGTGCGTGAGCTAATTCTGTTCACCTTATCAAGGAGAACTCTGAACCGTGCCCCTCTCTTCAATCATAAACTTTAGATTTTTATGCACCTGCTATCAGCACAGTCAGCCAGCCCACATGAATATATTCAACATCGCACAGAGACAGTGAACAGAGGGAGATCTGTTTTATGTTTTGAGTACAGGCAGAAATGTACTTTAATATTTAAACCACCTTCCACAGTCGGTAGCTCTCAGTATACTACTCACCCTGCCTTGTCGACTCCTCCTTGGTTTCAATGACACCCAGTAAGTTGAATGGTCATGACATGACAATCAATTGGACAGACACATGAGAAAGGCTATTGACTTCCATACATAATGCATATAAATCCTGCTTCGATTATCCAGTGTTTTATACTTGAAACAGAATGCATGCATTGTAGAATTTATAATCCTCATTTATTCTGGTTTTGCTGCACATACCGTGTAAATCTTAATCCAATAACCCCAGCTAGAGATACAGAGATAGGTTAACAGCAACATGCATGAATGAACAAAAGAATTACTTAGATTTTAGAGTACTATTAAATCAGTTGTGCAGTGGAGAACAGCATGGTTCATATTTCTGGAGAAAATCTGACATTTGGAGGCTGCCTCAATCTTTGCTGGGAGATGGTGGTCTTGGGTTAAAGCTGTATGGCCAGCAGGGCACAGACTGTGCTAAGGAAAGAGCCACCAGCAATCCAGCAGGTCAGCAAAGCACACCTGTGCCTAATTATGTTTTGTGCATGTGTGTCTGTTTGTGTAGAAACACACACAGAGACCTATATATCACCACTAACACAAAATATTAAACCCTAAGATCTGCAAGAGTAATTTTTTAAGTAATTCAGTAATTTAAGATACAATGGTATAATTAGTACTCGTTAGGAACCATTAGTGGCCAGAGGACCATTAGCCTTTTTGCAATTAAAAATACCAACTGGAGGGTTGCTACAAGCAAATTTACTGATTAGTTGAAAGTAAAAAATGTACTTCGAAAAAACTGGTTTAAAAAGAGTGACTCTGACAGGGAGTGTACCACTACAAATCAAAACACTCATCTGTATGTGACCCACATTTACTACCAAACACTTCTCAGTAAATGCATGTGCAAGACATAAAATGGAAGCTGTCTCTAGAGCAACCACAATCTGCCACCAGGAAACCTAACAGAAGAACTGGCCTTAAAATATTAAAAACCACAGTGCCAAAAAACAATCTAGCAGATAATGATCTGCGCCTGACTGGAAATAAAAGACACTGACAGTTAGACAGAAGTACAGCATGAAAGTAAATTATTTCGCATGCCCTCTGGCTTGTACATACTGTCTGTTTCACAGATATTCACCCAGCAGAGGCAGCCACAGGTCTGCATGTCCTCAAGGCACAGCTCCGGTCTTCACAAATCACTATAGAAGAAGCAAAATAGTAAACCAACCAACACTTCATATTTGCAACATACTTCCGTGTTTAGGCTAGATTGATTTTAGATTTTTATTACGGGTTAACACAGCCTGTTAAACAGCTATTATTATCTTTAAGAAGCTGTTGCAGGGATAATTAGCTTTTAATTCAGTTCAGTTTTAATTTTGTTTATGGCATCAATTCACAGTAACAATTGTCTTGAGGCACTATATTGTAAAGTAAAGCTCCTACAGTAATAGAGCGAAAACAAATACAAGTACAGAAAATTCCCTAAGACCAACAGTGGGGAGGAAGAACTCTAGTTTAACAGGAAGAAACTTCCATCAGATCAGGTTCAGGAAGGGACATCCACCTCCTGCAACCATTTGGGAGCCAACAGGATAAAGAAGGCGTAACAAGACCACAAAAAACAAACAAGAAAACACAAACTATGTGAAAAAGTAAAAAGTCCATGACATGCAGTAATGGCATTTACAGTAAGTGAAAATACAGAAGTAGAAGAAGCAGCCCGAGCCTATGACAGGAGGGGAGTTTGATAAGCTCAAGGCTCTGCCCTCCAGTCTGCTTTCGGAAAGTGCTGGAAAGCCTCTTTCTGAGAGCAAAGTGCTCTACTAGGATAACAGGTTGCTATGAGATCTTTAAGGTTTTATGAGGCCTCATCACTCTGAATTCTTTATGTTAGAAGAAATATTTGAAACCAAATTCTGCAAAGTCAATGCAGAGTACTTAATATGGAATAAATAGGATGTCTCTTTCTTGAGGCACCATCAATAATTACTTGGGACTCACTATGTGAAATCGGCAGCTTTCCTGTTGGGAATATGATACAAAGGATTTCTACTCATGCAGCATCATTTTTCTTGACTTGCAAGAAAACAGGTCTTCTTGACCTAAGCTTTGCTTTTACAGCTGTACTGAATCACTACCTCACTTCATCTTGTAGGTCTTGGATTGGTATTGATATTTTTTAAATCTTTGGATAGTTATGGGTTGGCCTGAATAACATGCAAAGGGCACCAAAATGCTCTAAAGGTGCTGTTGATATGAAATTCTCACCAGATGGTTGGTAACAACACTTCCAATCCACACAAAGAAATCAAAACTGTAGATGTACATAAATTAGTTACTGATTACTGATCTTAGTTATGTGTAATAATGAGACAGGGTGAAAGTATTGAACACTCTTGTTGAAATTGATCTAAAACTTTGTACAAAGGCCTTTGTTGGTGATGACAACTTCAAGACACTTCCTCCATGGAAAAAATAGTCACATGTGTTGCTCAGGTGTGATTTTGGTCCATTCTTCCACACAAACAGTCTTCAAATCCTGAAGATTTTCTGGGTCCCTTCGACGAACTCTGACTTTTAGTTCTTTCCATGAACTTTCAATTGGATTCAGGTCAGGTGATAGGCTGGGCCATTTCCAGCAACTTTAGTTTTCCTTCTCTGAAACCAAATGAGCATTTCCTGTGGGTTTGGGATCATTGCTGAAACTTCCACCTTTGTTTCATCGTCATCATCCTGGTAAATGGCAGCCATTTTTCCATCAATCCTTCCTCCAATTATACAAAGCATGCCAGTGCAATATGCTGAAAAAAGAGCCTCACACCATGATGTTCCCACCTCCACACTTCAGTGTTGGTCTGGTGTTTTTGGGGTGATATGCAGCACCTTTTGACCTCAAAACACAGTGTGCATTATGGCATCCAAAAATTTCAACTTTGCTCTCATCTGTCCCGACTATGTTCTCCCAGTATTTCATGGGCTTGTCTAAATGTTGTTCAGCAAATTTAAAATGTTCTTCAGAAATGGAGTCTTGAACATGCATCCAGGTCACTGCAGTTAAATGCATTACTCATTGTTTTCTTTGACACAATTGTACCTGCTGAATCCAAGTCTTTCTGTGGCTCTCCACAAGTAGTCCTTGGCTTTTGGACAAGTCTTCAGATAATTTTTTTCAGCTCTGTCTGAAGACTTGTGGGGAGCACCTGGTCGAGGCCTCTTTATAGTGAAATGATGTTCTTTCCACTTCTGGATTATGGTCCTTAAACTGTTCACTGGCACCTTCGATTGTTTATAAATTCTTGGGCAACCAATGGCATCAGTATCTTTTACAACAACAATAAGGTTGGACAGGTCTTGAGAGAGCTCATTGGTTTTACCCATCATGAGATTGTTGTGTTGTTGTGTGACACCTTGGTAATAACATCTTTTAATGGGCTATGAGTTCAGTCTGAACCAGCTGATATTATTTTGCACTAAGTGCCAAGATTGCTTTCTAATTAATTAAACAAATGAATGGCATGGCTGACAACTCCAAAACACAGTTTTTGGTTTTGCTCTTTCCACATGGTTGACTGACAAAAAAAACAGCAACATAATCAGCCTCAAAGTAAGAAAATGTATTTATGAGGCGAACTAACCCTTTAAAGCACCACATAGTCTGCTCATGTTTATATTTGGCAAGGAGAGCGCTTTGTACAAATAGTCAAAGCAAATTTCTCCACAATTGTTTCCTGTACACTGTGAGCACTGTCACAGCCTGTCACCAAAAAATCAAGCAGAAAACGCTCTTGTCAACCTAAATCACTTTCTCCGATGCTCCCTCATGTTCAGCATCTCTCTCGGTTGCATGTTTCCATACAAACTGCTGTGCGCAGCTAGACACGATAAAATCTGTGTAGTTTGCTTAGGCTATGTGGACAAACTGTCAACAGTGATGCGCTGCATCAAAGTGACAGTTCAGACATTAAAAAAATACCCCAAGATTATATGGATGAAGGGCTGATCATCTTCGGTTCTAGTTGGCATAAACGTTGATAAAGAGCTCAATTCAGGCTGGAGGACTAGTTGTATAAACTCATATCTATGTGCTGCTCTCCAGTGTTTCAGATTTTTGAAGAGCATGCAAATCTTCTCAACACCACAAGACATTTCAAATAAATTCTTCATTGGCCTGTCAAAATCCCTTTTCCTCTCCCTTCAACACCAGCAAGAGACTACCGCGAACTACTATGAAATGGCCTCATTGTGCAGGGCATCAAGGATTCTAAGGCTCCATCTCCGGGTGTGCTCTGAACTGTGAATTTCAGATTCAGACATCTCAAGGCCCAAGGCCATGAGCCGCCAGCGCTGGTGAAGCACTCTGTTGCTTCACACATTGGAAATTGGCTGACATGTTTAAATTTGCCATACCTTTGCTCAAAGTTAGTGTGATTGCTCTGTGGAAAAGCCAAGTGACTCAAGACCTACATGTGTCAGAGCAATGAAGTTCTCCCTTCTCTTATTTTAGTCTGCATTTCCTGAACTGCCATACATGCACATTTTGATGAGATTTATGGTATATGCAGAGGGACTGTTAGTTACATCCGCATGTGACACGGTAATCTGAGAGAGGATATTTGACAGAATGTTTTCCATTCGGTCACAGGATCCCACAGTGCTGTAATCCTTTAATATCTCACCAATAACTATTAAGGATTTAATGTCACTTGCTCTCTGCCGGAGTGTTACTTGATTCACTCTCAGTTTTCCTGAACTCGGGACGCAGCTGAGATTGACTGAGCCCATGAAATCTTTAAAGTCTCCTCTCACGGGTCACAGACTCACTCTCTGCAGGAACAGGATGTTCAGAGCCCGAGTGAAAGGAAGTCAAGGTGACCATTTCGGCTCGAGTCGGTAGTGCATCCATGTCAAGTTAACCTTTTTCGACATGCTTTAATGGAACACGCGTCAATATTACAAAGCAAATAAAAAAAAATGTCACAAAGCACATCAAAAGGATGACCTTAATATCTTGTGTGGAATAAGTGTCTTTTTTAACTCACTTTGCTGCAGATGCGCTGATTAAAGCAATGTCAGCCAAATTGTTTGTATTCATGCTCAGACTAGAGCCAGTCACAGTGGGGGGAAAACTGTAGATCACAGCAGCCAAGATAGATGAAAAAATACTCCATATTTTAAGTCTTCTCAAAAATCTTCCACTTAATTTTTCATGGCCGTACCTTTTAAGAGACATGTCAGTTTGATTTAATGTTCTGCTGACAGTTATTGGTTTTTGGTGTTTACCTCTTATCACTTCAGCAAACTGGAGAGGCCAATTTATACTCTGGATGCACATAAAGCAGCATCAAAAATTAAGATCTTGACGCCCAGGAAACATTATAAAAGCTTTCTATAATGCTGCTCTGTGTGTAATTGGCTCTTTTTGTGAGAGTGCATTAAGAGGATAGTAGGCTTTTTTTTTTTTAATTTATCACTATTTTCTCTATTCTGTGTTTAGACTGACATACTGTTACATACTGTAGAGCCATTTCTAAAACCACTCTTTTCCTTTTCTTCCAACAGCCTCATCTGCGTCTTCACTGTCTTCACTGTCTTCACTCTCTTGACTCTGGACAGCGTGCATCTGAATGATGGAAATGGAGCTTGGAAGTTGTTTCACTCTATTTACTGATTTTCCTCTGTCGAGTTGGAATTTTTTCACCGATAAAGAAAGCAGCCTGCGATAAGTGATCATTGACACATATGCTGCCCCATTTGATGAAGAAAATCTTTAAAAGGAGGGGCTTACATTTAAGAAATTGTCTCAAAAGATTCAAGGGATTTGAAGCGGAAGAAGAGAGGATTGATGTTTACGCTGCAAGCTCCTGAGTAGAACTGGCCCAGGGTCTAATCAGAGACCAACAACATACCCCTCCCCGGGCCCCCGCCTTCCACAGTGCCATAGGATTTTCTCTCACTATTCAGGGGCTGATAGATGAGCCTCTCTCTGTATTTCAGCCATGCACTTTCTTAAATCTGAAAAGCCAATTCATCTTGGGCAAACACATAAGAAGGAGGGAGAAAAAGAAAAACTTCAAAACTCCTTTTTCTTTTTTTTTTTCACTCCTTGCCAGCACTCGATTGTCATTCACAAGCTTTCAGAGCACTCCTTCATTAATTGTCTCAGGGCTTCACATATGTCACGTGCCTTGACGACAACCAAAGCTGAGGCGCAATGGTACCTTGGTTGTGCCCCACTGCACCATTCTCCGTGTTGATAAGTTCACAAAGATAAGTAATAGGTGGGTGAGATATCGCACAAAAAGGGGAGAAAATGTGTTTCTGTTTCCTTATAGACTGGATTAATCTTTCCCTTTCAGGTACACTGCTTTTCAGACATTCAAGCAAAGTAGTTTATCTACACATGCTGTCAAATAGAATTCAGGCATTTAGTGGGCCAGACAAATAACCAGTGTAATAAATCATCCATTTTTGTGTAGCAGGGCATCAGAGAGACTGCCTCACGGACAGGCTTTTTGAAGTTTAGGCACTTTCATTACACACATGTCAACAGCATGTACAAAGTTTAATGGTCCTGCCGTGAACTGGAGGGCAATTTTTTTTACACTTCAAGTAGCAAAATGAAAGCCTATTTTAGGGAGAAGATCATTTTTCAGACAGCAATACAATATACACCCCGGTATTTTTTTAATCCCACCGCGTCTCTCCGTGCCCATGTGTTGAAAGAGAAATGGTGTCAAGTTTAATTAGCAAATTCTCACAGCGAATGTGGACACCTTGTTGACACATCCATTCCACATGAGCTATTGCTGATTCCTTTGAATGCAATTTACATAATTATACCTCATCCAGGCCTGTGAAGCACATGCCTTAAACACTATGTTGCTCGCAGAAAAATTGCACGAGGAAATAAAGACATATTAACGCTTTTGGCAAGAAAACACTGAACGCCGAAGCGCCTTCCTCCATCTGCATTGTATGAGACATGATGGTTTTGTTACATTAAAGATGTGACCCCCCACCATCAGCGCTCTCCTCCCCATATGCGCACACACATGTGTAACCCCATCCTCTTAAAACATACACACACAAAGAGAGAGAAAAAAATTCACAATGCCCGGGAAAGGTGACCTACATTTCTACAAAGCTTTGCAGTTAGTGTACATATTTAAGTTGATCCGTCTTCAATATGCAAAACCCAAAGAGCACCACCTCATTCCAAAACATAAATTCTCATTTAGATGCACAATATTGCAAAAAGAGACACGCCACCGGTGAGTCCATAAGCTCTCTGGTAATATTCAAAGTCAAACAACACCCATCTTCCCCAAAGAACAATGAAGCATGACAGTCTGAATTGCCAAAAGGTACTGTCAGAGGGCTCCTCCAAAGCTCCCAGCATTGAATCTCCCCAGAATCATGTCTTGCTCATCTAATAACTTTGTTTATGTCTGCTATGGGACATGTCTAGAGAGACACCTTGAACATTGGGATACAGCTCTCAGTCCAAACATAAAGATAGAAATGAAATATTCACTTGCCTTATTGTCTCCAAACTCTAGGAGAGGAATCAATAAAACATAACACCGTCTCCACTCTGAGTTTAAGACTTCCAGTGGGGTTTGAAACCCCCATGTGACTTTGGAGGCTTTATTCTCGCATATGAAAACACTGGAGTTTTATTTTGATGTTTGAATTAATCAGCAGAGAGCATCTTCAGAACAAAAAGATCTGATGTTGCCTGTGGGATCTGCGGCCATCAGAGATTTCAAAGCCTGTATTTAAAAGCGTGTTTTGAAGAAACGCATTGAAGAAACAGCCCATAATAACCTAAGATGATCCATGGTGCCTCTCGCATGTGGTGTGCCAAACTCAGCCTGTCTTTTTTTTTCCCCGATTTTACATGCCACATGTTTTAAACGTACTGATCTATTCCCTTGGTGGACAGAACTGACTGACCTCAGAGACTTAAAAAAATTTGTGTTGACTGAAATAGCCTCACTGCATAGCATGTTAAAACATCACTTTCATGTGAAGGTTAAACTGTGAAGTGTGTCACTTCTGGTAATAGAATGAGGCCGATCAGGTCAACATATGTAGCTACTACTAGAAGACAAAGGGAAGAGCTCAATGGGAGGGGAGCGTGACCCCATTGCCAGTGTTATCTCAAGGCTATATAATATATATATATATATATAAATTCGAGGAACAAAAAGGGTAAAGGAAAGAAAGAACTCAGGCTTCAGTCAGCAATGTGTCAATTAAAATATTGTAAAGTGATAAATTGTCATGTTGGTAGACTTGTTTTTTTTTTTAAAGCTGTCTTACAGAGAATTAGTTTGGATGATTGATACCAGTCTCATTCTCAAACTGTGAAGCTACAGAAAAAAATACAGGAAAAATAGCCTTGCTCTAAAAAAAGATTCTTCAACCAGCACACCTTAAGATCATGAATTTCTAATCTGCAGGAAAAAAAAAACACAGTTTCTTGAGAGCTCATCCATCCATACATTCATTCCCAAACCTTTATCCAATTGTGGATGGACTAGGGTGACAGGGTGGGGTACTTCCTGGACAGGTCACCACCTGATCACAGAGCCAACAAACGAATGAGGTCAGACAGTATCTGTTTTTGCTCTTACGTGTGGAGTTGTTCATAACTGGATTTGGTATGGACAGAGCCTGGCTAGCTGTCTCCCCCAGCCTTTTTTTTCTGCCAAGATAAGCTAACCGGCTGCTGGCAATAGTGGTATCATCTTATGAGTTCCTTGGCAGGGAAATGAATTAGTGTATTTCCCAAAATGTCAAATGATTCTTTAAGCAAAAGGAGTTGGAGAAAGAGACATATTCAGAGGCAGAATAGAGTCTGGTTCTCAAAGACTTTGAATATTGAGTTCTTTAAGGCAAGCGATCTCCCACCAGAGCAATATTCAGTTGAAGCTGAGCTCCACCACAGTGTAATTTGCCTCTGATTTCTAATCTTTGTGAAAGAATGCGAAGCTAAATGCCTTCACAAAAATGCACGCTATCATGGCATTTCTTCGGGCACATTATGGACCAGAGTGATTAGAGAACTTAAAATGCACAGGCATCCCTTGAAACTGAATGCATTTACAATCCCATTAAATATGGAATTGTGTCTGTGGGCCAACAGTAATTTTGAAATATCTTTGCCTGCAACAGTTTTTTTTTAATGCATTTTTCAGTTTGCTGCTTGCTTCCTTCACTCTCTTGGTGAATCTGTTTGAGGCTGTGAATAATCCGTCAGTAACTTTAATGGAAATAGCTACGCCCGACATAATTATATAACATCAATCACAAAATTGCTATCACGATTTTCCAATCAGCATCGTGCAGACATTTGTTATTACTGATGATTCTTGACACTTGAATTGCTTTTACTATGGATAAAAACAGAGCCATTTGCACAAAGAAGTAAAGTCAAATATTAATATAAAATGCAACAAGAATTCAGAGCCTTTCAGTGCAATCTTTCTGCAGCACTGACCTTTTACTCATGTATTAGGATATACTGTAAAATCTCATTCTGCTGCCTGGGTTATTATTATCTAACCCTAAGGCAGAAACTCACATATCAAGCTTGAACCAGTGACAGGTCATAATTAGCAGAAAAGCTAGCACTAAAAAGAATTTAACAAACTATATGTTGTCTTTTATGTTCCCTAGAAAATTCAATTAAATATAATATGCAAATGAAACAACAACAAACTGCGGAATATTCAAATCACAATGAATAACAACCATCTGCTAAATAACCTTTCACAGACGTAAACAACCAATTACTTATATAGTCACATAAACTCCTCCGCACGCCAGTTCAAATAATGCTGTATTGTCGTGAAATAATCCATCTATCACAACAACAATTTGAACTGGTTTAATGAAATCCAAAGAGAATCGCCCACACTGAATCCACGGTCACCTCTGTTCTCATTAGAGTAAAAATCAGCCTGTCCAACATGTGCCTCTGAATTGAGCTGAGAGATGGAACGACTTTATCAGCCTGTTCAGTGAACAGTTTGTAGTTTTTCACTCTTTCCTTTCCTGTATTAGAAATGCATTACAATGTTATTTTTTGACAGTTAACATTAAAACTGTGGCATTCAAAGTAAGAGACTAAGATTTGATAGATAATGAAATATTATAAAGGCTCCAGAGAGGATAATGTGAGTCCAGCGCTCTGTCAGTCAGTTTACCGTATTGGTCTAAACTTATAGGTCAGGTAATTATGGATTACAATTCATAACAATTACAATATTTATGCAAGTGTTTGTGGTGGATGCGTGGTGGTAGAGGATTAGAAACTTGTAATCTATTGCAAAGAGGCTACGGCACTAAAAACCTCATTGTGTTTGCTTTGGTTGTTTGTAGATTGCTGTGGTCGTCCATAGTTTGCATCGAAGTTTCCAACTTGTCTACACACTTGTTAACTAACCACCAAGCAGTAGTAAAACTTGAAAAAGAAAAAAAAATAGCCTCAGTACTGCATCCCAGCACGTTTAAAAATTTGAAGGTGAACATTCTCCAGTTTGCATTGCACTTTTCTAAGTTTTACTAGCACTCTGTTATTAGTTAGTGAATAATATTTTTTTCTGAACAATTACTTCTATCACCAACCAACAACCTCGTACAACTACAGGAGTGGAGCAGGTCATTTCTTTGGTGTTGGTGGTTCGATTCCTCATTGCTCCAGTCTGTCTGCCAAAGTATCCTTGGATGAGATACTGACTCCTAAGTTGCTTTCTGATGTGAATGTTAGATATAAAGCACTTAGGTAGGAGAAGGATAGAAAAAAGTGGGTGTATGATTGGATGTGAACGGGTTAATGAGGTATGTGATATAAAGTGCTTTGAGTGTTCAAGTAGAGTATGATCAGTCCATTTACCACTGACCATTTAATTGCCAGTTGGTCGGGGAAAACACATACACGGGGGTTATCAGTGGGTCACTGACTGGTATATTTGTCTGCATGACTGGGGCTTTAATCAAGTTATCATTAAGGAATAAGCGATTGTGAGCAACCTCCAGCCAGCACTTGCATCTGGTTGGGAAATTTTTCTAAAGCAACCAATGGTTGCCAACCACCAATTCATATAAATTCAAGTTAATTTAATCCTTTAAGCAAACATAAACAGAATAGCCATTTTTCAACCTTCTTATGCAACTTAGTGCATGCAAAAAAAATTGTTTTTGTTTGTTTGTTTTTTTGCTTTTGTTCAATGAATTAAAAACATACATTGCAAAGGTGTGGGCACCTTACCCACTTGTGAAGTCTCAGACACCCTTTCTGCTTTAACAGACTCGACTAAAAAGAGGTGTCATCCTGGACATGTTGTGGCAAAGCGGAGCCTGAATATTGTACTGCCAGCTGTTGGAATGTTTCCATATTACTCACGGAAGGAATTCGTCATTGTTGTTACTGTCTGAAACCAGTGTAAATCAACACAGTGTTTGGTGTCCTCCATTATCACATGAAAAGGTTAACCAAATGACTGTGGCTGTTGTGAAGGGATGTGGAGCCCTACACCATACCATATACTGGACATGCAGCTGAACCCTTTCTCTGACATGGTCTCTAACATATTTTTTTTTTATAATAGTTTTTATAATAAATAGTTTTATAATATATAAATTAATCACTTTTTTCACTTTATTGGTTGCTGTAACACAGTAATTTCTTCTGCTTTAACTGACTTGTTATGACTTATAAAGCAAATCGAGAATTGAGGTTAGGAGCTGTCAATTACTGAAAACATATATTACAAAATTCATACATTTATGGAGTTGACTGAGGGTCTAAAAATATAGCTAACTGATGTCTCCAAAGCAGAGAAAGTCACTAAAAAAGCTTTCAAAGTTCTTCCAGGTAGCAATTTCCACTGTGCAAAATGTCATAAACAAATACCGGTTAAGGGCAAGTGTGGAAGCAAAGAAAGGACCTGGAAAGACCTTTCTACTAAAACTGCATGCATGTCTGTTGGGCAAGCAAACCTCCATAAAACCATGAAGGACCTGAGGGAAGGTTTAGCCAGTACAGAAGTAATGGTGCATCATGTAAGATTGGCCAGAAGAAAGCCTTACCTGTGACCTCATCAAAAAACTCAATGTATGAAGTCTGCAAAGCAACATCTGGATCAGCCAGTGTTGTTTAAAAGTAGCAAGGCAATAATGCGCTGTTGAAAAAACAAGGTAAAATGAGTTTTGGACCATATCCACGGCACAGGCAGGTTTATAGAAAAGAAGAAGAAGAAACAGCATTTCAAAATGAGGACCTTCCAATTGCTCAGCATTGTAGTTTAAAAAATCAATTTTGAGTCATTTTAACTGCTAATAATACAAAAAAAAACCATTATGTATCTAGGAGGAAGAATAACTTCTATAAATTCTCACAGATTCTGGATTTAAATTTAATGGAGTGAGTCAATAAAAAGGACAGGACTGTCCTACAAGAGGACAGTTAACAAATGCACACCTCATAGTCATAGCCTTGCATTAATATCACTTCAGCAACCTATGTGTATGTCTGTGTGTGTGTTGTTTTTTGTTAGTAAAAACTATTACCTGATGTGTGTAGAAATGTCATTATGATGTCAGCTTAAAAAGAATACTGGCAGCCTTGGAGTGAATCTGATTAGAGGATGGAGAAGTAAATCAGCATCTGCATTTACTGCGGTCTTAATAGAACATCTACACCAAAGCATGATATAAGCATGGTTTATTTCCCAGTGCGATGCCATCTGCCTTAAGAGCGAAAAACATTCTGTCACACTTGTTCTCCCTGTGTTGCAAAGCGTATAGTATGAAATTGCCCATCTATCATTATTATTTACTATAGCCGCAACTATTTAACTGTGTCTGTGTGGGCTCTTTGCAATGTCTCTGATCATTATTCACACTTTTAGCATTACTGTATAAGATTATATTATAAGGAGTTCAACCATAGCCACTTGTGGACTCCGTAGCTGACTGATGATTTGTTATAAGCATGAAGTGCTATAAATTGTCAGAGACTAATTGTAGTTGGATGTCTATCCAGATGCTGGATAATAGAACAGTTGCACTGTGTTTCCAAGGGATCCTCCAATCAATGTATCCTCTAAAGAAATGCAAGAACATAATTATACTGCAAAAATGCACTCTATCATTCTAATAATTAATAAGGTCCCACGGGAGCTAGGCAGAACACTGAAAAACAGTTAATATGGTTGCACACATACTTAATGGAAACTAAATCAAAGTCGCAGTTTACAGACTCAATCCAAAAAGCTGACGTTTGGGGTTAAACATTAAAGTGTTGTTGTACTGTGCAAAACATTAGCACTTAAAATACTTACATAGTTCACTTCATGTTTAAAAATATGTGGATACCTAAAGAAAGCATGTGAACATCATATCAACAAGTTACTCACGAACAGTGGGGAGGGGCACATTAATTTTAATATCATGCCTTTATCTCCCTCTGCTCATCTGGAAAGGCTATTCACAAGGCTTATGGATTTGTTCTCATTCAGCCACAAAGTTATCGCTGAGATGCGACACAGATAGTGAGTGATAAGGTCTGTCTCACACTCGGCATTCCGCATTCACCCCGAAGATGCTGGAAGGGTTTGAGATAAGGGCTCTGTGCAGTCCACTCAAGTGCTTCCATTTCAGACATAGAGAAACACTTGCTTAATGGTCAGAAATTTGTGCAGTCATCTTGAAAAATGGAAGTCCTTTTCCCAAATTGTGGCCATAATGTTTGTATTGCCTTGTGGTCTAAAATACCAGTGTATGCTATAGCAATAAAATTTCCATTAAGTAGAACTAAGGAGCTGCAGCCTGTGCCATGAAGAGCCACAAACCAAAATTGCACAGAAAGTACTGTCTACAGTTAACTCTGTCTTTGTGTTATTAGAGGAAAAGAAATGAATTTCAAACGATTATAGAAGCAGTAAAAAAAAAAGAAGAAGAAAATTGAAGCCCTATCTAAATTGTTTTCTCTGTTTTGTTTATGACTTTGTGGTTATGTCCACTAAAATGTTGTGTACCAGCTGAAAATGACAGCCACTCTTCTAAAAGCATCCAACTGGAAGCACATGAGGCTGAAATGCTTTAGTTGCAATTTTAAGGAACGTCTGCAGAGGTAATGTGACGCAAGTACCTGAATGTAGCTGCTGGCTGCCTGCAGGGGAGACAAATGGAAAAATAAATATTCCCCTCCAAAATTATTTTTTCAATGAATTATAGATGCAGACATCAGAAGTATTAACATTATGCTTTGTTGTTCAGCACTTACTTAAGTTTTAATATTTTATATAATCTCACTAATCACAAAAATAAATGATAATAGCTAGCTAACTAGATGCAGAATAGATGCTCATCTGGGCCGTTGCTGCTTTTAGCATAGTGTAAAGTAAAAATAGGTCTGTATAACTAAACAGTGTTCCCATACCAAACAACTTAACAGCTATGTTTGGCATTATTGCTTCTAATATTGTGTGGGATTACTGTAATGTTCAGTTTCGACAAATCCCTGAAAGCACTGGCAAAAATTCAACTCCGAGCCACGACAGAGCCTCCACTATGTTTTACAGATAGCAGTAGAAACTCATTATTGTATCTCTTTTCTGACCTCCTCTGTACATATTGATGATGTTTCAAACCAAGACTTTCAAACTTGAATCCATCACTCAATAAAACTTGTTAACACTGATTTTCAGCCCAATTATTGTATAATTTGGCATATCTAAAGATTTTCTCTCTGGTTCCATTGCTTTAAAATGGCTTGTTGACAGCTGCCTTTCCACTGAGAACATTTCTGATGAGCTTTCAGGGAACAATAGATGGATCAACTAAAGGGGCAGATGCATCTCTCGAGTATTATGTCAGGTTTTTTAAGGACATGACTTTAGATATTGCTCATCTCTGTAGATATTTTTAGATGCGATGCAGATATGCTTTTATTTTCCATTTGTCCAGTTTCCTCTGTGTTTTTTTTTTTATTAATACACAGTGCACACCATGTTGATATATGCCCAAGATATGCCGCGTTTTGACGTAGCAGATCCTTGGGAGTCACCTTGTTGGTGCAAAAATAAAATTTTATCCCTGTCAAACGGTGCTATCTTTGGCATTTTTGTAGATCCAATTAAAGAAATTGGAACAAATGATGTGTTTTTTCTGCTAGCAACAAAGTGCCTGTAGATACAATTTAAAATGCTTTTGTTTTGTTTTTTTGCTAAGATGTCTTTCTGAAGCAACAGAAAGAAGACTAAAGACCCCTAAAATGTATACTTGTACCTTTTTATTGATTGATTTGACACATTTGAGGGGTGCAGGCGGTTGTATATTCCTCTTTTTCTTATTTTCCCTTATACAAGTAAGATATAAGAAAAACATATTTCAGCTCCTGCCACACCAAGAGATCAATATAGCGCCACCCTTTACTCAGAGGGGAGACGTAGACAATTTAATGCGGATTTGTTTCTAGATAATTAAACTGTTCTCGTGTTAACTGAGCCCCGAAGAAAAGCCTTGCTCAGTTCACCAAAAACAATTGAGCTGGTCTTGTGAGTGTATGCAGACATTTGTGTAAGAGCGCGCACACTTGCACATATCTGCTCGCGCACAGGCACGCTCAACAGAAATACACTAGACATCAAAAGAAAAAGAAATAGGCTTTCGCTGAATAAAACCATCACTCGGTAATGGCTGTAATAAGACGATAAACACTACAGGAACTATCTTCAAGGACTGCCATATCTCTCTGCCCTTATTTCTGTTTTGCAACTTCCTTCAGTGTGCACTCTGAAGAAAAAAAAAAGAAAAGGCTCAGAGCTTTTTTTTCCTTTTTCATAAGGGGGTATTTTTAATTCTAAAGCGAGGGATTGGTCACACTTCGTCTCATTAGCATCAGCAGCTGTATAAACCCCGCCACTGCAGAATTTTGAGCTGTTGAAGGCGAGGCAACAAGCGTATCTGACTGGCTGCGCGCAAGGAGCAAGCAACTTTCACTTTCAGCACACTTCAGTTCATAAAAGCGGGAGCTGTATGGAGAGCTCGCTCCAGAGGTGAACTGCTCTCTCCTGCACACAATGAGGCTGCTTACCGAGAGGAAGATTACTACGAAGATGATAGGGGGCAAATTTAAAACTTATTGGCACCGGTGGATTTTAATATTCTCAATCCATCAATTTTTATTTGCCTCGTGGGCTCGGTCCGAGGGAAATACTATCAGATATCAGACCAATGAGGAGAACGCACCAGGTACGGTCATCGGAAACCTTGCCAAGGACATGTCCTTGAGTCTGTCTCATTCCTCCAAGAGCAATTTCAGGATGATGAAACAATTCAACGATTCATTCATCAGGGTGAGAGAAAGCGACGGGGAACTCACTGTCGGAGAACGAGTTGACAGGGAGAGAATCTGCAGACATTCTCTACAGTGTCTGATTACTTTTGACGTGGTTAATTTCTCAAAAGATCGCTACAAATTGATTCACGTTGAGGTGGAAATAAAGGACATCAATGACAACTCTCCGGAGTTTCCAAGCAAGGAGTCTATAGTGGAAATCTCAGAGAATGCAGCTGTTGGGTCCCGCATCCCTTTAGACCCGGCTGTGGACGCTGATGTCGGGTCAAACTACATCCAAAGCTATCAAATTTCCGTAAACAGTCATTTTACCATTGATGTGCTCCTGAGAGCGGATGGGGTTAAATATGCGGAATTGGTACTAATGAAAGAGCTAGACAGGGAGACTCAATCATCATACACTGTAGAGCTGGTCGCCACAGACGGAGGAAATCCGTACCGATCGGGGTCAACAAAGATAACTATAAAAGTGACCGACTTTAATGACAACAGTCCAGTTTTCGACCAAAATAGTTTCTCAGTCAGTTTGCCAGAGGACGCGCCTGTCGGCACTGTTATACTGGACTTAAACGCAGTTGATGCTGATGAGGGCTTAAACGGAGAGGTCGTTTACGGGTTCGGAAAACAGGTTTCTCATGAGATCCGACAACTTTTCCAAGTGGATAACAAATCAGGTCGCCTCACTCTCAGGGGCCCCGTGGATTTTGAGGACAAAAGCACCTATGAGCTAGACGTGCAGGCGACTGATCTGGGACCCAACCCCACCCCCTCCGTGTGCAAAATCATAATTCACGTCACCGACGTTAATGACAATGCCCCAGAAATCAGCATCACCCCTATGACCTCCATTACAACTGGCATTGCATACATCAGCGAGGCGGCAGACAAGGACAGTCTGGTGGCGCTCATCAGCACCATGGACAGAGACTCTGGAGTTAACAGCCAAGTCTACTGCACGTTATACGGCCACGACCATTTCAAACTCCGACAGGCGTACGAGGACAGCTACATGATAGTTACAGCAGCAGCCCTAGACAGAGAGCGGATTAGTGAGTATAACTTGACAGTCATGGCTGAGGATTTCGGGTCACCCCCACTGAGAAAAATCACTCAATACACCATAAGACTCACGGACGAGAATGACAACGCCCCTCACTTCGCTAAAGCTGTCTATGAAGTTTCAGTGGTAGAAAACAACGCTCCGGGTGCTTACATCACCACAGTTGAGGCCACCGACGCGGATCTGGGCAACAATGGGAAAATTACTTACAGGCTTGTGGAGAGCGTTATCATGGGATCCCCAGTGAACACATTTGTGTCTCTTAACTCAGTGTCTGGCTCTATATATGCACTCAGAAGCTTTAATTACGAAGTTATGAAACAGCTAGATGTACACATTCAAGCAAGTGATGGGGGGTCACCACAGCTTCAGAGCAGAGCTGTCATCAGATTAAAAATAGTTGATCAGAATGACAACCAGCCTTCTATCATAGAGCCCCCCCTTTACAAAGGATCTGCTGAAGTTTTCCTGCCTAAAGATGCACCTGCAGGTTATGTGGTAACCCAGATAAAGGCAACAGATGCTGATGAAGGCATAAATGCACAGCTGTCCTATAAAATCACCGAGGGGGGACACCTGGGTTTCTCTATCAACAAAGACACAGGCAAGGTGCACGTGAGTCGACAGCTGACGTATGATATCGCAGACAATGTCAAAGTCACAGTGTCAGTCGCTGACAATGGATCCCCCGCACTTACCTCCACAGCTACAATACATTTCAGTTTCGTAGAAGGTGCTCTACCAAGTTTACCTTCCTCAGCTCAAAATGGCAATGAGGAGCCCTTTGAATGGGACATGTCCGTAGCCATAATCATCGTCCTGGCAGGCAGTTGCTCTGTTCTCCTGGTGGCTATCATTCTCATCACAACCATTTGCAGCCGCCGGAAAAAGGAGACAGGGGATGGGGGAAGTGATGATAAAGAAGAAATTCCAAATGTGGAGAAAGTTGAAAGTGGACACATTGATTCATTAAATCAAAACCACAAAGGCAAAGTGTTTGATGCCCATCCATTTCCAGAGAATCCTCCATTGGCCAGCAGCAACACAATGGAGACAGGCTGCGAGGATGGCAGACAGACAGCAGGGATGTTTGATTCAAACAACAGGGTTATGGAGGGTAAATTAAAGGTATGTCCATTTAAAAGGTAATCAAATTTGTTTTCTTGTTTTGTTTTCTTTTGTTTTCTTTGTATTTAGACTCAAAATCTCCATGAATCTGTTTAAATCTCTGCAGGGATATTCTACACTACCAGGATATGGGAAAGAAACTGTCAGGCCGATAACAATATGGAAGGGCAATTCATTCACAACAATCTCAGCAAGAGATCCACACATCAGCGGCAAGGACAGTGGAAAAGGAGACAGTGACTTCAATGACAGCGATTCTGATATAAGTGGAGATGTGCACAAAAAAGAGTCACCCCCAACGAACAGTAAGTGAAACATATATCTAGAGAGAAAATAAGTCAAATAACAGCATATGTGAGCAGTTTCTTGAGGTAAAAAGAAAAAAAAGGAGATTATGTGGTTTATAACTGGATATAATAAAAAGATAACCTCTCTACCACTTCACTGGTAACATTTTGACTGATTTAACTGTACACTGGATGCATTGTGACGAATCATTTGGACTTGAGCTGAGATCTTTCATTTATCAAACACGCTCAACCAGGTGAGCCAGCAACTGTATTCATATCACATCCTGACAGCACCACTGTTTTCCACAGGTCTCTGGGCATGTACGAATGAGTGCAAAGTGCTGGGACACTCGGACCGATGCTGGAGCCCTTCAGCTACAAGACCAAACACGAGCCTGGCCTGCGGTCCCCATCTGTCAACATTTTCCAAGACAGCTTCACTTCCCAGGGACACCAGAAGGGAAAACTACTACCCACCTCACATGCCCAAAACCAGCGGTCTTCAGAGTGTGTATGAAAAAGTTCAACACCAGGAATTTGATTACATTCTCGTTGGTCCACCGACACCAGCGAGAATACAGGAAACAGACGAAATTTCCATCCCAGAGTATACAAAAACTTAAGTAAGCTTAAATGACAGATCAAATCAGTCACTAAGGGAGATTTTTTTCCTCTGTGCTGTCTCTATACTGTATAATACTTCTTAATCTTAATAGACTCTATGTTGGATTGTTGCAGTGTTTTGTAGTAAGTCATGTGTCTTTTGACTCATATAAGACTGTTCATTGTATCATGTGTAATATGCAAGATTTTTTACATTATTAATAATATATTTTTCATAATGATTCAATGTAAAAAGGAATTTTATTATGAATTTTTAAAAGCATGTGTTAATATTTAAGGGGCATGACCTGTGGACATTTAGGCTGAGAAGGGCCTTTCTGCTGTGGAAAACAATCAACGTGAAAGATTACCATGTTTGTGGTAGATTTTATCACATTGTTGCACAAATAAACAGTTTCAATTTAATAAAGAGAAGTTGTTTTTTGTTTTGTTTTTTTTGTTCAGTACTATTAAAAAAAATCCTGGGCTTGTAGGGCCTAGCTGTAATCTTACAGGCAGAGTACAACCTTTTGTCCTATTCACAAAGCATACAGAATAACCTCAATTAGCCAACTGAATGCATTTAATTTCCCTTAAAGGCTTATAGGCTGCAATAAATAAAATGAGGTTCTCCAACCATCACAGCAAAATTGATGACAAGCACAAGCCAATGTCACTGTCTTGTCATTGTACACAATATACTTACTGTGCTGCCTCAATTTGCATGCAAATAATGCATTGCCAGTCAAATGTACTTACAGTCACTCGGGGAATTAAAAAAGCAACACCCCCATTATTCAGGTTGTTTTTTTAAAAATGAAAGTCTTATATAACAAACAATATTTGTTTTTGTGTAGATATTGTCAACTATTGTAAAGAACACAGTGATTTATCATTGTTTCTAAAGTAATAAGAGTGTTTTTTCTATTCCGTGAGCACATTATTTTAATGGTCAAAGATTCCCCTCACCTTTTGTGATTGCCCCTCAGCTTATGTGGTTTTAAAACTGTGATTTTATCTTTTTCTAAGAAACAGCAGCACTTTACATTTAAATCTCTTTTCATGCAATTTTCTTTAAGCTGTGATAAAGACTACATCACCGCAAAATGTCCTTTCTCCTCTAGTCAGATGAAACAATTCATAATTCAGCAAAGGTTATGTCTATGTGTGTGCGTGCATGAATGTGTACATTACTTCCAGTCTGTGTGCTCTTGTATCATCTCGTAATATAAAGACTTACAAAGAGCATGAAAGCTTCTCTATCCAAGTTTTACTAGAATTATAGTGCATTACTTTAATCTGGAATCTCTAACAGCCGAGCAAATGCAGAAAATCGGCAGCAAACACATACAAGAACACAGAACGGTGAGAAAAGGGGAGAAATTAAAGCTAAGACATTGTTCGGATATAATTTCATCATTTCCATCCTGGGTGGTCTCTTCCAAAATGGCAATATGTCAGTGAATCGTTTGATGATTATAATATATTCACAGCATCTAAAAATAATTCTGCTATTTAGGAAACAATAAATCATCAATGTGTTCTTGTTATGGCCAGTGTAATCACCAGATTTCAACTCAAATGAGCACACAAAGGAATTCTGATGCAACTGTGGTGTCACACAGTGTACCAATACCCGACTGAGTGACTTTAAGGCATTTTTTCCCCCCTTTAATCTGTCCCTCATCTGTAGCTGTCGAGACAGGTTATATATTCTTTTCCAAACAATCACTGACTCAAAGGTCACATAACATCCCTTTGACCAACAATTGCATCCCTGTCCATAAAACACGGCACCAGTCCGTCTGTCGTGAACTCAGAGCTGCTTAAGCCTTGTTTTAGCTTGATACCACAGGGTGGCCACCTTGCTTTGAGCAATATGGAAATACAGGTAACATTCAGATGAAGAATTTTGCTCAAGTGAAGTAAATGAACACTACGTCATTCACACCTAAGGGCTAGAAAAAAACTCTTCTGGTGGACAAACCGATTCTCGGAGGAGAAGCAAGCAGAGAACGGTTCATACAAGACACAATAAGAGAGATTATGGAAAAAGTGCAAAATACAACTTGTGGATCTTGGTGTTTTGAGCACTGCAGGCCTCCGGTAAGGAAACCTTATTAGCTTTTTATTAGAAATAGAACTGACATCTGTGACATGTTAATAAAGCTGTCGACTCAGGAAAACCTAAAGCTTTCCAGGGATGTTTCTCTTGTCCTGGCTCAGTGTGTGTGTCACTTCTTACTTTGCTTACTCTGAACTTTCAGGGACAAAGCACCTGCAGCACACCAACCTCTGCTACACTCAGCCGTCCCCTGAGATTTGGAGCCGTGGTTGTCATTGTTGGTGCAGTTTTAATGTTGTGTGCATCCGTGGCTACTCTCTATCTGCAGAAGGGGAGCGATAAAAATGTAAGCGTTGAAAAAAAGGTAGTTATTGCATTGCCCCTTCAATAACAAATATCTGTGAGTGAATGTGACAGGGATGCTTTTGGTGAGGAGCACGCCGCGAGTACTTTTCAGAATCCTTTAATGATGGAAATTTAAATGGGCATGGTTGTTTTCAGCTCTGTGATATGTATATTAATCTCTTGGAAGCGCCGTCAACAACCATCACAATTCGGACTGTAAAAATGCATCTTTAATTTTGTTTGCAACACATAGCAACTACATAAATTGATCCTGGAATTCATTTCCATCTTATAAGAAATAGTGTAATGTTTATTTGTGTACTAATGAGCTCACCTGTAGGGCAAACATCCCCATCAAGGTCTGTAACAGCATCTCCTGTGGTGCTTTACTCAAATTCTCAGTGTGGTAAAACTACAGAGGATTTTGTGACTGATGACTGTGCTGGGGAATAACACAAGCAACGTGAAGCTTGTTTTCTATCTCTCTTCTCTCGTGTTCGCTACTGTGTCATTTACATAACTCGACTAATCAGTCATTTTAACATCCCACTTTGAATGCTGCCAGGTTTATAATGTTCATTACAGTATGAACATCAACGGGGAGGTGAGGGAGGGCTCCATGGAAATTGATTCTGACAACAATCTTGAGAGATTTAAAACCGGGAGTGGAGCTGAGGAAGCTGTGGAAATTCATGACTTTCAAATTGTGAGTAAGTTTGTCCTTGTTCTCGCTTCCCAAGGTAGCTCAGCTGAGACCTTCTGTGTGCTTAGCAAAGTCGCAAAGCCTTGAGTGTAAACATGGCATCTCTGTGATTTGGTGCAGGGAGTGACTGGAATCCGCTTCTTTGGAGGAGACAAGTGCTATATAAAATCCCAAATCAAAGCCAAACTTCCTCCCATGGGAGCTCACGACAAAGAGATGGTGATGTTTGACCTGGTACGTGCAAACTACTTGATACAGACCGTTGTAAATTGAAAAGAAAAAAAAGGAGAGAGATTACAGCTTAAATTTCTTTTTCCTTCTAAGTAATTCAAGGACATCCTCTCTCTTTTTTTCGCCCTCTGTCAGACAGATGAATTAATGCCAGTGAGCTTTGATGAGGAGTTCCTTATTTGGGTTGCAGCAGAGCAGCCGCTGAAGGACACCAGGTTTCTGAGCAAGAAAATTCTGGATCTTTGTGGGGAGCTTCCCATTTACTGGCTCAGACCGACATATCTAAAAGGTTTCCTTCTGTTCTGTTTAGTTGCTGTACACAGCATCATAATCTAGGAAGACTGGCCTTCGATCAATCTGCATGTTGCTCATTGCTTATTAAAACCTTAGTTATGTTTGCCCTGCTTATCTGCTGACACACTTGTAAAATTTACAGTCTTGTCTTAGAAGTTGGAGAAGCACTCGAACATCTTGAACATACACCACATTCAGAGCCCAACACCAAAAAAAGACTCGCAGAGTCTTGTATTAAAAAAGAATGATCTTGAAATATGCAAGACTGCTTGATATCACTGCTGCTAATTTAATTATTCAAGACATCTGAGACAGCTCCAGCTATGTAGGATTGAGCTCTGAGGACATGTATGGCTTCCTGTGTATGTTGACCCAATACTCTTGCCTCTTGCGACTGCTCTAACAGATGGGGAGAGGAAAAAGAGAGACACGCATCGAGCCAAACGGCAGTTTAACATGGAGGAGGTTGAGGCAGCTGCCGAGGAGGGGGACCTGGTGAGTCACGCAGAGAATGACACCTCCAGAGTTGTGGAAGAAGAGGAGGAGGGGGCGCAGTCAGCTGTGGGGTCAGCAGACAACCCCGAAAACCCCTATCAAGTGAGTCTCTTCATCCACAGTGCTGTTTATGGTAAACAAGTCTCAAGAGTTGGTGAATTTTTGATCAAGAAGCTTATATAGAGCCTTGAAGCAACCCTTTAAGGCTCATTATGAATTTACGTCTCTCTGTTTTGTCAACACTTTAATAGAGGACTACATCAGGACTCTTAAGATGGCAGCCTTGTTAAATGTATTTTCACACTGATAGAAGTTCACGGCGTGGAAATGTGTTTAAGTGGTTCCTGTATTTCTGCTGGCTGTAGGAGGTACATACTTACTGCTGCTGTTGTTAAGGTGTCATACTGGCAGCTGTAATTACAGGTCACTTGGGTAATATCTGCCGTTCCAACTTGATGAACTTATGAACTGAAGTGAAAACTCCCACCGGTTATAAAAATTCATGCTGCCTTCAAGAACTGCAGTCACATACTTGAGAGGATGAGAAGTTCTTCAAAACATTTGAATTGCAAATGAATATTAAAAAAATATATTCTTTTTTTTTTTTTTTCTTAAACACGATTGCTATTAAAAATCAACATTGGTTCCTTTAAATGCAGCGCAGCAGAGGGGCCGGAGAGGAAAGCGCCCTGACCTTTGACACCATGTTAGACCACCAGGGGATCTGCTGCTCCGAATGCCAACGCAGCTACACTCACTGCCAGAAAGTGTGTGAACCTCTGCGGGGCTACTGGCCTTGGCCTTACAACTACAGAGGGTGCCAGGTAGCTTGTCGAGTCATCATGCCTTGTCGCTGGTGGGTGGCACGCATTTTTGGAGTTGTGTAAAAGAACACACAACATATGTGAGCAAATGTGTGTGCGCATGTGTGCTTTGCAGCTCAGCTTCTTTTTCAGATCTGCACACAAATATCAGATTTCTCTTTTTATTAGCATCTACCAGAAAGCTATGCCTGCTAGCGTGATATGCAAAGTGTTTAAATGTGACCATTTTTATTGTAGCATATACACCATCACCAGCCACTTTATTAGGTACACCTTACTAGTACATGGTTGACCCTTCTTTTGCCCTCAGAGGTGCCTTAATTCTTCATGGCATAGATTCCTAAAATATTTTTGGTCATATTGACATGACAACATCATACAGTTTGTGCAGATTTGTTGGCTGCACATCCACGATCCCTTCTGTTACACCACATCCCAAAGTTGCTCTATTGCACTGAGATTTGGTAACTGTGGAGACCATTTGAGTAAACGTACTGTTCAGTTAAAAAAAAGAAAAGAAAACATATTGAGAAGATTTTAACCTTGCGACATTGGGTGTTATACTATTGGAAGCAGCTATCAAAAGATAAAGAAAGATAAAGATAAAGAGATTGGCATTTAAAGACCAGGTAGGCTCTGGTCTTTAATTGATCAGTTAAGCTCATTTGATACTATAGGGCCCAAAGTGTGTGAAAAAAACATCCCCCACACCATTACATCACCAGCAGCAACAGCCTGAACCATTGATTCAAGGCAATATAGATCCATGCATTCATGTGTGCTTACACCTGACCCTATGATCCGAATGTATCAGCAGAAACAGAGACTCAGGTTGTGCATTTTCACCCAGAGAATTGATGCTCACTGGACATTTTCGCTTTTAAAAAAAAATCCCTTCTCTGTAAATCCTAAAGATGATTGTGTAGGAAATTTCCAGTAGATCAACAGTTCCAGCCAACCTGTAACCAGCAACCATACCACATTCAAAGTCACTGCTCAGTTTAAACTTCATCAGGTCATCTTGACCATTGTTGCCATACTATTGGCTAATTAGAAATTTTCATTAGCACAAAGCAGCTGAATGCATGTACCTAACTGGCCAATGATCATATACTATACATGACAAGTTTTTCATCTTGATAGGAATGCTACATTTTTTTTAGATACAATTATTTGGAAATGCATACATGTAATGTTCTTATTTGCAGCTGCGGATTCAGAAATGAGTGCATTCGTTTTTGTATCGTGTCATGGCCAGGCTTAATGCACTGTACTGTGTTTAATGGAAGGCACTGGACTGAATCCAAAGGCTCAGCAGATCATGTACCTTTTCTGACAGGCTTCAATAAATTCTAATTACAGTATATGCTGGCTTTGATGTAGATGCTTTTTGTGTCACATGTTGTTACCATGGTTCCACTGCATGTTTTTCTGATAAAACTGAAGTGACAGCAATGGTTGCCATAACTTCCATTCACAGCTCAGAATCAGTTTGAGGGCAATACAATTTGTGCACACTGACATCTGCATTGATGTGAACTAATGTGAGATGAGTGTCATGGCAATGATGGAAAATGTTTCCATAAAAGTGACATTTTTTCTTTATTAAATATTTTTTTTCTATGAAAAGAGGCTGAATGCAAAGCTTCCAGAAAACATGATCACAGAAACTGTTTTTTTAGTACCTCTTTCTGGGACTTGTGGTGTAGTATCCTATTCCGAATACCTCAAAAATCAAAAGAAATGAGATTAGTATCTCTAAAGCCATATGCCCACTTTCTAAATAATTGAGAGGAGCCATGTTGTGATCAAGACGATTTCACAGAGGTTGATCCAGGCACATCAAATTACAACAGATGTGAAATTACACCATATCTGCCACTAAAGCTGCATTGAAACTCAGAAGCGGTGTGCGGAAACAACACAAAGAGATGCTTGTCTTTTTGCTTGGAGATTTTTTTCCTTCTTTTTGGTTTTCATGGGGGTAGAGGTGCTTATCACATCTGCAGTGCTGATAAGACGGCCTCTGTGCTTCCGTAGGCAATATAATATTAATCCCTCTCCCACGTCTACAGATACACTTAAAGGAAGGTGACAAGCATGACATATCCAGGACCTCCTGATGGCTCGTGCTCTGGAGTGCAGCCGCTAAAAGAGCCCCAAGTACCCTCAAGTGATGTAAATTTGCAGGGGGAGTCCAATTTCCATCACAGTGCTGTCACTGCCATGGTCATTAAACTAAATCATCCCGCTGTGTGTCACACAGCTCCCATTTTAAAGTCCCCTCAATAATGGAGTTATACTTGGACTGCAGATTGCTGCACAACAGTAATGTCTGACCTGACGGCAGCTGTAAGACTATCCTGCACATTATTTCATCCTTCGAAATCACAGGCAGACAGCACATACGGGTGTAAAAGACACCTTGAAATTATTAATCAAAGGAGGAACCTTTTTGTGTACTGTTTCCACCTGCTATAGTTCAATGCGGCAATAGATAATACGTATAGGCTTTCTACAGACAGAGGTACAGCAGGCGATGTGCATGGTATTTTTGTCATTTTCCACTGGTTTCACTCAGAATGTGTTGATACTGTAGCTCAATAAAAAGCTAGACAAATAGAAATGACAACCAAAGAAAACATATATATATATATACATATATATATATATATATATATATATATATATAATATATATATATATATATATATATATATACATATATATATATATGTATCACACACACACACACATATATATATATATATATATAAAACAAGCAACAACTCAAAATGCCATTTAAACTGAGAAAAATACATAGCTCAGAACAACAGCAGTTTTGTTATCCTCAGGCCCTGTTTCTAAAGAACTTGTTTCCTTTTGCCATTCCTCTCCTAAGAAGAGAAATGTACCCCTGTTGTGAAGAAAAGACGAATGTGTTGGAGATCACTTCAGTGTGCGAGACAGTGGTGCCTTTTTGTTTGTCTCCCCTCTGGAGCCAAGCTTACCCTGGGAGCCCTGCAGGCCAGGGAACAAACAGAGCTTTGTGAGCACTGACCCACTGTGCCCAGCAGCCAGACTGCAAACCTCCACTCCTGTGCTAATAGGAAACCACAGATGAGGAGTCGGTAGCTGACGAGGGAGGGGAGCTTTCTCGCGTCCACCTGCGCTTTCATCATTGCCCATCAAAACAAGTATAGGCAGGTGGGGTGCTGTGGTGCGCTGGTGATCACCGAATCAAAAGCTTTTTTCCCCAACATCCTCTTGGCACCAAAATTGAACTGAAAAAAAAAATCACTTTGGGAAACCCAGCTAGTAATTTAGTTTGCTGCATGGATTTGTACTAATCAAGCCCATGCGCTCACTAGAGCCCCCTATAAATATGTCAATAGCCTGTCATAAATTGCCAGTTGTTACCCAAGAGGCATTAGAAGTGTGAACAGGAGTGTGAAGTGAACCACTCTAGTCAACGTGTCCTACATTTGATTGCATGTTTTTTCATTACATGCAGACACGAATGAAATAAACAGTAGTGACAGCCCATTTTGCACCTTAACCAGAACACAGAAACCCTTTTAGGCTGGCTCATTATGTTTTTTCTGCAAGAAGGCACCGCAATACATTTATAGATGCTGGCATTGTGAAAAACCTGTAACCCACAGTTTTGCACCAGGCTCCAAACATTTGTCTTTTCTTTTTTCCTGAATGGTCAGATATACACGGCTGGATGAAGTGGGGGTTGGGGTGTCCTGGTACAAGGCTTAAATGCTTTTTAATCCCATGGTTGAGTGACCACTTGCAGTTCTGCCCAGTAGGTCTCTCTGAAGTTTCCTTGCCATTGGCTACACTGTCTGCTTGCCTCCCTCCCTCTCTTTCAAGACACTCTCCTATGCAACTCCCGAATGGCTATTAATTAAAAGCCTGCTAATATTGTCTAAAGAAGTCTGTCTTGCTTATTTCAGTAAGTTAATGTCTGTAAATAATGTCTGCAGACTTGCCTGCATTCCACAAATTCCTTTCTATGTAATGAAACATTACGGCAATTCTCCTGGGTCACTCGAGTACTCTGCACACATTGCAGGGATTCTTTTTTTCTGTGTATTGCACTTGGTTGCATGGTGTCCCTGTTACACTCAAATAGAAAACCTGTAGTGTGCTGTAGGTCTAAATTGGACACAGTGCTGGAGTTTGCACCAATGGTTTCCTGGGGACACGCTGTATATATGTGACAGTTAGTGCGGTGGTGGAGGCATCCAACCTGCAGTGGATGTTTCTCACAAGAGGTGGGCAGGTATCATTAAATCACAGCAGGCACGGGCTCCCTGAGAGGATCCTGTATAATCAACAATATAAATTAAACCACCTCACCCATATCACATTTTTTACCTTGTCAGTAAATTTTAATTTGAAATGCCATACCAATGTAATAAATATTAAAAAGATTCTCAATTGAAATATGCCGTTTGTCTGAACTTCAGTCACCGTAGGATGTACCCCAGAACATTCACATTCTCTGGTGGGGTGCTTAAAAAGAGCTATAGATAGCTCAAAGCAGAATCAAATCAAGACTTCACATCTACAAACCACAAAAAAAGAAAAAGAAAAAGAAAAAAAAGCTCCTCCACAAAGCAATGTCAAGAGGCTTTCCACATGAAAGCAGAAGTTGTCTAAAGAGTTGCAGGAAGTACTGACAAAGTTTATGAAGAAAAAAGTAAATGTGTTTCTAATCCTCAGCAGCACGTGCAACAATGAAGAAGCCTGAGCACTTAGATATGCCACCCCGGGGGCAGGCTCTATACTTAAGGCTTACAACAGCCTCATTATCTCCCTCAACTCACATCAGATCCTAGCAGCAGTTTGTCACAGGCAGGCTCCTCTCTGCCAGTAGGCATCAGACCAATCCTCCTGCAACACTACTGTACATAATTGCCATATGGACAGCATTTTGAGCCAGACTGAAGACTAAAAAGCCCTCCAGGCAGATTCCCCAGATAACTAAATGAATATTTTATCTCATTTCCATCTAATTTGCACCACATTATTATACAGAACTGAAATTTTTAATTAATTGATAGAACAGATCAAACACAGGTTTACACTTTGATTTTCGGGAGCTGTTATTTTGATAATTTGCATGACTTTTTTTTCCCATGCCAAGCTCTTTTAATCTCTCGGAATTTCAGCATCTCTATATAGAAACACTATAATCAAACATACAGCAAATTAATAACTGTCAGCACACATGAAATGCCTGTCTTGGTTGCGTGAGCAGTTCCAGTGAGAAGTCCTTTTACCTGCCACCCCACTGATTAATTAATTTCACACTGTTTAATTAAATCCACAGTCTGGGGAGTCTGGGAAGCACTGTGGGGAGCCATATTTGCACAGAGATTACTAAAGAAGGTCTGAGACTCGTGCTCTCCGGTTGATGTTGACACTGACGTCACCCTCCTCTGGATGCCGGAGCCTGATTGTGTCAGTGTCATCTGGCAGTTGTGAGCGTTTACTGCTGGGGAAATGATAGTAATGGCCCATTTGTTAATTATCTGCTGGCGTTTACATTAACAAAAGAGAGTTGAGCATTTGACAGCGTTGGACACAAATTAGCATTTGACAGGAGCATCTGATTGAGTGTGCTACTGCATATATGCAAACCTCATCGCCCTAAAGTTAGCTACCAGTACAAAAAATGATGAATTATAATGGCAAATCCATTGCTATAGAAAGGTATGTGGAATTTTTTTTTTTTTTTTGGGGGGGGGGGGGAGTCATAAAACATAAAGTAAGAAGAAACACGAGACCTAGACAGGAGTGATTTAAAAATGTGGGCCATAGATCAAAAACTGCACAAATTGGCTTCAGTATAAATGAGCATATTGAACTCCTGTGTCCTGTCCAATGCTGTTGCATCCAACAGTCAAAGCCTCAGAGACACGGTCTCTCTTATGTCAGAACAGAAAGGGATGCATGAGTGTATGAGCATAGCAGGCACTGTGACTGTGTGGGCTGAAAAGCGTGTACGTTACTTTCTCTGTTCTCTTGAAGCATATTTTTGGCATCTCTAATCACAAACAAACACATTTTGAGTCAGATGGTTCTAATAAAGTGCAATTTAAAAATGAGGTGATCTTCAAAGATTACAAGATATAAGTCTAAATAGGCATTTTTCTGATGCTCTAAGTTTTTGCACATAGAAAACAGAAAATATTATAGAAGTTAATCGGCTTTAAAATCGAAACCTGATTCTAATTTTTGATTGATTTATTCTAGTATTCATAGTTATTTGATTAGACACATAATGATGACAGCCTGCTGGTTTGAATGTATGTGGTGTGGGAATAAATAGTTGCTTGCGTTCTGTATATGATGTATTAAGAAATATTAAAGAAACACACAGTTAAAAAAATATTTTTTTTCTATTTTCAAAGTTCTGTGTGTAAGGATGTCAAACCTTTATGTTTTAACTTTTATATTGTGCTAATGGATTTAAAAAAAGAAGTACTTTCCCGACTTACATGGCTTTTTATGACAGCCTGTAGACTGATTTCCTCAGATGGATAAAGAAAAAGTAAATAGAGAAAAAAATAGTCAGACGGCATTTTGCTCAGAATAAACGTTAGGGAGCAGTTCTTCTACAGTGCACAAATCTGGCTTCGGTTAGCTGGCAATAAAAATTAGCACAAACAGGAGGATGCTGACCTCAGTTAATTGGTACCAGTGCCAATGTAATTAAGTTTTCAGAATTTTAAACAGAAATTTTAGAGTAAATGCCGAAACTTTTCATTTGTCTCCTGCCTGACTACAAAACAAACACAAATCTTTAAACTGCAGGCTTTCACAAAAGTGTAAATATATAAGATGCTCGATGATCAACATTAAACTCAGTTTTGAGCCATTGTGGTGAGGACAGGTGACCTCTGGTGGTGTCTCGTATTGTCTGAAATCAGGGCATTGGCAACTTATCCTTTGGGTCCTTTGGGTAGCTGCTCCATTCACATTCCAAGGATGCTTAAAAGGACTGTGATCTGGGGACTTTTGAGACCAGTTCAGTGGATTGATTGGTAAGTATGCAACAAAGTTCAGGTGAGTGACACATATCAAAGTAAGGGCCGTATGAATGTCTTGTCACTGTCCAAGAATGGTCAGGGTTGTTGTCCTTTGTTGCTCTCTCTCTCTCTCTCTCTCTCTCGTCACGCTCTTTCCTCTTCTCTCAGGTGGAGGGGGGCAGAGTAAACTCTGGGCTCCTGCTGGCAGTGCATACTGGTTTCCTGCTCTTCAGCCGATGTGCACCTCAGGATTTGATTCTTTGCCAGACTGTCATTGTTTGATTGTTAAAATCAGGCTTTCTGATGTCCAGGTTCCACCCCATCCACCCATCTTTATTTATAGAGCACTTTAAAACAACCACAGCTGACACAAAGTGCTGTACATTGAAACTAAATAATAAAAACACATAGGATATAAATAATAAACAAATAGAAAAAGTCAAATAATTAAAAGGAAAACTGAGAGAAAAAACTAAAAGTTGCCTGAGCTAACATCATCATGTTGACTAAAGAGCTCTCCCCCTGTGGAAAATACTTACCTGATATTCTGGACTTGTCCGCTCCTGCACAAAGGAATTGTGGAATTACTCACCTGCCTCTCAACCCTCCACCAACACCTGCCTCCTGGCCGGTCACTTCCCTCACTGCCTCTTTGCTTAGAATACTCAAGTAAGAATCCAATTCAGTTCAAACATTAAAGGCTTCAGAACTTACCAGCAACACGGATTAACCTCCTTCTTCTTTCTGACAGAAGTCACTTCCTGTGTGGAGAACCATAATTCCCCAGCTGCAAGTCTTTGTTGCTATATTTGAATTCCTGTCAAATAAACCTTTTAAATTGCACACTGAGAGTTTGGGGTCTTGCTTCAGTCCACAATAATTGCTATCACCATTGGTTCTGACATGCAAGGAAACACGGTTTTCAAGCAGAGCTCTGCATTATAACAACAGAATTTAAAAACAAAAAAAAAATTAAAACAGCTGCAGCTTCCAGTGGTTAACCCCAGTTATAACTGGAGGTAAAAATATTGGTGGGGGCGCAGTTGGGTCAGACAGGTCAAACAATGTAAAGCATCTTACAGATAAGGGGAAAAAACACAAATCTGACACCAATAGTAATATTTCTTAAACCGTTGCTATAAAAAAAAACTTTAAAAACACAAATCTTGAATAAACATGAACACTTCAACACAAGCAGCACTCGAAATTGCCATCCTTAGTCAAGAGCTAGCTAGCGAGTGCCTCTTCTTCCTCTACAAGACAAGAGTGCCTGTGCTGTCAGGATGTGTGATGTTAAATTGTCCAATCAAATTCTCAAACAAGGCAATAAACAAGGAAATCCATAAACGCCAATTGGTCACGGATGCACAAAACTGCACCCCGACAGCTGAACTCCAAGCTTCAAATAAAACTCACCCTCAGACCCTTCTTACTGAAAAACTTTCAGTCTGTCCTTTTTGACCACTGTCCGTACAAGGAAGTCGATACATAATTATATTATTCATAACACATAACGTAGTGAAGTTTGAGTACAAAATCGATTCTGGCAGACACGTGAAGGCAACCACACATGTTATATAAACAAAATGTACTTATTTGTATTGCAAGTTATATTTTTGCAAATTATTAATTATTTATGATGCGTTTTTTTCCTGGCAATATTTTTAAGGGGGTAGCACTGTCTGAAAGGAGATTTGACTTAAGCCAGCATTCTTCTTCATGTCCAGCAGGGGGCGACTCCTTTGTTTGCAAAAACAAGACGAGCTGGATAGATATTGGAAAACAGCTCACAGCTCTATGACCTCAGTGAACACTTTCCGATGACTTTATTGGCTCAGTCACTATTATTGGCTCAGTCACTAGTTTCAGGTCATATTGAATAAAACATGAAGTTCATTTTGTAATGCCATTGTTAGAATCAGACAGGAGGATAATCCAGGAAATGCTCTTTCGCTAAGGACTTGTGATTGACAAGCCCTTAGCCAAAGAGGACTTGTCAGTCACTTGTGATTGTGATTGACAAGTCCTTAACCAATAAGCGCGTCCTGTCCTCGGTTTAACACTGATTTTTACCCATCACCTGTCACGTCCTGTTCAAAACACCAACATGGCAACTGCAAAAACACTCAGCCTGTGGCTTCATAACTGCAGTTATGGACAGTTTAAAAAATATTGCTTATGATTATATAAGATAATCACTGTAATTCATTTAACCTGTCAGTGTTTTTATTATTTTCGCTGGTGTATACAACAGTTCAAAAAAAAAATAAAAAGCATTCACATAAAGGCTTTATTTGATCAGTATGCACCTCTCTTTTGTATAAGCGTCACAAAGCATAACAAGAAGTCAGAAGCTTTTATTCAAACAAACGACTCCATTTTTGCAAACAGTCAAGTTTACTTACACGAGATAAACTTTTAATAGGCATTCCAGCACACAGCGTCGAGACACTTCTGCAGACTGATACAACGTTAGCTGGGAGAGCAGCACTCTATTTGTGCTTGCCTTGTCCTGTGACAGGAAGACCTATCAGGTGCCCCCCTCAGACTCCCCCCAATCCCTCTCTCTTCCTGACCTCATTCTGTCATCTTCGTTTTTCTTCTCCCCCACTCACAGGTCTTTCATAAAGTGTCTCCATGCATTACACATTTAACAATGCATTAAAAATAGGCCACCATCAATCAGTCATTCAGTAGTGGAGACGAAATCTACTTGTGGCACCAATTTGATATATTTCTCAAGGTTCATGCAGGAAAAGAATGCCATAAACTCTTGAAATGATGTGCGGCATATGAAAGTTAACAGATATGTAAATAGTATGAGATAATAATACACCCTACCTCATAAAACCCACCATGATAATTCTGAATTCCCCTTCGCTTAATTTCCTCTGGCATAGTGTGTATCCAGAATCCAGAAACAGAATTAAGATAATATATATATGCAGGCGCTAAGCCGTGACAAGATTTCTGTTGATGGGTGCCAGGTTAACATCGTGCCCAAAACAGTGATTTGAGAACTATGATGCATGATACAGGATAGGTACTAGGTAAAATCTGATGTAATGTTAGGGAGTGAGTCAAGCCTCGAGGGCAAATAGTCTGAACAGTCTGACTCCAGGTTGCTCATGCCAAAGCAGATGTTCAACTGACGACAGCATTACAAAAGACAGGGCTCCATGTTATTCAGAAGGTATTTTATATTATTAGGATGGCATGTCAAGGTTGCCGAGCTGCCGATAGAGCTGCCTTTGTAGCTGTTTTGATGGCCATGTATATTTAATAAAGATATATCGACAATCTCACAAAGTGTTTTCAAAGTGAGTTTTGTTAGCACAGTAAGGTGTTCTCCTGCTCAGGTTCAGGTACAGGAGTCTGCTTGTGAGCTTTGATGTTGCAGCTCTGCTCTGAGGCTTGATCCTGCATTCTGGACTTCAAAACAGACTGCATCTCGTCATGGGCAACAGCTTGAAGAGGTAGACACCTGCACAGACATGCCTGAAGGACCACCCGGAAAATTTGGTCAGAGGACAACAAACATTTCCCATCAGCTTCACCTGGCAAAAACTGCCTATTATGACATTTTTATGTGAAGTAGTTCCTGTCCAAATCTACAGTAAAGCAATCGCTAATGATCCACAGATTGAGTTTTCATTCATTCAGAGAGCCCAAACCTTATCGGGAATAGAAATGTAGTCTGGAAAGACAGTTGTTTAAAGCAAGCTTCAGCTTTGGGTGTTTCATAAATATTACATAAAAAAAATATGTTGCTATGAAGAAAGAAATCCATGTATTGTGCAGTGCAAAAAAATGTAAGTATAGATAAAATAAATGAAAGAATATTTTAGGTATCTTCTTCTGAACTTGTGGTACAATAAAGGCTCTTGATTTTTTTTTTCCCTTAAAAATTGCCTCGAAGCGATGTTTTCTTCTTCTTTTATAGCACGTCACTTTGATTCAGTGACCAACTGTCTGGTAGATTGCCAAGTGTCTGATGATGTGTTTTTTTCTCAGACCATTTTCACTTATTACCCCCTCAGGTTATTACTTGCTGCAGTCTGGCTATTTTACAGACATGACTCCATATGTCCTTAATGACACCCCTGATAGCTCATACAATGTGGACCAATATGTTTTCAAGATATACCCGATTTATTTAAACTAAATAGTGCCATCTATAAGAATAACAATAAGAGCATGACGCTTACCTTAAAGCATCTCTTGAATCTTTTGCTGACAATGTACAATGCAATAGGGTTGATGCATGAGTTCAGGGATGCCATATTTATGCCAAAATAGTCAAGGACAAGAAAGACACTGAAAAAGAGTTGTCAGAAAATGTCAGGAAAGCTCATAGGCTGGCCAGTGAACAGCAGAAAAAAAATTATATATAAATAAATAAACTTTAAATTAAAGGTTCTTAGTACTTTGTGCTCACCTCAGCAGCTGACACCTATTAGGATCTTTTTCATCATAAATTGTTAATTTCAAGATTCTGCTGAGGTACAGAGGCAACCAGCAGAGTGCAAACACAATCACCAGGCAGAAGACAGTTTTTGCAACTTCTCTTCTCTTCAAAAGAAAGGACATGATCAAAATAAGCTTTAAAAAGGAAACATTGCCAGAATGATGCAAAATCTGCCAAAAACCACAATGCTACCTGCTTGATGTGTTCGCATAATGTAGTCTCAGTTTTTCTCAGCATTTTCCTGGTCATCAGTGTGTAGAACACTGCAGTCCAAACTAGTGGCATGCAAAAGTAGAAGCCAAAGAGCCACCAGTCTTTCACTGCTTTATAAATCTGTTGGTTGAACACGACAAGGCTATCAGTCGTGGACGCGAGAGCACCATTCAAGAAACAATATTTGACACACGTGTAGGTTGAAAACAAATGTACTTTGCATCTGCTGGCTGAAGACAGAAGAAAAACTATGATAATTGTTACATTTTTTAGTTATCTTTGACAATTGACATGAAAACTTAAATGTTATGAAGACAATTACATTACCTGCATGAACCCCGTGGTTTGCATTGGGTGTAGTAGACATATCGTGAGACGCTTTTCTTTATAGTCCATTGTTATCATATCAAAGCCCACAACTTCAGGGACAGCCAGCAGGATAGAAATAACCCATATCAGACCTATTTCAATTGCTGTCCACACTGAAACCCAGATGCCTTTGATTTGATTCCAGGACACAACAGCTCTGTATCTGTAAAATCAATGAGAAAATGTTATGGCTTGAGGAACTTTTTGTCTGTAACAATGATGCATTTTCAGCTAAAGAACATTTCAAGGGCTAATGCTAAATAAATCTGTCTGCCTGATGAAATACAGATAGGAGGCACGGAACACTATTTTCTTGGAGGGCACAGGACAGTGCTGTTTATCTCCTTACCTGTCAACACTCAAGGCACATAAGCTCAACACAGTAATTCCAACAGAGGTTTTTTGTATGAAGGGAATGAGTTTGCAAAGTACTAAACCGAAGGGCCAATTTTCTGCCATGAGCTGCAACAAAAACAAAAGGGCATTTTTGGCAATTTAAAAAAAGAAAAACACCCACACCCACAATCAATTCCAGCTGAAATTAAGTGCAGAAAAGAAAACAATAATTGCACACCATGTTGTAAATAACTCACCCTGTAAGCGTTGATTGGAATGTCTATCACAATGTGGATTAGATCTCCCAAAGCAAGGCTCGCAATGAGAATGTTAGGGCCACTTCTCATGCGTTTGTTTACGTAGATAATTCGAAGCAAGGCGGAATTCCCGACTATTCCAACAACGAAAACAACCAGGGAAACTATAATATTGACATATTTGAAGGTGACTCTGATTCCAGCTGACTCTGAACACATAGGAGGGTGTGATGTTTTTGGTCCTGCTACTCGAGGTGGATGAATTGAGCTGTTGGATTTCTCCTTTTCCAGTATTAAAAAACCAGGGGAGGTTGTTGCAGAGAGCTCAATTACAGGAGATGGTTCTGAGTCCTGGTTGTTGGCCGTTTCACCGACAAGAAGATTTCCCAAAAACAGAACCAGAGTGAAAATCCACATTGTTGTAAAATTCCTCAAAAATGCCTTTTTGCCAACTGTGGAATGGAAAAAATGAAAGCTGTTATAATCAGCACAGCTAATTAGCTTTACGATTTAGTGCAATGTAAATGATTCATTTAACTTATTTTTATTTATTTAAAAGGGAAAAAATATTAATAATAGCATTGATTATGATTGCCAGCTTACCTTCAGATGAACACATACACACTGCCTGCAGATAGTCTCTGTAATAATAAACAGGCTGTATGTTTAATACAAAGGACGGTTCTTTGTTGCCTGCTATAACTCGGCTGAGGAAAATCAGGGTTTTATAGACTAAGGTACTGTTGTCAGCATTAGTCATCGATCTGTCAGTAGTGACTGTAATTACTTCCCTTGATGCATCACCCTGAATGAAAGGATGGTGTTGAAGTGTATTGTCTGCTATCGCAGAGTGAGATCATTTTATAAGCTTCAGTAGGGATATTGTGTTACAGTTTTTCCCTCTGTTACTAAAATTTGTCCATTATCTTATTTGACATATCCTCACGAAATCTAAATGTAGCAAAATGTCTATTTTAGTGAAGCAAGAGATTTTCTTTGCTTAGAGCCACAAAGCCTTTATCACTAAGTCACACTCTATCGAGTCATCATTAATGAATGCAATGGGAACTGGAAAAATATCTTCTGCAGCTATATTACATTTTGGATGTACATGAGCCTGATGCACAAATACTGACAGGCAAACGCACTTGAATAATAACGAAAATGATGCAAATTTTAACTACAACATTTAGAGAGTTTCAGCTGACATTTTTTTGCCTCAGTTGACACATATCAATTTGAAAACATGACTCGGTCTCAGTCCTACCAGAGTTACTGCTTCTGCCTCTCCTGAGGGTCCCGGTGAAGGTGACTTCTCCCCCTCGACAGTCTAACGACAACCTGAAGAGCCTGGAGGAGCAGGAGACGTGACGACAAGAAAGATCCCACTGTTAATAACATACTTGACAACTACTCATTTCAACATTGAAATCTGTGCCTCGCTGCTCACAGATGACCTTGGGAAACTACATGCTGGCATGTTTTTTTGCAAGAAGTACAGATTATGAGAAGTGAATTGAGAATAAAAGACTGTGACAACTGTTCGCAGCTAAGTTTTCGGTATATTCCAAATAAATACAACATTTTTTTTGGTATCTTTTTCATGCAGGACCCATAGAAGTAATTATGGTAATATGTAAAGACTTCTAAACACAGCACCTTGCATTTCTGTTTCATTTGTCACTTTAATTAACTCCATTTTGAGTGAAATTGCTGGTAAAACTGATCTGAAACCAGCTGTTTTTTGGTCTTTGGCCTCAGTTGTGCTTTAATGGATATGACGGTTATCTTGCTGGTCGGTTTGGCTAAAGAGCTTTTTACCTGACAAACCCTACCACTGCTGTCAGATGTAATGACTCGCCAAACCCACCATTACCGCAGCTGCATATCTGCACTGGACACAGTTTAATTTGGAAACCAAAATGCTTGGGTTTATTACAGATTGCAGCCTCGGTATTTGCAATGATTATGGTCTAAGCTGTGAAATGTGTCCACGCTTACATGGCTTATCCCAGCAGGTAAGTCATGTGAGCAAGAAGCTCTTTTGTAGCTTATCCACCAAAAATACTGAATAAAATTGCTCTCGTGAAGCATTTTTTTGTCTCCCATTGCTGTTTTCTTCAGTTCCACCAGAGTTCATGAAGGTTTGTTTGTTGGATGGAAGATTTATTACTCTGATGAGCACTCAAACACACACAGATTGGGAGTGGGTGGAGCAGAGCCCCTCTTTCAGCTGTCAAGGTAAGCTGTGTCATCAGTGTGGCTAAGATTGGGTCACCTGTTCCAGCCCCCTCTTGGATCTCATGACTTAGACAGCTGTCAAAATCCTAATTATTTCTCTCTTGTGTAGTTCAAAAGGAAATTGAAGAATCCCGTTGATGCATGCAGAGGTGAACGTGGACAGTGTCCCCAATTAGCTGCTGTTTTTAATGCAGTTCTGGCTGATGGCTCTAACAGCAAAGCCATTCAGTATTGTGGTTTTGTGGATATTTTAAGCATTCCTGAAATCTTGAAATAAAATTATGTACCTAGATAGTAACTACTGACATTTTTAAACTGAGAAATTATGTTCTTAAAATGAACTAATTGCCAACACAGTCTTTCAAAGACAGTTGTACATTTTCCACCTTTTGTTGTTACCCAACTTTTCTTTTCTAGCACTTTTTTCACCAACACCATTTTTTATAATAATAATCATTTAAAAAAAAAACGTTGACATTTGATATGATATCTTATACAATTTTCTTCATATTTGCTTTAAGACACTGTAAACGTCATGAGATTATTGCATTTTATTTATAAACTGCAAATCTCTCTCTATATATAGAGCCTTTTTTTTTCTTTTTCGAAAAGTGCCCACCAGCATTAAAGCACTGCTTACATTGTATATTAATGCATCAGATATCACCGCTGTCACCACTGCCAGATTTCTCTGCAAGGGCAGAGTTAGGAGACAGATGATGAAAACCGTGTGGGTCATTCTTGTTTCCTATATACAGGCCAAAACAAACTTGGTAATGACAGTGATGGCTTTTTTCCCACAGTAATAGCTGCATGTGGTGGCTATAATATCAGAGGTGCAGAGGTGATTATGAATCAGTTTTTTTGCTGCTGGTTCCAGGTGTTGAATCTAAAAAAGATGGCCCTTTTTCCCCTCAGTCTGTCTATTGCCAGCACTTCTATTAGCCCTTCACATACACTCACCAGCCACTTTGTTAGGTACACCTGTTCAACTGCTCGTTAACACAAATATGTAATCTGCTATTCACGTGGCAGCAACTCAGTGCATTTAGGCACATAGACAGGATCAAGATGACCTGCTGAAAATCAAACTGAGCGTCAGAATGGGGAAGAAAGTTGATTTAGGTGACTTTGAATGTGTCATGCTTGTTGGTGCCAGACAGGCTGGTATAAATATTTCACAAACTGTTGATCTACTGGGAATTTCTTACACAATCATCTCTAAGGTTTACAGAGAATGAGAAAACATCCAGGGAGCGACAATACTCTGGAGGAAAATGTTTTGGTGATGTCAGAGGTCAGAGGAGACTGGCCAGAATGTTTGTGAGCTAGTATGAAGTAACTCAACTGTATCTCAATTAAACCGTCAACACAACCAAGATATATGGAAGGTTATCTCTGATTACACAACACCTCAGCCTCAGTTTCTCCTGCAACATTCAGATGGTAGGGTCAGAAATAGACAAAAATCCAGGCTTGTATCAACATTTCAGGCTTTTGCTGGGCACACTATTATGTCCCTTGGTACCAGCTGAGCATCATTTAAATAAAACAGCCTGAGTGTTGCTTCTGATCACATCCATCCCTTTATGACAACAGTGTACCCGTCTTCTGCTTCCAGCAAGACAAACGCCATGTCACAAATCATCTTAAACTATAGTTTCTTGAACATGATGGTGAGTTGATCACGGTGGGCTCCACCTCACCAGTCTCAAATACAATATAGCATCATTGATGTGATGTCAACAAGTCTGCAGAAATTGTACAATGCTATGATGTCAATACAATACCCTGTTGAATCTATGCCATGAAAAAAGTTTAAAGAAAACTACTGGCAACTGCTAGAAAGAGAGGCATATTCTTAGAGTGTGGATGTAGTTTTGTTAATTAAAAGTCAATGAATTGGAAAGCACTCCAGTTCTGATAATATTTACAGAATGACTGACTCACCTGGTAAGAAAGGGTTCATGCCCACTGTACGAGTGGGTGTAGGAAGCTTTCAGAGCATAACCAAAACCTCCCCAATTGTTGGGGCAGGTTGCAGTTCTTACACAAAAATAGGCTAAATTAATTTCACAATCACCACGTTGTGGTTATTCCACTCTAACAGTGCTTTACTCTAAAAGTAAGCTGCACATTCCTCATTCTATAACTGCACCACTACGGCCTCTGGATGTTAACAGAATGCACGTGACTACAATCTGAGGGAGCTCTCTCGCCCTCCCCAACTCATCCCAACTCATTTCATTACAGATATTTTTGTCAGCGGACACATGAACCCACAGCAGCCAGAGATGAAGACAAGTCTTGTAATTATTATTGAATATGATGTTGTCCAACTGTTACCAGAAAAACGCCCATTAAAATCAAATAACCTTATTTCCTCACCTCAGTATCGCACAGTATTTGTCTAAAGAGTAATTTGAACAAAGAAACAAAACAAGAGCTTAAAAAAAGGCGACGTACGACCTCTTTAACTAAATGGTTCTGTCACTGCTGAGAGTGATGATGGCAAAGCGATTAGCCAAAAGGAAGACAAGACAAGCAGCATACCAATATAAACAATAAGAAATAAAGTTTTTACACAAAATCCAGATGTTCAGTAGCATTTGGTGTTTAAATTAAATTCTAAGAAGAAAACAAAACTCTATATAAATTAAAACAACATTAATTGGCATCTAGTCAGCTGTCCAGTACATTTGAGTGTGTTAAATAAAATAATAAGACCGTTGTTAAATCAGTAGCTGCTTTGACTGTCCTGTGTTGTCTGTGCTAAGCTTACTTGATATCTTTCATTGACGACAAGTCTGATGGTGGTAGAAGGCAAAAGAGAAAGGAACACAGTGTCCCATGAGACAAAAGCACCCCAGCAGTTTCCTGAACCTTTAGTGCCACCGAGGGCTGATGGACAGAGTGATAGACAGATGGAGAGACATCCATCTATCCAGTTCCACATATTCAATTCAGGGTTCAGGGCTATCTATGGCCAGCTAGCTCTACCTAGTAATAGGTTCCAGCTGTCTTGGTCCAGCCACCCCCTTCAGCTCTGGGTCCAAACATGTGGGAGAGGTAGCGGCAGATACAACATAAGTTTTTTATTATTATGTATTTGTTTCGCATATTTGTCACGCTTACATGTTTCAGATCATAAAACATCAATATTAGACAACCAGATAACCAGAGTAAATTTAAAAAGCACTTTTCCAAGTTATCCAAGCCTACAGTACTGTAGATTTTTCTTGCAGAAGATGTGATTGCCTGTTACATGCCTCAGCGCACCAGCACATCTATCATCACTGATAGATAGATTGATATCATCATTGATTTTCTGTCATCCTTATTAAGGTGCTCTCTCCTCTTTGAGTCATCCCAAGTGCTGATTGGCAGCAGAAAGCTGACTGCACTCTTATATATAGTCAGAGAAGCTGGTGCATGAAGGTGGGCAAGGTTCACTCTCTCTTTCTCTTTCTCCCTTAAGTCCATCAACGGTGTTATCCCTCAGTTGCTTTTTCATTGTTGTTTATTAATTATTAGTTAATTTGGGAGTTTTTGGCAGTGCTGTTTTTGGCAGTCCTATTTTGGTTCTATTAGTCGAGTTTACTAATATTTGTTTAGGGGAGAAGCTTGAATTGTGTAGCTGGCAAATTGTCTTCTTACGCATTTTTTTTTTGTTTTGGTATGGATTGCTATCGCCGCTATTTGTGTTCTGCTGTTGTAAGTAAAAATCATATGTAAAGTCCTTTTGGGATACTGAAGCAGTCATTTAAAAACATTTAATTAAAAAATATAGACATCACTGTTTACCCAACTACCAGAACCAACCAATTTGATCATGAAATTATAGGCCATAGGAATATAGGACATAGGGAGAGGTAAAACTGTTTAAGAAGCTTTGAAAGCATTATCTATAGAATTAATTGTAGTTCTTGCAATTTCCGTCCCATTAGAATCTATCTGAGAAAGAAATTGGCACTTAATAGCTCCAAACTCGCAATATGATAAGATGTAACAGATTGTTGCCAGGTCCACACAGATTTAGCTGGACTACATTAAACCCTACTCATTTGGCCCTGCACTTAGCAACACTAGACCTGAAAGGTTCCTTAATAATTCTAATTGGTACAGTTTTCTGGCAACACCAGAGTACTATTTCCCCATTTCTGCAGATTTTTTATTTTATTTTTTTAAGGCTGAAACATTTGAAGCTCCATAGAAAACCCAAGACTTGTACAAAGGTATCATTATGTATGCAACCTCGAGACTTCTCAAGATAAATTACAGCAATATTAAGCATGTGGTCTTTTATGCTTCCCATGGAGATGATACGAATACATAGATAGTATCCTTTGTTTCTTAAGGTTGTATTAAGATCAAACAAACTCTTCAAATGGATGTCAAAAAAGATCATTGATGAGCCTCATCCCTGGGGTAATATTTAAAAACAAAAATTACTACTGGCATGTTTACATTGAGTCTACAAGAACAGACAGATGATGAGATGATGATGATCCAAAGGTATGCTCATGCATTTGTAATGACATTGCTGTTGTTGTGTTCCGTCTTAAAGCATATGTGTTTGATCATCTGTGGCAAAATCGAGAAGAAAAAAAAAAAGGACATCACTGCAGAATTCAAAAAGCTTTGTACGCTTCGGAAAAGGAGGGCAGACCAAAGTGTTGAGCCGATTGTGTTTATTTGGCTTCGTGTCACAGCTAAAGGAGGCAGGCTAATTAAGAAGTTCCACAAAAGTGGGAAATGTTTTCTGACCTTATGCGTGAATGGAACGGATAATGTTTTGCATCCTTTTAAGCAGTGCTTAAAGTGGACGATCAAGGACAAGGTCAAAGTACAAATGAGAGACTACATTTGTTCCCTTTGATAAAAGGTTTGCACAGTGTTAATGATCCTTAATAGACAAAGCTGTCCTTCTGGGAAAGCAGCCATTATAATATCTTCCGCAGAAGCTGCTGACTTCACTTACATAATCCTGGTAGAAAGGATGTAGCGCCCAGCATCAAAGGCATTTTTGCAAAATAAAAGCTGCTCCACATGCTATCATCCCAGTGGAATGATATGGTAATTGTTACTCTATAAGGGTTATGAAATGGATTTAAACAGAGGGCTTTCTAAAAATGAGGCCTTGAGGTAATGGTTTGACATTTTCAGAAACATATTTGCTTTGTGGTGGAGAATTAGAAGAAGATGTGCAGATGGATACCACTCTCCTGTCTTTACAGTAAATATGCAGCTTCTTAGCTCATCTCAGTAAAATACTAGTTGCAACTTGCCTAGTCCTGTCTTCATAGGTAGCAAAACTTCCTCCCACATAAATAGTCTGGTATATGACCTCAGTAAAAGATTACCTCAGCTTTCATCTAATATATTTTATTAGAAGAGAAGTGTGATCTCCAAAATGTAAAACTATTCCTTTTAACCAAATATAAATTTAATGTTGAAAACCAATTCAAACCTGCAGTTTTTTTGACAGGTTTCTTTAAAGACCTTTGGACCAGCTGCCTCACTAATCTCTGTGGTGTGTTTAAAGGTTGAATCTGACCCCTGGTAGAGGTCTCTGCTTTGGTGAGACTGGAGATCTGAGGAGGTGCAGGAATTGGCTGTATTTTTATCCACAAGTATGCAACCTTCCCTTCAAGCTTCTCACCTTCACTCTTGGGCTGCACATCAGTTTGTGTGTGCGCATATCCCCCTAAAAATGCACGTAACCTATTTCACCTTCGCACATCATGGAAATATTAAGCTTCATCTGAGGTCAAAGCTTAAAGTTGTTAATGGTAAATTTATGCACTACAAACTGTGCTTGCTATGATTTGATATGCCGCTCTTATACGTGAAAAATATACAGCGGGAGCCTCCATTATAAACCACGCAGTATATCAGAGCAGCCATTCATGATAATCATTAGTTGTAAAGAAAAGAAAAACAAATTTGAAAAGGGATAATGTGTCATTTTGATTTTAATGAAGCATTTTTTGTCTTTCGTTTCTAAAGAATCATAAAAAGCCAGAGCACAGTGTTCCAAATGACAAGCACAGAGACTTACTTTCTGCTTGGCCTGATGCAGACCTGCATGTTCCACCACTCTGCAAATCTGCACCACATTAAGCCACATTACATTTTCCTTCCCCAGATGCAGTGGTTTAACAAACAAATGGAGAAGGAGAAGTGACCCGGAAAGATAAAGGCCGATGTAAATTAAGAGAGAAATACAGAATTGGCAAAAAGCTCGCTGCTTTTATGGCAGCGATGGCGTTTTACAGCATTGCATTATTTCAGATTTGTTTGAATAATATGGTGCGAAGTCATTCATGGTTGCATTCAGATTGTAAAAGATTTGATCAGCAGCTACACACACACACACACACATTAAATGGTAAACACAGTCCATTCTGTCTTTCCTCGTTCTTCCTAGCTCTATGAATTACTCGCCATTTATACGAAATCTTTTAAACATAACAGATAACAACCGGTCATCTTCCAATAAATTGTTGACTGCTAATACGTTACCATTCAGCCGGACACATCGCAATACTATTTTTTTCACATTCTGTATGCTATTTCTAATTTATATGAAATGGTTGAACTGCATGCACTCTTGCTCTGTCTGCCCAGCTGTAGTGAGTCAGTCTGACTTAATTCTTAATAGGTCATACTTGCCAGTCTTGTGCAATTTCTTTAAAGTTAATAAACAAAAAAATACTAAAGCCTTTATTTTCATCATAATTGCTATCCACTTAGGTTCCTCTCTGACATTTTTTTCATCTCATTTGTTATCTAGGAGTCTTTCTAGAAAGGTATAAGGGATGGCTGTTTTTTGTGCAGAGCATATAAAAATGAAACTTGTAGAAATCCTTTCATAAATTAATCATGTCCGTAGCATCCCAATACATACACTGTGAGGCAACTATAAACTTTTCAGTCTCCATACTACCATACATGTTGTGTCAAAACATTCCTGTAAATGTACACTGAAAATAGATGAGTCTCCAATTCGTTGCATTTTTTTCACTCTGTTAAAATGAAACTTATTTTTTCAGTAACTGAAGATCTAATGATTGATTTTGACCATTTCTTCTTTCGACTGTTCCCTTTTGGTGTCGCCACAATGGATCTTCTGCCTGTATTTCCTGCTATCACTAGCATTTTCTTCTGCCACCCCAGAAATCTCCATTTCTTGTCTCACAACATCCATAAACCTTCTCTGTGCTCGTCCCCTTTTACTCCTGGTTAGCAGCTCCATATTCAACAGCCTTTGCCCAATATATCCACTATCCCTCCTCTGCATATGTCCAACCCATCTCAACATTACCGCTCTTACTTTGTCACCAATCCACTCAACCTGAGCTGTCAGAAGGACAAGTTGTAGGGAAATTGTCAGAAGAACAGCTCAGGTCTACCCACGTCTAATCCTGTCCCTCCAGGTCACTCCCAGTGAAAAGCTCAGCATCATCAACTCTGCCACGTCCATCTCAACCTCCTGTTCCCGCTAATAAAAATGGCCCATAAGAAGACTGTCAATTAACACATTCCCCAGAGATTTAAATGGCATGTACTAACCATGACCATAACGCTGTGTTAACTTGTCCAAGTTGTACGGATCATGACACACAACACAGCGCTGAGGCAAAAATGTTACTAGCAATGTCTTTTTCTTTTGGCTCTTCCCTCCTCTGCTTTGTTGGCATGAGCGTGATTAAGTACAGTAGTGTAAAGTATATTTAACAAGGTTTTCAGTGTCATTGGAAATGCACAACAAATTGGATCCATACTATCACATGTTATATTTAAATATACAGTATATATAAATAACTGGGAAAGTGTTCAGCATGTAGTGAAACTGGCATATCCTGTGCAAATCACTGAAATTGTAAATGAAAAATGTATCACTGTAGAAAAATCTTACACACTGACATGCCAGGCAGTGTATTCTAACTAAAATGTTAGCTTTTAATTACACATAAGACACTACTAATTATCTTAATTTAAGAATAATGCAGTTGTTGTGCTTTAGTTGTATATGCACATGGTTTTTGAAGACGGTAGGCCCACTCAGACTGACTCGGTTGCTTAGTTTCTTTGTGTTCTTTCCTACTAAATAGATATTATGATTAGACTTCTTAGAGGATCATACCATCTGTTGCAGGCTTCGTTGTTTTGCTTGTCACTGACGATAGTCTTTTATGTCTCTGGCTGCGTGTTTGCCTTGTTGTCATGCAGCAGGATGAATTTGGAACCAATCAAATATACCAAGCTAATGGTACCTGTTTGATGGATAAGACTCTAAACATCTAAAGTCCCTAAAGCTTTTGATTTTGCTTTTATCCACACCATATACTGTGCACAGTCCTGTACACTAATGGCTGTGGCGAGAACAGGAGAGATCAAACAGAAGATGAGGTAGGATTTAAAGAACTTGAGGTAAAGTTTTTTCCCTGTTGTGGTGTCTTATAGACACAATTGCTTACACTAGCGGTAAAAATTGTTGTTTTTATCCGTCCATTCTGTGTCTGCTTCTTCCTTTTTTGTGGTTTCTCTGCGCATCTCCAAAAGTATCACAGTAATGATGCAAAAACCTGACTCGCTAGGCAAATCAAGTGAGATGGAGACAACAAAAGAAAGAAGAAAAAAAATCAACATTTGTACAAAAAGGAAGGTTATAATAAGGATATATACTACGGAGAATGTTTACAACAATAATCTCTCGAGGAATTGTCTAATTTGCCTAGTGTAGCAGAGTTTCTTTGGATTCTAGTATTTTATGCTATTAAACCAACATTTAAAAACACCCTTTTTTTCTGGAGAGTCGAGAAATAAATGGTGAATTGATACAATTAGCATACATGGAGGCTTTTTTGTGTTTTTCGAGATCTTTTTCCTATTGCCAAAGAAATACTGAATGTGGGTTTTCAGAGCCTTGTCTATCCTTGTCACAGTGTAAGTTTTATCTTGTGAAAGATGATATGACATGGTATCCAGAGACCGAGTTTCACGGTTTTGATTTATTCATGAAGCACAAGTTAAAGACCTCAAAGAATTTAATAAATTATGAAGTGTCTTTGTTTTTTTTTCTCCTCAGAGTGTTCCTAAAAACACGAAATCTGAGGTGGATATATCCCCAGATAATGAAGTGTTGGATTTGCTCAGCACGGAAACTCCCCCAGCTCCTCCAGCCTGCCAAGGAGAAACGAATGAGCCGCTAACTAGTCTGGACAAGGTATGCAAGAAAGTACTACTTTTAAACTGCTGGTTTTCATCCCCTGCTATAAATGTGAATTCATTTATGGACCATGCAATTAGTGTGCATTTCTTTCTTTTTCTTTTTTGTATCAAAGCTTGCCTGTGGGGGCTTTTGCTTGTCTTAAAATGTGTCCGTCTCTGACCCTGTCTTTGAATACCTCATTAGCTGGGATATTTAGATGCTGTGTTTCTGACAGTGTCTTTTAGAGACAGAGACAGAGAGAAGAGAATGAAAAGCATCTATTCAAATAATGTCTTCAGACCCCCAACGTCAAGTGGATCAGAGGCATTGCCGCAGACCGTGTTGAACATTTGATGTGAGTGCTGCCAGCCGCTGAAGAAACCCCCGGTGACCAGCGATCTGATAGTCAACAGCAATGACCCAAAAGAGGTAAGAATGCGTGTGTGTGAGTGTGTGTGTGTGCAGCTCATGATAAATAAAAACTGACTGAAGTGAAAATAAGTGATTTTGCTCACAGAAGTCACTGTGTGCAGCAGTGAGTTACGATTACTGGGGATATCAAACAAACCGAGGTAATTTAAAACATCAAATATCTAATTCTGATATACGAGCACTACTTTGTTTAGAACCTAGTGAATTTGTGACTTAACAATGAGCCTCAGTTGAGCTTCACACAGTAAAGTGGGTTGGATAAGTATTTCAGCTTTAATCCATCGGGTTTAACCTAAGTAAATGCATTAGCCATTTAGAAAAGACAACCATTTTTATACATCGTGCACTATTTCAGAGCCTCAAAGATGATCGGACAACTGACTAACAGTTTTATAGCCAGGTGAAGCCTGTTCCCCCATTATTCAGTGATACATTAAGCAGATCTGGAGTTTATTCCAAGTTTTGAATTTGGATTTGGCAGCTTTCAATTGGAGCACTCTTATGTAAGCTACAATGCCAATAGCCTGTGATTCAGGTTCAGAAGTAAGCTATCAAGGCTGAATAAGTCAAATTTTAGTGCTTTTGCGGTGTGAGCATGTCCTCTCAGTCATTCTCTGTGACCCAACCATCCAAATTCACTAAAAGACATGAGGTATCCCAAGACGTTCTGTTTGAGTCTGCTTTAACCAAACAAATCTGAGGAATACTTTGGATCATTTTGATTGTTAGATTAGAATTAAATCACCTCCATTTGTTTATCTTTTGGAATAATTTGGATTTGTCTGCCTGGATAAATAAAATCTTAAATCAAGCACCATTTGAAATTACTCTTAAAAGAGAAGAGCTCAAAAAACATCAATCCAGATTCGTGGCCTTTAAAATAAAAACATTTCCGCTTAGATTTTTACCAAAACGCTCTTCTCTGCCTCTCTAACAAACAAATGATAATAAAAATGAGTGAATGAATAAATAATGACTGCTTCTGTGAAGAAGGCAGCTTGTGAGATATCAGAGGATTTCCTGAAGCCTGCGGTAGTTATTGCTGAAGAAAATGTGGCTGATGGGGACCCAGCGGTGTAGATAGATCAAAGGTCAGTACTGCTAACAATTCTGGTGGCTTCCAACATTACATTTTTGTATTACCTTTCTATGCATGAGGTGATTACCTCGACACTGCAAAGGAAGCACACACAGGTCCAACTCCTCCAAGAACGCACATCAATATGAACCAATGCCAGAAGGTTGTGTTGTGACTTCCAGCGATCCCAAAACCATGGAGGAGATTCCACAAGACAGTTACTCTAGCTCCTTAACCCATCAGCAGTCTTTGGTGCAAGGAGGAACAAAGTGAGCACTGCCAGAGGCACAAAATGTCTCTGACCAAACAATGAGAAACAGACTTCATGAAGGTGGCCTGAGGGCCTGACCTCCTCTTGTGGCTCCTGTGCTCACTGCCCAGCACTGTGGAGCCCAATTAGCATTTCCTATAGAATACCAGAATTGGCAGGTTCACCACTGGCACCCTGTGCTATTCACAGATGAGAGCAGGTTCACCCTGAATATGTGACTGACGTGAAAGGCTCCAAGGAAGCCGTGGAGAACATTATGCTGTCTGTAATATCGATCAGCATGACCAGTGTGATGGCTGGAGGGATGCATAGACCTCTATGTCCTGATTGCATGTATAAAAATTCTCCATATGCTTAGACCCTGGTGCAGAAGGTCCTGGGTTTCTCCAAGTGCATAACAAAGCCCAGTCTTATGTGAAGAGAGTATGGAGAAAGTTCCAGTTGGATAAAGGATTAGATACTGTTGACTGGCATCCATGCTTGCAAAATCTAAAGAACACAAAGCACCTCTGTGACATTATGTTTTACCATCCGGCAGCTGGAATGACTCTCCAGGAGCTCAGTGGTCCCCTGGTCCAGACCTGGGAGGAGACCCTCCAAGACACCATCTGTTTTCTCTTTAGGAGCACGTCCCGACGCTGTCAGGCATGCACACAATACACATACAATGAATGTGGGGCCATACAAACTACTGAGTTCCATTTTGTAACATGGAGTAGACTACTACATCGTTTTTTCACTTTGAATTTTTTGGGTGTGTTTGATTTCTGCTCTCTGTAGATTGATCATTTTCATTCCCATCAGATGATGTGGCATCCTTTTGTTCCTAACACATTACCCAGTCAATATTGTTTTTTCTCCCCATTAAGATCTGATGTGTTTTCTGTGTGTTCCTTTAATTTTGTTTTTCTTTGATGAATAAATTTGTCTCATCAGGGGTGGCACCACTTACGAAACATTTTTATTTTTTTTTCAGATAGAAAATTCATGTGAGTCTTTAGTGTATATCTAATTGAAGATCAGAGATTCACCAAACAATCACACATCATTTTGATTACCAGCCTTAACTATATAAATACATATAAAATCAGCTATTCTGACAGCTGAATGGTCTTCTATGTGTGATCCTCTAAAGACAAAAATTAGCAGCTTCACACTGAAGCAACTTAGGACAGGTTACTGGTTACCAAGGAGATGGCTATAATTGGTTCTTTAATATTTTTCCTATTTTTCTTCATAGTGGAAATGTAATTGGTATAAAATGAGCATTTTACTTTATAATTAAATTCTGTTTTGTTCTCAGCATGTTTCTGTTGAAGAATTTCAAGTTTCACTGTTCAATTATTGACAAACTTGGCAGCAGAAGGAAATGACAAACGATCTGGAAGAGACAGTAAGACCCCTGAGGGGTTTATTGTTCAGCCGCTGCTTCTCTTTATAAGGGTAAATCTGACTTCATGTGGAGGCACGTACTGTAGTAACTCAAAACATTTTAAGGAAAACAAAACAAAAGCAAAACACCGGAGCTGTCTTGACAATAAGCATCATGTAGTGTTTCACAGTGACAGCACTTCTGCCCAACACAACTGCATTCAATCCAAAACACTGATAAAGTCAGTGTAAAGTTTGGACAAAACTGAAAGTAAGTTAGTGTGGCTTGTGTTATTATTATAGTTTTTTAGGAATTGCAGGAATACAAGATACGAAGAGCAAACCTAATTTTAGACCAAAGCATTGATTCTCCTTTCTACTGCCTTGCTGTCGCAGCTGAATCAAGGCAAAGGTCTAATGCTGCCAGAGCCTGACATGCTTCAGAGGTATCTGCAGCAGAAGAGTGCAGAGATCAATGTCCTGCTCCAGAACATCCAGTCCCTCATCACCTATCAAAAGCCTGTCAGTCCACAGAAGGTCAAGCCCCAGCAAAGCTTCATCTCTCAGATGGAAAGACGGCAGCTGCCAGTGAAACAGCAACGGTCTGCCAAGAAGACCCCCTAAAGCCGATGATGTCCTTGAATGGCAGTTTCTCATTTGTTTGAAGTGACTAAAGCTGCAGTGTGCTCCGAATTTGAATTCAGTGACAAAGAGCTTTATAAAACGAGCCGAAGATCATCAACTTTTTTTTTTTTTTTTTTTTAAATCAGAATGTCCTTAAATATAATAACTGTACACATCATTTTACATCGGACAGAGCAACGCAAAAGTTACATGTATAATGTCCTGTTACTTTTGTTACTTTGCAGGAAACATACCCACAAGTCATGTGCAGGGCACAGCTCCCAACAGTCTATTATTGTGATAGAGTAGAAGTATATTTGTTTTAATAAACTTAGTTATAAAAGGAAAAAGTATAAAACATAACATTCCATTTACACACTTGCAATAGAAATAAGAAAACAATTTGTAAGGAGGTGAAAAAACAGCTGCTTGGATTTTGCGTTGATTAGAGGGGAAAACTTTGTTGGATCTGAGACACACGTACTACAGGTCATCATATTTCTGTTAACTGTGTTACAAAGACTCTTACAGTTTAAAATAGATGAATAAAACATTTTGCAGCATTTTCTCTTACCCTTCCAAACCACTCAAGGGAGCTCTGAATGTGAGCCCCTTTTACTGGCTGTTAGCTACCTGCGCTGATGAGCGACTGCTTAGTGGCTCCATTCGTGCACCTGAAGCGCCGCTGCCTGCACCCCACCATCACAGAGTGTGCAAATTCGATTTGGTGTACAGAGAGATGCAACTGTAATCACAAATCCGCCCTTTTCAAAGTGGATTTGTTCTACAACAAAGCAACCTTAAAACCCCCAACACCACATTTAATTTTAGTCAAACAAAATGATCAACTCAGTAACCCACAGGATAATCTCCACTTCCCAGTTTGTGTGTAGACTTCACCTGAACCCCCTTCATACTTGTAGCTACTTGAGTTTCTATAGGAAATTCTTTGGCCCTGTGCTGATTTTTCTTTTTTTTTTGCTGTTGGTTCAGTTCTCCTGGTCCAGCATGCAGCTCAGGTGCAGTCTTCTGGTCATCTCGCCCACTCAACCTCAAAGCTCCTGGTCATGGCCGGCGCTGGAGCAGCCCATCACTATCCAGAGGCAGTTAAATCAGAATCCTTACACCCCACATTACTTATTCACAGACAGCAGCAGGTTAATCTGAAAGAGAGCCGTGAAAAATGATGAGTGCTCACCGTGCCTTAGCTGATATACCTTATTTAATGTTTCTTCACTCAAGTTGCTTTCAGCAGTTTTGGATGCTGCAGCAGTGTTATTAAAACTAAGTCAGATGCCTTTAGGCAGTGCTAATCCCACAGTGCTGTACCTGCTCCATAGATGGACATGCAATGATTTGAAGGTCTTCTCCACTGTATTCCTCCTGAAGCAAAGCGTGCAGTCTTTGGAATACCTGCTGGATGTTATTCTGTGGAAAAAGCCATCCTATTACTGAGTGCTGGAAGGAAATTAAAACCGCATTTCCATCTGGCCTATGTCCCCTCGCTATCTTGTTTCCATGTCAACCGCTGAATTTTGTTTCTCTCTCATTCAGCCTCACCTGGCACCTTGACGAACAGTACACAGGCAGCACAAAGATTTCTCTATTAGAGTTCAATCTCACTGACAATTTATAGCTAAAGGCACAATCTAAAAGCCAAAATTTAAACAAGAGTCATCCCAAAAGTAGATTTCAAATGTGACCGTTTTCTATAGCTCTCGAAAAATGATACATGCAAATACTGTGTTATTTATATTATTAAAAACTGCTGATTGGACCTTGGGGAGCATAATATCCCTGCTTTGTAAAGACAGTCTTAAAGGATTCTTGGATTCCTCGAGCTTTAACAATGGCTTAAAAAGAAAGTGACTCATGTAGTAACATGCTATATCCTTGGTTTGCTGCCACCCACCCGGACAGGCTTGAAAAGGATGAACTCTGTGTCTCTATTGGCCAAGTACAAGGACATGCTCTGTAAAGTGCTTGGCAGCTTGCTCTTCATCACGCGGTAGGTAGCCATCACTATATCGTTGATCTTTGCTGAAAAGAGAGAAAGAAAAAAAACACACTGACATGCCCTCTAGCATTTACTATACAGGTTTTGATGAATTACAGTACGATGCTTATGGCATTTCCTGAGACAAATCTTACCTGGCTGTGCCCAAGGTTGCTGAGACAGACTGTACGTGGGACCACCTTGGATAGCCATAGTTTTAAGAGCTGCAACCTGAAAGCAGACGCAGTCAAGGCAAAACATGAAAATTTGAAAAGGCTTAAATTGTGTCATTTATGGTAAGAAAACAAGCACAAGAGGGTCCGCTGCCATTTAAACTAATTCAATCACAGCGGTATTTACATAAATAATAGCACAAAACAGAGTCTGGTAGGTAGAAAGAAGGCATAGGCAGTGTGTTACCTGGTAGAATTATTGCAGTGAAAGAACACAAAGCACGAGAACACATATACACACACACTGAATTAGATTTTCTCGATGGAGAAAAAAAAAAAAAAAACTGCCATTTTATCTTCGCTTGTCAGTTAAGTACCGAGACCTTCAGTGATCACTGAATAAGCAAATGATGTTTGTAAAAGGTAAAAGCTGAAAAAAATGAAGGTCAGGATGAGCCTTCGCTGCCTGAGGCTAACTCTGCCTTCGCTCTAACAGTTACCTTGGTGAGAAACTCCTCAAGGTTCCCCACAAAGATCTGAGTCTGCTGCTGAATAAACTGCTCACAGCTGAACTTCAGGTGTCGGTCCACATCCTTCTTAGAGTCAATGTAGTGCTCCTTTATCTCTGGTGTTCCCTGGGGGCCACAGAGAAAAAGGCTTTAGGACTATCAAGTGGCATTTCCCTCAGGCAGGGTGCTATCAAAGTACATAAAGTGTATGGTATATTTAGTCAAAAAAGGTGAAGAAAAAAAAACACTACCTCCAACAGGAATTCAAGTATGGCGTTGTGACTGTTAAGTCGGAAGAATTTGGGAACAGCCTTAGGGTTCAGGATTTTGAAGGCAGCATCTTAACCAAAAAAAAAAAAGAAAAAAAAGAAAAAAACAGAAGAGACGCTAAATCTGTGCTGGTGCAGAATTAGATTGCCCTCTAGTGGCCACATGTAATACTTTACTGACTATGAGGAGGGTGATGGGGGAGCAAATCTGCCCTGTGTGCCACTGGTTAATGTACATTATAGTGTTGGATTACAATTTCCACATTAATTGTTGCCACCGGTGCATGTGATAGGCACAAGTTGCTTAATGAGCATGAAAATGTAATGAGTGGCTTTATGGAGCTGAACGTCAATGTTCCCTCCACCTTTAATTATCTTACCTCGCGTTTTTTTCAGGTCCAGTGAGATTTCCTTGATGGCAAAATCGGTGTGAAATGGGGCAATCTGTTCACGCATTATCAGCAGGTGCTTGATCAGGAAAAGTTGCCCATCTATTTGTGTCTACAGAACGTAAAAGGCACACGGTAAAATCCACACTGCAGGCAGCCAAGAACAAAAGGACATCTGATGACTATCCAAACTACAGAGAACATAAAAAGCATGGGCTCAGTGACGATAAGGGAATATGCCTAATTAATAACTGCTGATTAACCATAGCCAGAAAGAGACATATTACTGTGAGGGGGTGGGGGAAAGGCATCTGAAATCATTTATTGCTCAACTAGCAACTAAAACATTGGAAAAAGACATCAACAAGGGGTGGGAATGTGTCCTCTGAGACTGATGCTGCTGCTTTAATTTAAAGCGTCAGGTTGAAATGGGCCAGTTAGCACAGATATTGACAACAAATTTGAAGGTGAGAGAAGCCCATAAATAAGGGATGGTCTGCTGAACACTCTGTGGAGCATAATAAAGTACCGATTAAAATAAACTTTAAATGACATCCCAGCTGCTTTAGTTAAGGATCTTGTAGCCTGAAGGAATTTTTCATTAGCGGGGACCACATCTTATTTACTACGTAAAAAGAAAGGCACTTTCCAGACTATTTTTTTTAATAAAAATGCAATTTTAAAAGCTCAGAAGAAATACAAAGGCATACTCTACACTGCGTGCCAACCTTGTTTTTAAGGATGATATCAGAAGCTTTAAGCAGGGACTGGATGCAGGCAGATAAGGCTTCTTGAGATAAACCCTGGAAGACTGCTTTCTGGAAAAAGACCAAGAGTTGGAAATGCATGAATAAGAAATTTAAAAGCGTTAAAATAAACGCTGTACACGTTTCCATACAAAAATATAACAACTAATAACACAAAGAACTCACATCAATACATCTGTAGAGCTTGGACAGACAAACCAGTGTTCGTCTGACGGTAGGGTACCACATGCCATGCAGATCTGCAGGAGAGACGGATGTCTGGAGGCGAGATGCTTCTACTTTGCCTATATTCAAAAGAGGAGAAGCCATTGGGCAATAAATGACAGCAACACCAAACACTGTCAGGAAGCTAGTGTCACAATCTGGAAACACAGACCAGCGCTGCTGTTTCTTCTTCCACTAGAATCGTCAAGCTGTACATCAGAAAAAACGGACTCCTGTGACATCTGCTTCATCTGCTCTTCCTTCAAGCTCTGAGCAATTTTCTATTGAAGACAGGGAAAGTAAAACGCGAGAGTTGGTAGGCAGGAACATTTTAAGATTCTGGAAAGTCATGTTCTTCCACTTTTGCTTCAACGGGAGGCCCACGGGTTTCGAAAAGGCTAAATGAATATAAAATTTTACTTGCAAAACAAGTTTGTATACAAACAGGAAGTCAGATAAACATCTAAAGAAATACTAAGAACATCAGGGTGATCTGATGTTAATGGGGAAAAAAAGTGTAGGTGCAAAACATTTAAAAGTCGTTAAATAAAAGTTAGGACTCAAAGGCATATCTAACGGCATTTGAGTATTCACAAGACCAAAGAAATTCCACAGTAATAAATTTGCATAATTCAGCTTAAAACATTCAAACTTATTATGAAGCTGCAGACAGAAAGCGTTAGATGTCTCTTCTACAGAAGAAATCTATGGGTCTTTGAAAGTTTAACATAAAATAAAACTTAAAAAGTCAAAGAAGCGAGACAAAAAGACTCATAAATATCAGAGGAAATATCAGAGAATGTGTGATTTTGAGAAAGTGTATATATGCAAGACATTAGAAGATTTTAAGACATTAGTAACAATTCAAAGGCATATTTAACAACACGTTCGGACATTCATGAAACTTAAGTTTTCTAAGGCTTAAATTCACACTTAGAATATATTTTCATGGACCTGCAGACAGTGCTAATGGTGCGTATGAAAAAACACTTACGTGGGAGCTTGTGATCACCACTTTTCCTTTCTACTGACATATAATTTAAACTAGAGTATCAACAATAAAAAAATAAATAAATAAAATACATACACAGTATATGAAAATACTATTTTTGCAGCACTAATTACATCGAGGTTGCATAGCAGCTAACTGCATAGAAGCTGAAAGTATTACAGCAGTATTTATTTATTTAAAAAAGCATATGTAGAGGGACAAGTATATACTATGACGCCACAGCACATAACAGAATTTATAAGTTAAAATGACAGTTCTGGTTCTTTGAAAGGACGTTGTATGAGGAACTCATTCACAGCGTATTCCCTACAAAAAAAGGAAGCAAAAGCACTTTACTGCTGTGAAAGACATCAGCAGCAAAATGTGCTTTAGCCAGCTAACCCAAAAATTGTATCAGTTAAAGTGCATGCCGTATTCAGGAATACTTTCACCTCTACACCTCTTTTTGTTAGACAGGCCTTTCCAATCAGCAGCTAAAACAGCTGCCTCAGCTGTGATGTTTTAAAGGGTAACTCCTATGTTCTGCAAGGTGAAATGACTGTTTCTGACTGGTGGTTTTGAGGAGGGCACAGATGGTTAATGACTAATAATGACTTCAGTTCCACCAAAACCTTTTTAAAAATAGACCTTTAATGGAAAATTAAGTGGCAAAAATATCATAAATTACAGGGAGAGATACGTTTAGCTTTATGCCAAAGGTTAGCACTGTGTTTAAAAAAAAAAAGTCCCCACTCAGCAAGATGTTACCCAGACATCAAAGCACCAACTAGGTGAGCTCCAAAAGATTTAGACAAAGGTATACAAACACAAAAGGAACCAATTTAACCTCAAGTTATTGTTATTTCTCAAGTATCTTTACTCTTAAGACAAAAAAAGTATGAAGTCCCAAACCAACAACAGTATATAACATGTTTGGTCACTACAAAAGTAATAAGACATGTCAAAAGTCTTATTTACTCCTACTCGTAATATTTTGAGCAATTGCATCTTTTAACACTCAATCACATACTAGGTGAACTGTTTAGGTCTTAGGGCACAAATTTGGATTGGACCACTACCTTTGAATAAGAACCAAACCAAATTATCCCTTAAAGCTTGCCTGCAAAACTACATAACAGAGATCTTAAAAAGGAACATATAAAAACCTTACCTCCATCATCTCCAGTTTTTCAGGGTAAGCCAGATCCCCTGGAGCTGGTTTGTAGCCTATGATATCGGTCTGGATATAAATGTGAGTCCTATAGACCAGCCTCTCCTGAACGTCCTCCAGCATCTGCTTCACGACGGCATCAAAGGCCCCCAGCTGAGCAGCTGCATGAAAGCACGCAGGTCAGTTTACAGTTCAACCACTACTTTGCTGTGAAAAGATTCAACAAATACAAGTCCCTTTAGGGTCTGAACTATAACCTGAATATTATGTAAAAAGATTTAAAATGTGTTGGTCTCGCACAAAGGGAAAATCAGTTGTTCTTTGCCCTATAAGCTTCAAATAAATCCTATCTTCTCTTGCAGCTCCTCCATGGGATGATAAACTTATTGGAGCGATAGCTGATTATTGCTCTGAAATGTATTTGCTATGATTCATTAATCCATTCGAGAAAGTGTGCTGTGCCTCCGTTCGCCTACACATCCATGTGCAGTGCCTCGATAGCGCAACAAATACAACCCAGCTCTGTGGGGAACAATACATCTCATTTAATAAATGTACCTAATTTGTAATTTTAAAATAATTTACCGTTTTTAACAATGTGGATTTTCATTAAAGGGGATCTTTAATACTTTTAATTATTGTCTGTAAGATAGATACACAGTATGCAGCTGGAATGATGCAGACGCTCATATTAAAACATCAAATAGTTTTTAATATTTCAAATATTAAAAAGTTTAAAATACTAATATAGTAAGTTCAGGATGTAGAGTTGTGGTCAGATGTTTCCATACACTCACCATGGGCATTACTCTCATGGTAATTTGGGGCTTTTATAGATTTCTTTGAAGTGTGGTGGAGGTGGGGTGGAGTGATTTTACAGCAAACACCTTTATTTGGATTTTCTGTCATTCACACAGGTTCAAAACTAAACATAAGTGTCTTTTAATAGGTAGTACTGAAGGTTCTACAATGTCTTTTAACTTATCAAGGCCAAGTGATATTAATTTCTTATTTGGGATCATGACTGACTACGACTGTCAGTTTCTTTTTAACACTATAAAAAGGATTTATTTGACACTTCTCACTGGGCTGACGGATATAACAAAAAAAAAACCCGAAACAAAATGGAAAGGTCCAGTGAAACCCAGTGACGATCTAAGAAAGTGAATTATAGATTTATACAAGTTGGAAAGTTTCAAACTTCAACTTCACACCTCAAATCAAAAGCTAGATGACTGAAGCTTGGACAAAGTTGGGTGTTCCAACAGGACAATGATCCCAAACACACATCAAAACTGGGTTCAGAATGGATAGAGCAGCCTAGACTTGAGCTTCTGGATTGGCCTTCCAAAAGCCCTGAATTCAACCCTATTGAAAACTTGCTGACTATGTTTAAAAGCTGGGTCGGTGTCAGGAAACTAAACAATATCAATCAACTCTACAAATCCAGCCAGAATTATCCCAGAATTTTGCAGACCTGGGAGTTTATCAAACTCACCACAAAATGAAGAAAATCAGGTCTGTTGCTACTCTACCTAGGAGTGGGTGTCTGGCAAAAATCAAGCCAAAAGCACAATGTGAAAAAGGACCCAAGGACCCTCACTCACAGCTCGCTTTGTCTCTGATCACATGTCCACAAGAAGAAAAGCAGTAAATGAAAATGACGGTAATGAAAGAACACTACAAAAAAATACCACTGCGCTCAAGAGTTTTTAAAAAAAGAGACATGTCTCAAGTTTGCCTCGGTGCTGCACAACATTTCTGCTGTGTTAGGACAGAAAAAAGGCACTCCACACCAATATCAAAACCTCATCCCAACTGTGGAGTGTGATTGAGCAGGAGCCAAGAGGCTTTGCAATTATTTGAAAGAAATTTTAAATTTTACGGGAGAATTTCAGCCAAGCACTACATGAACTCTAGCTTAAGAAACATTGGGTGATGCAACAAAAACATCGATCCACAAGATACAAGTCTATCAATCAACAACACAGAACAGTGGCTGAAAAAGAGTCCTGACAATAACTCAGCTGACATGTTGTGATATGAGATGTGGCACTGAAGAAGACTGTTTAATCAAAACATCTCAGAAATATTGATGAGCTGGCAGAATTTATTTTTTAACTTCTCTTCATGACTCTGCAAGTCAAATAATCGCCTACAGAAAAAAGAAAAAGGAACCAAGTTCCAACATACCATTATTTTGAACATGATCTTCCAACATCTCATTCTTGAGGATGCTACAGAGCTCAGACAGGGTTTCCAGGTGGATGATGTGAATTATCAGAGGCCGGAGGACATCATACAGGGACAAACACAGCTTCTCCAGCAGCTCACTGTCAAATATTAAAAACTGTTTCATTGCATTGTAAGAAACATATGCGATACTTTCTGTCTAAGCTTCCATTGGCAGAATCAAAGACTTAAGTAATGGCATTTCGATATTTAAATATGCAAAAAAAGCCCTTAAACTACAACACAAACTGTCATAACACTGCACATAATAAGCAAAACTGGAAATGCCTATTGTTCTGTTTAAAATGCCACACCTTAAACAAACACACATTTCCTGCATGAGCTACTAAACACTAATGTGAATACCGCTCACTCTAGTTTAGGTGTAGGTTTGGAGAAGAACTCATTGTACAGCTGGTGTTCATCCTGACACACGTGAACCATAAAGGCACAGCCACTGCGAACCTGTACAAATACACATAATGATCACATGCTGTATTGCCTGCAAATACTTTGGCTTCACCTCAAACAAGCAAACACACATAAATGATACAGCCACCTATTACAGCAGTCATTAACAAGATGCATAACCTGAGCAGATGGTGCGGCTGTTATGACGTTCTGTTGCATGAAATGCTTTAATTATAGCATCCCCATCAAGCCAATTAGAGAAGTGTTTCAAATGCCATGATAGTGTCAAAATACTGAGCCTTTGCAGGCTTCAAAACTGGATCGGGTTTGTCGGAAGTATGAAATTGGAGATGACTAAAAGAAAAAAGTTTTACTTTTATTGTGCCAATTTTTGGGTCTATTAAAATTTCAAACACAAAGCGTAATAATCAGCACTGTTATGGATGACTAGGGATACACTGACAACACCTAGTCTCCAAAGCAATCCACTTCTGAATAAAACAGGAGAAATCTCTAGACCCCTGCTGTTCACAACTTCAAGTTAAGGTCATTTATAATGTGCACAGCTTTGTGCTTCAACACAGTGCAGAAAATATCCCAGAGGGCCCCAAGCTGTCCATTCTTAGCAAACTCAAATGTCACCTTACTATATCTAAAGAGCCATTCCAGCCTTTAAGTAGACTTACCAAAGCACAGTGGTCTTTGCTGTTCTGGCTGGTCAAGTCAGTAATGGTGGATGTAATGCAGGGACTTAAGAGCTGCTCTCTTTGATCAAGATAACACTGATGAACTTCATCAAGAAGCTGATGGTATCTGTTTGCATAAATATAAATATAGAAGACTTCATTTAGCACATTAACTATAACAAAATATACATTTATAAAAGGTTAATGCTACCGCTGTCACTGCTGCTTTTTCTAAAGAAATACTCACTCTGGAATCTTCTCTGCTCGCTGCTCTATCTGTTCAATCAATGACTGAAGAGGGGAAAAAAGAAAATTTGATTTTTACTGTAGAAAATTATCTACATAAATAGCAGGCAACAGAACGTTAAACTCACCCGAACTTTGGGTGAAGCTGCTCTGAACTTTACATAGTAAAGGGTAAAGGCGTTGTCTGCATTAGTTAAACCCATTGGATCCTGTGGGAGTCAAAAAGAAAGAAAAATTAAACTCCACTAAACGCATACAGTGTGTGTACCAGTGGTCAATAGCACTAAAGAAAAACAGAATGCTTACTTACCCTTTTTGTTAACTGGCTTGTGAGGTTTTGCATAGTGTTTACAATGTGAATCTTCATGAAATGCATAGCTTTAGAGAGACATTGTTTAAATTTGGCCAAATAAACAGGATAGTCCTTGAAACTTGGCTGGAATGAAAAGAGATAAGCAAGTGTTAAACATCATTCATTCTGGAGTTATCACAGGTTATCATTTTGGTCTGCGTTTCCCTGATCCCCACCCCCTTGTCTACATCCCTGATTACTCACTGGTGCCCGATTACTCACTGTAAATGTACACTGAGCATATGAGGTGTGATTAAAGTGTTCTGAGAGCACCTCCATAATAATCAAAAGATTTGACACGCTCAAGGTCACCTTGCTGGTCATGTCCATGGTGCTATTTCTAGACTGTAAATCCTGTTCTGACCACATGCACTGTGCACTCTGCAATTTCACTTTGGACCTCAAACTCACACAGAGAGGAAGCACAAATTCCTGTTTCAACATGATTTCATCTGGAGGCTCATCAAGACATCTGGATCTCTGGGTATGAGCAAGCATTTTTTTAAGTTGATGACTCCTGAGTGTCCAAGCCTGAAGGCAGCTTATTGCTCAACATAAATTTTATCAATGCCGAGTTCTACTGTAACATCCTGAGGTGTCTGACGGAGAACATTTTGAGGAAACAATCTAAAGTATTGTGCACGGCGGGATGGCTCACAGTGCACTTTTTTGGAGGTATACCAAAACAATTTTCCCTCACCATCAGAACCACTCATGAGATTTGTCTCCCAGCAACAATGTCTGCAGTTTTGACACGCTGGTAGAGATCCAGATCACAAGTGCAAGGGACAATAACAAGACTTCCACTAAAAGTTGTAAAAAACACCATCTGCACTAAAAATGCTTTAGAGGTGTAAAAGAATATGACCTTTAACACAATATAAGGCATGTTTTTGATTTTAATGGATCTTTTTACAGAACTTTTCTATCACACGCTGTAAATGTGCATTCACTACATAAAAGGAAATTCGCTTCCAACAAAAATGTCACATCCTGCTGATTACTGATTACTCTATCCCTGATATTCCTACAAAAAGGTAAAACGAGATCTTCAAAGGCAAAACTGACAGCACAAGGTACTTACATGTGATGAAACATATTCAATGCAGTCATCCAACTTAGACAGCATTGGTATAAAACCTTCACTATTTACAGACAAGGTTGGCGAGTTCAGTTTCTGCAAAGGCAAAGACATTCGATTTTAATTAATTAATACTTTTATATAATTAAAAAAAATGTTTTTGGTAAACACTGCTATGTGTGTTATTCGTAATTTCAGATCAGTAAAAATTAAATCTATATCTAGAAAAAAACAAGAAACTACAGATTTTACTTCGTCTTATTTTTCAAGATGTAAAAATTGAGAATAATTTCTTATTTAAAATTACAGCAACTGAGTGCGAAAACAAAATCTATATCTAATAACCAGTTAAACATATTTCAGTGCATAGTTTTAGTCATTTAACAAACGAACAAACAATCAGACACAGCCTACCGTGTTTATGTTTTCTAACTCATTAAAATATGACAGTTTCTGCTGTATGCTTTCTGCCAGGTCAACAAGTTCTGCCTGCAAACAGAGAGAAAACAAAACACCATTATTAAAACAAGCAAAAATAGATAATAAAAAACATGCTATAAGAAGCTTAATAATTTCAGTTCAGCTTCTAACAACAGTGCAGTCTCTACAAGCCTGAGCACAAATCTCCAACACTTGTGGGGGAAAAAAAAAAGAACAAAAAGAAAAAAGCTCGAGTTTATAACACATTTATAAGACATTTAACAGCAGACTCAACAATTTATTCCTCAGAGAACGGCGAAACAATTATTACCATCCCTGGTTTGGTATAGTCCATAATTTCATTTTCTTCTTTGTAGACCTTGACAATGATACATCCACCACCTCAAGAGTGTTCTTGACTTGGTTAGATATTTTGAAGTAGTTTTTCTTAATCATGGAAATAATTCTGTCATCACGCACTTAGTTCTCTGTGGTCTTTCAGGCTCTTTGGCATAGCTGAGCTGGCCAGTGCATTCATTATCTTTAAGAATGCACCAGTTTGCTGATTTGACCACTTCCAAAGATGATGTTATTTTTCTGGAAGGTTCATTTGTTTTGTGTTTTATCCTAACGATGATCTCCCTCACTTGAATCATCATCTCTCTGACATCCTCATATTCCTTTGAAAAGCTTTTAATTACAAATTTAAAACAGTTTTTTTATCTTCTTCATTTGTCATGAAATAACGAGGGAACAGGCTTCATCTTGCCATGAAATTACTTCTCAGGCAGTTGTGAGTGTTCAATTAATGTTGAAAACTGAGGACTTCATATAAATTTGACTTGAATTCATAAACAGTTAATACAATTTTATTGTAAAACAACTTGAATCAAAGCAGGAAATCGGTATTTCAAGCACATATTGATTAACTTAAAATAAGAATAATCTTTACAAAATGACACCAAAAATGGCTTTATTTAATAATTATATATGCTTTATATTGCATTAAAGTACATACAATTTCTGATTACCAGGGATCTGCTGATTTTAATAAAGGAAAGTGCTCACAGTCTGATGTGCCCGTGCGCATCTCACCTGTTCTTTAAGAAGCTGTTCACAGGCCTCATGTAGGGCGCCAGTCTTATTGGACACAAACAGGTACTGTTTCTGAAGGGAATCCAAGTGCTCAAGAGCTGTGTTGACATCTTTTAGTATAACATCACAGTGTTCCTGGTAGCAGTTTAGATCATCTCTGGTTTTCCTAAGTGGAAAGCAGACATTATCTTTTGCTTCCTTTCATTCAACTTTGACAGCATAGTGCACTGAAGCTAAATATTGGCTTCATGCTTTAGAAGATTTGACAACAGCAACAGTAAGGTGACACTTGATGGTTGCACTTTTTTGGCTGAGTGAAACTAACACAGCGGCGCATGCCTGATGATATGTGAAAAGCAGCGCACACTGTGAGCTGTCATTTCTTACTTCATTCATTTTACTCTTGAAACAACTTTGCTGCAATTAAGAGATCTGAAAACTGAGTGAGTAGTGTATGATGGTGCATTTTATAAAGCACAGAGGTGGGAGAGAATGGTGATGCAGTGTTTAGCAGTGTCACACATCTGTCTGCGTGGGTTCTCTCTGGATAGTCCAGCTTCCTCCCGCATGGCGTTAGGCCAGTGATTCTAAACTGACAGTAGATGTGAATGTGAGCTTAAATGGCTGTCTGTCTCTGTGTGTTACACCTGATTAATGACCTATCCACGGTGTACCCTGCCTCTAACAGTAGGATGGATCGACTCCAGCCCCCCACGACCCTCAACTGGATAAGCAGACGAAGGATGGATGCATCACAGAGCATCATGTTTGATTCTGATTTATTCTTTCAAAAACATGTAATTTGACCTTGTCCTCCTCTAAACAAACACCCAGTCAACGCACACACAATCTGGAAAACCTCTGGCTATTGTCTGCTGGCCTTCGCAGAGTTAGTGGATATCCGGGTCAAACCTTCCTGTTCAGTCTGCCAGTCATTGTTTAAAAATGCCAATGAGTTCTTTTATAAAAAGTGATTTTAAAAAACAAAACTGTTGGAATATATCCGATGGTTAGAAATCTCATTTCAGCAAATCGATCCTTCTTTTGCTGCCCTCACCAACTATTAAGCTGCATGCAAATGTCTTCTCAAACATGACTGGTGAACATAAATCTGACTGTCTGACCGAACAGAAAGCTTGAACCTTGCAAATAGAATTATGCATGTTTAATAACGCCTTTAAATCAAAGCTGATGTGTTTCTCTGATTCAGAATGCAAACATCTGATACACTGTTCAACAAGCACTTTCACCAACACCTTTACAAATTTCACTTGCTGGTTCATGTATATGTTCTTTTTTTTTAAGTTATTATTTTCCAAGTAGTCAACAACGAGAATGACTGGATAGAAAACTGAACAGATACTCGGTGACAAGTTCAAAAAGAAAAATGACACCAAATGAATCTGCAGCTTTGGAAGCACTGGTGCACATTGTCCAGAATTTTTGCAGAGCAGAGAATAACGCTGAGCTTATGGCCAACATGCTGGGTAGGGGGCCAGAATTTCACTGAAGATGCACGTTTTACATTTTCATCTCTAATTTTTTCCACCAAATTTAGGTGATGTCAGCGATGAGCAAGCAAAAAGCTTTCATCTTGATATAAAAGTGATGGAAAACCGATATTAGGGAAAATTCAATCCAAGCATGATGGGTGACTAAAATTGTGATTTTAGACATGCAATGATGATTATTTAGATGAAGAGCTGGTTTGAAAACAAAAAAAATGCCTGGTGTTCTGGAGCAGAGCAATACCAAATATTAAAATTTATGAAAAACACATGGCAGTGAAGCATATGCGAACCTCAGTGAGGTTATTTGTACTGTACACTTGAGACTAATACATAACTTGATTCATGACCTATTAAGGCCTATCTTTTTGGAAAACTGATCAGGAATAAATTAGACAACTGGTAAAGGATCCAGCCTATAACTTGTATATAATCTTATCAATATCCAGCCCTACACACCGCATGACACTACGGAGGAGTTTAAGATTTACATACCTGTATTTTGCATTCTCGTCCTGGTCCATGTTTGCCTGCAGCTTGGCAAACCAGGCAAAAAACTACAAAAAAAAGAGGAATTATATTACACCCATGCATCTTATTAAGGTATAGTAAATCTGACTGGGTGCATAACTGCTTAAAGCTGACTGGGTCAGACACCTGTTGTGCAGTTTCTATTCTATTGTTTTCCATGTTGAGCATCTGAAATCCTTTGAGCAGGATGTCTTCTGTTGAATCGGGAACAGTCGCAGTGAAAGGGGACTGCAAGGATCTAGATGACAAGCTACACAAGTCTTCAATGGGTAGCTGCAAAACAAAACAAGGCTCCTTATTTCTAAGCTCCTTGATTTCAAGCTAACTACCTGGACATGTTGACGAGGTGGTGAAGCACAAATACATACATGCCAGATAAATTAACTTGTAACGTAATGAAAGGGGGAATTAAGGTCATACAGTGGCAGCCTCGACTTTTATTTGACATCACTTGCGTTTAGAAAGTAAGTTAGCAGCACTGCTAGCTAGCTAGCAGAGTCCAGAGCTCCAGCTCACCTCAGAGGGCACAGAGAGCTTTTCGGCCGCGGCTCGGATCTCCAGGACGGAGTCCATCTGTTTCTCCGTGAGGGGAGCCGTGGCATCGGTACGGCGGTCCCATAGCGACAGTTTCTCCCGGGTTTCCTTATCTGTTAAGTCCAAGAGGGACTGATCTGTGGACGCCATCGTCAGATTAGACAGCACCAACGTCAGCAGCAACGCGCTGGTACTTCCTGTTCCGGGAGTGTGGGCGGGGCTTGATAAAGAGGTCGGCGATCCCACTGCGATGGTGAGTTTCGCTCCGTGTCTTAAAACACTTTTGCAAATATATTTTAAAAGCATGAAAAGGATAATATACAGAACTTCTCTGTCTTCATTTTTTTTAATTACAAAATGACATTTATTCAGTATTAAAAAAACGAGTTATTAAGCAAAATGGTACAATGGGAGATATTATCATATGAGTTTCCGCCCACAGTCCAAAGACATTTTCCTGAACTGGTTTAGATGTGGATTTGACAGTGGATTTGAGGTTTTCTGTCTGTAATGGATTCTGATAACCTACCCAGGATGCACCCCTGCTGCCAGGTGGGGATCAGCTGCTCCAGACATCCACCTCCACATCCTTGAATTGTATAAGGGAAAGTAAATGGATGGATGGATGGATGGAGGGAGGGATAGAAGTTATAACTACTCATGTTCAAGGACGTGGCTACAGTTTTGGGCCTCCTGTGTCACCTCTCCAAAGCTGTGTTGTCATAACATTGCAACACCATCATCTGTTTTTGAGGAAAAACAGTATTGTGCTCCTCAGTGAGTTATCGTAATACAGCTATATAACGATATGCAACTGAATAACATTACTTTTTTACCTTGCACAGGTTAACATAAAACAAAGGAATAATGGGAGATCTGTCTTTAATTCTACCACTCAGCAGAGCAATAGACATAAAATGGTTGCACCCGGACTGCAATTTGTGAGCTCCATTACCTTGGGGCTCAGTGTTTAATGTTTTGTTTCAGTTCCATGGTCAAGGGTCACCCACATCCAATGCACATTTATTAAGGCAACAACTAAAGTTTTTCTAATGTGCTGAATTTTCAGTTTGTCTTTTAGTGATGTGGTTTGATATTTATTTCTCATAGAATTTTCTGTTTTCTCATGCCCCCTGCCAGCTGATTGTTGGTCCTCCAGTGCCACCTCATTTCAAAAAATCTTGGGAACACTCCTGTTTGTGTATTTTATTGCATTTTGTTTCTCTGGGAAAAGTGTGTGTATGCATGTACTGGTCATAACAGAACCACTTGAAAGTGACTGTTCGTGCATAGCTGGTTTTGATCGTTAAATAAATAAATAAATAAATGTTAGATGCCTAACCAGAAATTTCAGCTATCATCCAGGTTATGGTGAAGGCCCATTGTAGGTTTTACTAAACAAACACCACAAAACAAACAGATCAACGTGGCAGATGGAATTTGTGGGCGGGACAAAAAATGGCACCCAGCAACACGTTAATCCATCACAGAAAAAAATAAATAAATCCAGCAGGTGGAGCCCTGGGAAACATTTTTAATAGACAAAAATTCAGGCTCCGGGATATTTTCACTCCGTTAACTCTTCTATGTCTGCGTCCATTTATTCATGCAGAAGTAAAAGTAAAAACAATAATGTGTCTACTTGTGTTTTTCATGCTACAGCGTTTCTTTACTAAAGTTGATGTATATAAGCTTAGCATGTTTTACTATTTTTTTTTTAATCAGTAGAAAAAAACTGTCCTTAAGTTAAATCTTACTAGTTAACAGGAAGGAACTATAATACCACTGTTTATTTTACAGCTAACAAATCTACTGACAAATTTCAATAATTAATTTTAATTTAATGATTTATTTTTTTAATTGAGGTGAAGTGACAACTGGCAATGTGTAGCATTTAGTATACTTCTGGTTGACTAGATCCTCTTCACAAATAGCTTCAAGTATTTCTTCCCACGCAAAAATGAACACATCACAAAATCAAGCTCTGGTGACATTACATGGAGGAGGTAGTGCTCACTTATTATGGCTTTGTCTGCAGGGTGTCTCATGGGGAGGTCACAGAGAGTTCAGATCTTCTTCTTTTTTTTTTTTTTTTTTTTTTTTTTTTTTTGCTCTTGTACTTTGTTGAAAGGAAACGCTGCAGAATTCAAGCCACGCTACTCCAATACAAAACGAAATGTCAGAGCAAATCTTGTCAAAAATTGTGTTGTGGCTCAATGCAGGTCAAAGTCAGTCCTGCAAAGCAACGTTGACACTTTTCTTTATGATGGCTGTGTTATCTTTTCATAAAAAAAAGCATTCCAATGTTAAAATAAAACTCAAAAATAAATGATGGTGCATTGTGTTAAGTTACAATGTACTGTTACTGATGATTAAATGAGGTAGAAAAGCAGATATATTATAGGAGGCACACATTTTACAAAATTGTAAAGAATGGTGCGTTTATATACATATATACATATATATGTGTGTGTGTGTGTGTGTGTGGGGGGGGGGTTATCAATCTGTCAGAAAGAGAGAGAAAAGTCAATGCACAGATTTTTAAAAAATTAATTGTTCTTTTCTTCAAAATTTCTATAGAACTTGCAGTGAATCCTTTGTTGTCAGTTGTTTTTCAGTATGCTATTATCCTGTCCAAATCTGCTTTGGTGACAGCCCTACTGAAACACATTTGTGGATTGCATTATTCATGACACAAGGAGGATAGTCACGCAAATAATCATGCAAAGTCACTTTTATTAGATCTTGTCAGAGAAACTTAAAATGGCATAATTATGATGAAGATCCATTTTAAAATGGCTATAATGAGGAGATGAATATTCCCGAGATGCTAAACTTTACTAGAACATTTTCAGAAATAAATACATAAAAACCCCTGAATTGACTGATTTCTTATTAGAATTAAAAAAAGTGAAACCGTTCTTAACTATTATTCTTAGATCCTGCATTTACATGTTTTTTTTTTCTTAGAAACATTGACAAGTAATCATTTATATTATAATGACAACTTTATCAAAGTGCTACGACTTAAAAAAGTTCAAAAACACAAAATTTCCAATGGCCTCTAAATCAACCTTCCACAAACATATGAGCCCCCTTAATAGATGTCATTAAAAATTCGCCATTTTCCTTAAAAGTATATTAATAAAAAAGTGTGCAATATGAATGTAAAAAAAATGTGGAGCCAGCTAGTGAATTTGGAATTGTCACCAACCAAAAGAGTAATGTACATAAATGTGCAAAGCAAAGAAAACATTTATTAAATAGCTCAGATTAGTTTTGGAAATCTACACCAATGTCACTGTATCCTTTTTTTCTTTTTTTCAAAGGTGCACACTATCAAGTCCCTTTCTGGATACAAAAAAGAAAATCCAGGAAAGACGGGGCAGGTTTATCAGTTATTGTAGTCTGTTCCCTCTAAGTGATCGGGGATAGGCAGTCCACTCAGGATTGTTAGGCATCTGTTCCAAACATTGAACACAGGGCAGACTGGCTGAGCAAAGTCAATGTCAAACGTATACAAGTGCTGAGAACCAACAGCGTCATAAAAAGACAGAGATCCAGAATCATAGTCCAACAACACCCCAAGACGCCGCAAGTGGGGCGAGGGCTCGATGGGAATCTCTTTACTGTTGTGACGCACCACCCATGAGTTGTTGCAGCGAGACATTACCCAGGAGGCTGAGTTTTTGCCGACCCACTCGTGTTTCGGCGCTGACTTGTACGCAATTCCTACTGCAAACCTGCGTAACCAATGAGAGGAAATAATTACATTTCATAAATACAGGTTTAGTAGTAACATTCTAAATCTGAAACATCATTCACGCTTACATAAAAACAATACATCTACAGACTTAAGCAGAAATGAGAGCAGACATTCTAACTGTAGCAATGTAGCAAATTTCATGGAAATCTATCCAATGACTAGCGAGCCTATCTTTGTTTAGTCTTGAGTCCAGCCAACCAGGAGTCTGACACTGAACTACCTGTGAGCCATGCTACGAACTTAAATGTTTTTACCACGTGCTTCCCCCAATCAGAGCCTCCCAGTAATGGCGCCCACTGTCGATGTAGACATTTCCCGTGACACCGTAGCTGCTGTGGCTGGAGAAGCGGTCCTGACTATGGCTCTTCTTGGACGATGTCTCATCCCTCTCTACTGTCAGGTTGTCATGGGACACCCTCAGCTTCCGGTGAGCAGACTTTGGTTCCAGTTTGAATGGCTGACCTTACAATTTAAAAAAAAAGTATTAATTACAATTGTCAAGTATTAATAATTATTTAGTAACACAAGCATTTCTGAACAGCTGCTGACGTACTGTTTGTCTTGAGTTTCCCTGGTTCACTGCTGCGGGTTCCAGCCTGGTTTATTGCTTTCACTATGAAAATGTACTTGGTGCCACACTGGAGTCCGTGCACCGTGTAGTGATTTTGCTTGATGTTTGGTACTATCATCCAGCTATCAGCAGATTTACACAAACCTATAGACAAAGCACAAATTCACCATGAGAATTATTACTAAGTTTAAACTAAGGAGTGAGACAACACAGTATAACAACATGAACTCTTTCAATCTAAGGCTGCTATTTTTAATTCATCAAGTATAGTTGCACTGCTACTCAAGTGTGCTCGAGCGCTGAGGCAGATAAGAATAAATGCTTGATCGAGCATGTTGTGGCTAATTAGGGCGATCAATTCGAGCAGTCTGCTCTTTATTTCAACCCCGAGATAATATCCAGCTTACGATGTGCATCTGGATGTAAATCCAGTCTGACTGTTATTTTCCTTTCCCTTCTGAGATGCAGCAAAAATTACAGTGCATTTTGGAAACATCTCATTACCCACGAGAGCCAGGACAACGCTCTCCACTCCTGCAGCTAAAACACAATATTATGTTTGGATATTGTAGCATACCCCCTCGAACTATTTGAAAATCTTTCTAAGAAATCCTTTTCAAATCCCACCACTATCGTGTTTTCCACCCCAAACATTTGACCGTGGTTCCTTTAGAAAACGACATATGGACTTACTGACAACATTAGATTGGCTGGTGAAGATGGCATACTGTAGCTCGTATGATACAACAGAGAATTCATCATCTGATGTCCAGTGAACCGTGATCGTGTCATATGAAGCTGTACAGAGTTCCTCGCGGATTACTGGTGGATTTGGCGCTGCAAACACAAAACAAAAGGTAAATGTTGCCCAGAGAAAATAATGAAAGCGGTGTTGATTTCATTCTGCACACAACATCAAAATAACAAACAGAGACCAGTGATGGATAAACAGCACCAGCCCTTTGTGTGTATGCACGTGTGTGTTTGTGTGAGTGTCTGCATGTGTCCTTTATTCTGACAAGTGTAATTAATCTATATTGGAGTTCCTCCAGCTATTACAGCTACAGCCCCCATGCTGAGTTAAATTCACAGTGCACAACAGGAGCCGTGCATAAACAATCAAACCTGTTTCATTCAGCAGCAAAAAAACTATTGCTGTAAATTATATGAGCTTTTTAGTTTTCTGCCACTCCTTCACAATAACATAGTTTAAATATGAACTCACCGCTGTTATGCTTGCCGAAGCCTGTAATTTTATAAATCCATAATTCACGGATAAGCTGTGGTTCATTTTAAGTGCATCTTTCAATAAAGGAAGCCGGCAAATCGTATGAAAAAGAAAGTTTTGGGGAAACTGATCAGGCGGTACTAAACAAGCAAACAGATTATAGTAATTTACATGGAGGATTCATTTCAAACAATTAAATGCTCTGTGCTTAACATGCGTGGCCCGACTCACCTGTGAGGTAATCTAAGCTTTCTAGCATTTTCTTCTCCCTTGTGAAGTCCAAAGCAAAAGTATCAAATGTGTCATTCAGGTTAATTTCTGGTAACAGGATTTGGGAGGATGCTGTTGCCATAGACACTCTGGTACAAAGAAAATATTAACATTAATATGTGGCGACAGTTTTACACACAGTTTCTATTGTTTGTTCCCGTGTCTGCCTTTCGCTGGTGTCTCACCTCTCGCAGATACTTTTAGCTGTCTGAAGAAAGCGAGCGTGGTCTGTCTCCTTGAGGGTTTGGTCAGCCTGGGTGATGAGCGAGGAGGACCTCTCAATGCACTGCTTGCAGCCGGCTATCTGCTGGGCTAGCTTCCTCAGCCTCACAGACTGGGCAGAAAATAGGATATGCAGACAGATGAATAGCTTAGTAAACTACCAACCGATGCATGACCTATGAGACGGCAACTTATCCAATGTAAAATTGGGTTTCACTTTGCCAATAAGGAAATCCTGCTGGGGAGAAAAAAACTCTGATTTTTCAGTAGTGTCATAGTCACAAGAGTCTGTCCTACAACCTGTTTTATAAGCAATACTTGCATAAGGGGTATTCATGAGACATCCTACACAGTATTGTCATAGAAACCAGACCCTTCTAACCCCCCTCTGTGGCTCAATGGCTTAGTGGCTGAAAGCAACCTCACAACCTGTGTCATGAGCCACGAGGTGTGGAAGGAAAGAGGCCCCCTCCAGAGTGGACCACCACAGGAAGCAAGACTGATCTTAGTCTGACACTGAACATGGCACAGCATGCTCCCGCTTCTCTAAGGCGGACAGGAGAAATGGAAGGGAAACCATTCAAGAGGCATAACACATCCATATTAAAATTATGGACACCCGCTCCTGATACTGAGGACAAAACAAAGCAATAAACTCTCGTCAGTATAAGTGGCCATCAATATGTTGAAACACAGGTCCACACTGCAGAAGAGAACTGCAATTTGTTTTCTCTTTAGAATCCAAAGTCAGCTTTTCTTTTAACTATTCTATATTGTATTCTTTAACCGTAACATAGCCAAGTAAATTGTTTTTGTGCCTAAATCTACCTAAACAGTGGTAAAAATATATTTGCTTGTTGCCCTATAATTGTTCACATTAACAGGATAGCAAGCAATTACATTTTAGTTCTTGAAGCATGTGTCTGTTTGCCACATGTGTTTTTTGTTCTTTCCCTGAAGATTCTTCTCAGTCAGTTGCTAAAACAGCCCCACTGTTAGGCAGCTTGACTGAATACTCAATAAGATGTGAAGCAGGAAACAGTAAACATCACGGTAATGTGTGCTACGTTTTACTATTTGTATATTTTTGATAAAAGCTGCTTTTGAAAAGCCACTGGTGATTGCTGGGGGGCGGGGGAGAGAAGCTACCCGCTGAGAACAACACATTTCCAAGGCCTGCCTTCTGTTTGCATTTACATGGCTAATAGGAACTCTGAAGGGACTTAATAGCTGACCAGTGGTGGCTACAGCACCATCCACGCTTTCTGTGTTCCTTTACTTTCACTTTCCCATAATCCTGTTTCAGAGTTTTCTTTATTTTTTCTCTACATTGCAACACAGTGTGAGTTTCAATAAGCCAAACACTTCACAGACTGCTCATTTCTCCATGCATTGCAAATTTTTTAGACTGTAAAAAATTGTTGCTTGCATAGCTGATGTTTAGCTAATGTTCACTTTTTTTTTGTTTGTTTTGTTTTATTGATGTCCACGGTTCCTCTTGGCAGGAAAAGTCCCTGCTACTAACAAAGAAAACACGTCTGAGAACCATTATGGTCACCAGAAACCGGAAAAAATGTCATCCTTCCTCCATGAATTATTAGAACTATACAAAAGTTTATGCTGCCTGGAAATCAAACTATGTATCAAGACCTGCTTTTATGTAGTGTAACGTGTGTCCAGATGGAGCCAAATGTCACATTTAGAGAACTAACATCAGTACAGATTACAAAGCAGTATGTGTCTGCCCACATTAGCTAACACTGGCCACCAGTCAAATCAGAGGCCTACACTGTGAAAGCCTGATTTTGGCTTATCCAGGTAACTTCAGGGTTACCATGGGTTTGCTTTATGATAAAGGCAGTTCACATTTTTGCCTCTAGAGCAGGTTATATTGAAGATTAGAGATCAGCAGGCATGAAATCATTGCCTACTGACCAATCAGTTCCCTGGAAGATAGTATCACCATTCCTGGAAGATCCCTGGGACATCATTAATACAGTAAATCATAGTGTTTTTAATACTAAACTACTGTACAGTGCTTTTTCAATTACAATGCTTTTCCTACTGCTGATTTGTATTAGACAATACATATATGTTTAACTCTTCATATTTTTTTTATCTTCCTTTGTAGACGTTGCATTACATCACTTATGCGTCCTTCGTGCGTTACATACTCTCCCTTTGAGCAGTAGACGTGTGAAGAGTCTTTTTTTTTACCCATCATCTGTGATTTGTTATTGCTGTATTCTAATAAGAACAGCAGCCTAGAGTGAAGAAGCAAGGTTATCAACATGGACGAGGTGATAAACAAACAAACAAAAGCTATCGAGATACAAAGTGTGATAAACGGTACCTTGCCCTCCTTTATCTTGGTAGCTATGATTTGTCTTCGCTGCTGTATGATATTAATCAGCAGGTCACACTCTTCCTGCAGCTTGTTTTCTTGTCGCGATGCATTTACCTAGACAAAACAGGGGTACAGGTAACATACATTAGAGCAGAGTTGCAATCAGCTGTCCTTGTTTACACACACACACACACACACACACACACACACACACACACACACACACACACACACACACACACATATATATTCATTTAAAGCACAGTCATTTTGAGATAACTGACATAATGCAGTATCTTAATCCTTTATTTGAAAGGATTTTCAATGAATCACATGCTATTTACTTTATACATATTTATTTATTTATATCTAGACATAAATAAATTCATATTTAGCTTACACATGCTGTTAAAATACCAAATTTGCAGTCATTTAACAATAATTGTTGAGCTTGTGAGTAATGAGCACTCAGTCTTGTTGACATGATACAATTCCACATTCGGATACAGTAATTCATCACGGTGTTAATAATTTAATGAGTTGTTGCCCACGGATTGCCTGGAAAGCTAAAACCCCCAACCTGAAAGGAACAGACAAATAACCTCACCTCCACATGTTGGCAGGTTTGGATAAGTTTGCCCATCAGACTTTCCAACTCACTGGTCCTCTTGATTAGATTGCTGAGGTTGGAATCCAAGGCTTGCTGCAAAACAAAATTGAAAGGGAACATTTCATTATACACTGCCTCCCCAATCAAACTGTAAACAGCTGAATAAATCCTGGAAGAGAGTTAGGTGAATAGGAACATAAGGACCATATCAAGTGTAACGAGCACGTGAGAGGACACACAAGGTTGCCCATGGATATGAGTGGCCAGATTTGGGCTCTGATCAGTGTGAGCCCCCCCCCCAAGTCCTAGCTTTGTGCCAAGGATCCCATCATACTGCCCACTGAGGCCATGAAGCTAAGCAGAGCATCTGCCAGTAATTTGGACAACTGAACCCAGGGTGTGCTAATCACCGAGTCAGATCAAAGGGTGATGTTTCGAACTTAAGCTCTTACTATAATCGGGCAGCATGATGATGGTGTCCTGTGACATTACAGAATGTCTAATATTATAAGCATTATTCAGAGGAAGTAAAAGATTAATGCATGATTATATTAAAATGATTTCAATTCAAACAAAACTGTGGTCTTGCAAAACCAAAAGCAGATGGGTGGAGAAGGTTGTAACTTCAAATATGGATGACAGATTTAGACTGCAAACTGAGGATACTGCACACCCATGCTGTAGCCACTTGTCAATTACAGTGTGTTCATGATCTCTATTTTATTCCAAATTGGACCATGATTTACAAATTTACCATGATGCTGTAATGGATATGACTGGAAATTAGTGCTTCAAAACCATAAACTCATCTGGGAAATGTTTACTGAGGTCATAAATCAAGTAAAAAGTTATTTTCCTCATATACTTCATGCAGCCTAACTGTGTCTTGCTGGCCATTAGGATAAAAAAGCAGTTAAAAGTACTTCTATACTAGTGTCATTTAAAAAAACTGACACCAGACATTAAAATAAATAAATTAAAAAAAAACAACAACTGAATTTTGGGGTTCTCTTAGAAACCTGCATTTTCAGCTAAATCAAATACAAGCAGAACAATGTATTTCAATCTATTATTAAGTCTTCAGCAATACATGTGAATGCATCTGAAATTTTACAGTCAAACAGTTACAAACTGCCTTTGAATTTCACTGTTTGTAACTATAGCACCTGGTTCCTAAAACATTGATTTAAAAGAAATTATTGTAGAGAACCATAAACACTAATCACAAAAATATAACTCTGACTAACATCCCTTTATTCAAAAGGGAAAAAAAGAACCCACAAATACTTTGAGATGAGACCAAACAAGCACGAGAAGCCTGCAAAGATTTAAAGCAAATAGATGGTGGGAGAGGCTCTGTCATGTTAGTTCAGTCTCACATTGTGATTTCATAAGGTGTGTGAGTCACTGTACTAAAATAGCAGAGCCTCTGTTTTACTGCTCTTACAAAGATAATTTATTTATATGGAAAAGAAAATGTGATGAAAGCCATTTCAGATGATCCGTTGCAGGTCCAGGTTATGGCGGCTTTGAAACCTCCTAAGTGGTGTACGAAACATAAGATATTCAGCTGATGGTGAATACAGCAAAATACAGTATGACCGTTAAAAACCACAAAGTAAAATCACCTCAGCGAAAATTTTTGCTGTACAGGCATTTTCAATTAAGCTAAAATAACTTCTCTTGCAGCGTGAATATTCTTCACATGTTTAGACAGCTCTGTCTAATGGAGGTCTCTTTCCTAAAATCATTTAAATCTGATGAGAGGAAAGAATAGTGGCTTCCTTTTGTATGGGAAAGCTTCTGGTTCCACACCTTTTCATTGGCTGGCCTCTCTTCCTTCCTCTTAGAGTCCCGAAAGGTCAACGTCAGGACTCAGACTTTTATCCTGTGTCAACATTAGAAATTTTATTCACTGTGCGACTCTTCATCCTGTGAGCAACACAGGCCGTGTTTTGCATTACTTTGCTGGAGGACACCGTAACTGTATTTGTACCATAGTGTGTGTGGTAACTCTGGTGTATACATACATGTGTATAATCTGTGCTGTATTTAAGTAAATGAATCAAAAATAGATGCAATTGTAATAAGTTATCAACTTATACATTTATTAATTACTTTTTGATGAGCTTGTAAGTAGAATCCATTTTTTGCTTTTCATTGTTCACTTTAGTCCTGCCTTGGAATATTTCCAGAAAAAGCAGGTCAGCTGCCTCTACATCTTAACAGGCTCCATTCATGTGGCAATATGAAATCTTGAATGCTGTTTTTGATTGTTCTTGTTTTAGTTTTAAACCACCTCTTCTCTGCCAAATGTCAAATCAATGCGTACTGCTCCAAGCAACCGAGTCTGCTATGCCTGCGACCAGCCAACCACACCAAAGTGAGTGACCACGCTGGCGAACAAGAATGCCTCTCAGTGCTGGATATTGCTAAAAATTCAACAATGGTTTCCTTCTAAAATGAGAAACGGGCTTTGACACTAAACAGAATAAAGCTTCTTCACCAGCTGTGAAAGTGCTTTCTAAATCGAAATGCAATGGACTTGAACTAGTTTTACTGAAGACATCAAATGTAGTAAGTTAGTAATTAATACAGTCATATTTATGTTTGAACAGGTTAACTAGTAGTCTTTATTCTATAACCTTTCAAAAAGAACTTTTCCAACACTGATTGTAATGATGCAGATTTTTTTTCCTCACAAAAAATACCACATTAAATATCAGTTGGTTTGATTTTTATAGAACTTTAAAAGTACCCACATACTGTGTGCGACCGAGCTGTTCTAGTATAAGTTCTCTGATGACATGAGTGCAATCTCTTTTTAATTAGGCTCACACAAGGTCATAACAGTGAAATGAAGAAAATTTAACTTATCCATTTCCTACTATCACTGAAAATAAATATTTCAGCGCTGTGGTTGAGTATCCCACCGTCACCTCGTTATAGAGTAGTCCTGGGTCTTAATTTCATTTCCTCCTCTTGTTTTCCGCGTGTTTACATGGGTTTCTTCCCACGGTTTTAATCTAGGTGGTTTGATCAGCTCAAGCTTTACAACGTCTGCATGACTGTTTCGTATGTTTACATATAAGCTCTGTGATTATCTGGCAAAAAAGGGGGTTTTCCTTAATGCTTCTGCCTTTCCTATGACTTTAATAGGAATGCAGCGATATAAGAAAATATAACATGGATATATAAGATTTATAATTATTTAACTGGGATCATGTCACATAATTAAGGCTGAAACACAGACACGCACACAAAGACGCACATGCGTGCCTTTACAAGTCACAGTATCCCTTTGTCTGGGAATTTGCGAGAAATGTGAGGCACTGTGGCTGTAAACATGTGCTTGAAAAAAGCCAACAACTATCAACAAGCTCAGCTGCATGCCACCTGGGTCCTGTCCTATGCCATGAGAAAAAAACTATTTCTCTCTTTGTTGAAAATTGTCATTTCCTCTTTCACTTGGGCTAACAATGCAACTAACAGTGCATGTGCATCAAGGAAAAAAAAAAGAGTAAACACATGAAATAGTAAAATATGAGATACGGCGATAGGATACCGAAAAAGGTAATTGGTTAATGTTTTTCAAGAGAGAAAATAGACCTTTGCTTATAACAGTCTGCAAGAGGATGAAAATGATTCGGTTCGCCTTAATTCACCCACAATCCTAATGTCTGCAAACATCTGCAGGATTTTATTCTCATTAAAAGGGAAGTAACAATGTCACAGCACACATTAACTACTTCGTGAAATAATTAAAACACACCAGGCTCACAATGCTGAGTGCTTTAACTCTAGCATTAATAACCATCCAGGCCATATTGCCATGCCTCATTACTTCATGTTATGCAGACCAGCTGCAACTAGCGTTTCACTTTCATTTCACTGGTCTTGATTTGGTAATCGATCCCTTCAAAAGTTACATTCAGGTCCAGGCAGATCTACGCAGTAAATCTGCCCCGAATGTGTAATTAAAGAAATGATGCTGATCACCTGCTCTGCCTCCTGGAACGAGTGATCACGCCCCACACAGAGAAAGCGGCCGGGAGATTTCTGCACAATGACAGCACGATCAAACAAAGGAGAGAGGTTAAGGCTGGTCCTATCTTCCCAATATGTTGCAAAAAGATTGTTTATATCCCACTTCCACTGTGACCAAGCATTGTGAAAGAAAGGAATGGGGACAAAAAAGGCTTTCAGTGCTGCGTGTGATACATAAAACTATCCTTTTGTGAGTCATGCATTAAGGGAGTGTTTTGTGAAAAGAATAAGGGTGCTCTTTTTTTGTCATGCAGCCTATGCCATGCAGACAAACTTTAAGGTGAACTTTAACTGAACTGAAAAGCTTTTTGCAGCCGAGTTTAAGACTTTCCCAAATTAAAACAGTAAATGTTTGATGTTCCCTTGTGTATGGTAACTTTCTTTTTTGTATTAAAGTTCCATGGAACAACTGGCTTATAGTGGACGATAAAATCATCCTGTTGAGTTTGCGAGTTACTTTATACACCTACCTAAGCTAGTTTTTTTATGATAGAAGCTTATTTGTGAAGAAAAGCCAAACCGCCCTTTTATACTCCAGCAAACAGCATCTTCTTATGTCTTATTCATGTCGGCCCATCTACTGACAATGAGCAGTACTACCTAAAAGTGTGAAAGCAGTCTCTGACTGGCCAAGTGGGAAACAGCTTCAAAGTAAACACATTATCGCTAAGCGTAATTTAAAGAGGAAGTCATTTCGTACAATTATTTATTTCACAATGCCGAATAAAGGAACTTTTGTAGTGTTTGCTAATTCGCTACAGAAAAACTCAACTCTAAACTTGCTTCACAAAAACACCCCTCTATCTCTCTTACTAGAACTGCGAAGTATTATTGCACTTATTCTTGTAAATCATCTGTATTTTTCAAGTAGCAAATCCGTCATGGAGTACTTTCTTGTTGACTGTCTGTTTCAGATAAACGACTTAAAAAATAAATCGATGAGATTTAGTTTCACATTCCTGTAATCAATACTCTTAATTTATCTCTGTGTGTTTGTGCGTTGCCAAAATCGAGCTGTGCAAAAAGCCCACTTAAGTTTATCATAATGTGGAAATTCAATATTTTCATTATCAGCTTGCCAACCTGTCATGCTGAGAAGCTGAAAGAGGTTTTTGAAAAATTCAGAAACCGTCTCTCAATTATGTGCGACATTAGTGAAAAATCTGTTCTCACTGTGTCCTAAATCCCCGAGCTTCTCTAAAATTATTTCTTACCTTGAGTTTGTCATATCGGTCACTGAGGGCTGCGACTTGGTGGTCTCGGTGTCGGCCAACTAGCTTACACAATGCGCAGATCAGCTGCTCGTCCGTCACACAGTACATGTTGACCTTCTCGTCCTCGTGCTCCAGACACATAAGCCCTCGTAGATGTGAGTCAAGCAAGGGCTCGATTAGACGGTGTCCCGTGAAAGGCTTTTTGTTTGGATGGGTGGCCTTGAGACACTCTTCGCAGTATGACACCTCGCAGGTGACACAAGTCTTCACGGCATCCTGTGGAGGGTCCTGTTCGCAGAACTGACACTGGACCCGGTTGCAGGGGGACGTCATGGCTGTGCTGTCAGGGACGGCTCGCTCACGCCGAGTCTCGTTAGGAGAGTTGGGTCCACTTAAAGAAGCTTTCTGGTAGCGGTCGATGATATTCTGCAGAGTGACGTTGCGTTTGAGTCCCTCTAAGCCCCTCTGGTTGAGGGTGATGACATAGCGACAGGTGGGGCACTGAAAGGCGCTGATGGACTGAATTGGCTCGCTGGGGGTGCAGTGGGAGACCAGGATTCGGTGGGCGCAATTGAAACAAAGACTGTGAGCGCAGGGTAACAGCAGTGGGTCCTCGAAAAGCTCCAGACAGATTGGGCAGGTCAGCTCAGACTCCAGCGTTTCCATTTTCAAGCAAAACAAAGCGGGATGTTCAGCGAAATCCAGGGAAGCTGATCAGCTATCTGTAAAGATGACACAAAAATAAATCAGGAAATGCTAGCAGCAGCGACAAAGGTTAAAAAAATGATAGACTGTTGCTTATTAGTTTCTATCAAGTTATTTTTCTGAGATTAACTGATGGAGAAACAATAGTTAGCTGGAGTCCTAATGTCCACAATCAAATCCAACATATTCTTTGGAAGGAACAATAAAAAACACATTACGCATACCCGATCTAATTACCAGTATTTATGATAATAAAAACAAAGTTATTCATCTCTACTTGAGTTTCAGCATGCACCAGAAATCGACTGAATGTAAAAAACATTAATATTTTATTACATAAATATTTGTAAGAGATATCTGATTATGGAAATGAAGAATACTGGAAAAATAAAACAAGCAAGCAGGAAAATTCTCGGGCAAAAACACGTGTTTGCACATAATACATAAACATGTATCAGCTTTCAGTTTGGTCTGTGTGGCTCAACTGAGAACTTAAAAGAATGCAGCAGCAGCTCCTTTTAATTTGGCACAGGAATAGTCTAGCCTGTCTATACTGTAGCCCGTAGGCCAGCAGGCCAGTGAGGACTGACAACTCAGCCAAGCAGAAGTGTATTGGCCTGCTTGCTGATGGCTGGGGCTACACACCATCACAGACACTAAGCCTTTGTTCCCGGCCAGTCAGACACCCCAGCTGCGAGTGGACACACTGTGCTCACAGCGTCTTTCTATGTGAACTCTCTACCTCCACTCATTATGTGTGAAGAAGGCAAAAGCTCATTATCAGGACAGTCGGGCACAAGTAGCCTTTTGAAGTTATGAGGATACAGCAATTACCTATGAGCTACAAACCTGGGTTTGTTCTTTCTGTTCTATTCAAATCCTCGCAGACATTCAGTGATCCCACTGTACTGCACAAGAAAAGAAGCAATTGTTGCACTTGTCTCTTGTGACTCTGATGCATCTGCGGGCCTTTGTTTCAGTGCTATTTTGTTCTTTAAAGGCAAAGCAGCAAATGTAGGTGCCTAGAAATTGAGAATCAAGGGATACCGCTCCATTGTCCAAACCCCTCTGGTGTGAACAAAATATGCTTTCAGGAACAAATGTTATTTAATAACAAAACTATATTATGTTAACTTTACAGATGATATGAAGTCATTTTTGCATTGTACTAAAGCAAATAAACCTCTACAGGGTAACAACATGATAGTAAAACATGATAAAAAAAAACAAACTTCTTGTTCAAAATTTCATCCACTTGTTAGATTTTCCGCAGCAAGAGAAAAGACAAAATCACACATTATATTTTTTTTAGCAAAGCAACTGGATAAACATAATGCTTTTGAGAGTTGTTATTTTCAATAGGATGCCCTAAATACAAACTAAATAAAGGGCTTTGTGTGACAAACACAAAGCAAAAAGACACTTATCCTCTGATGTCATCGCTTATGGTATAAAATATCCACACATTATAAAAAGCTTGTAAAACAACACTGTGGCAAAGAGCCCTTGCAAAGTGCGTTACAGCCCCAAGTACATTACGCACTCCTGAAAGTGCTCCCATTCATACACAGTTTACTTTACCCACCGATGGATTTCGCCCCACTTTGTACTGCCGAGACATTTTTGCTGAAGGAGAACTTCTGACTCGAATCATGAAAATATGTTTATACCACAAAATGCACCAGTCATTAACTCCAGCATGCTTGTAGAGATATGCATCCAGATGGCACAAGTTTTCAGAGCCCCATAAGTCCTGCAGCAGAGCTGTCATTAAGCAAGTGATTGAGCAAGAGGTAGCAAGCACAACAGGAAAAGTTGCCCGACAATTCCAGGAAAGCCAGCTCCACCTACAGCTGGAGCTCAGGCCAGTACTGGAAGAAGAGAGAGAGAGAGAGAGAGAGCAGGCAACAGCGAGAGAGAGAGAGGGAGAAAGAGAGAGTGCGCGTGTAAGAGAGCGAGAGTCAAAATCAGCAAATAAGCAGAGGCACAGTATCATGTAGAGCCCTAGCTCACATCCTCACAGGCAGGTCAGTGTCCCCTCAGCCCTGCCCATTCAGAAATTCAAAGCGTTCGGATCAGTTTCAGGTTCCCTTGTGTGACTGTACCTCTGCTTCAAGCAGCACAATGCTGAGGTACTTGGCAATTCCACCGGAGATTCAAAAAGAAAGGCTGAAGACACAAACACAGATGAGAAGGAGCCCGGGAGGCAGCGGGACTCATCTGTGATGTGGGACAGAGGTTTGTGATTCCCGCAGCATCCAGTCAAGAAAATTATGTGGAATCGCTGGTTCACCATCTATCGGAGTCTGTTATCCCTCCTCTCTGAGGCCATTGTTATTTAATATGCAACAAATCTGATGCAATGGATTTTTACAGGCTGCAAAATAACTGTAAAGTCGCTCAGCAAAAAAAATGCTGAGGCACCAAGAATCTGCCATACAATTACAAATAAAGACTGGCACTTTCTAACATTATGTGCTACATTCCAGTCTGTACCAGCTGGCCCTCATGTGGGAATCACTGAGGTACCATCTGCTTACCATGTGCCTCTATTTCCAGACACACCCCTGCTGCGCTCCATTTGAATTCTTCTGTCAATCAAAAGATTCCCCAGGGTGACTTTTCTCTCTGAGAGACAGGTACACTATAACTATTAAAGGCATGCTACAGTTCGTACAAAGGACTGGGTAGAAGGTACATTGCTTGCGAGATACATATTGGAATGTCACTGGTATTCCCAGGGAATTTGGTGTCTATCATAAGATCGCACAGAGAATTGATCAGTTTGAATAAACAGCTCTTAGGGAAACCAGGAGAAAAATGTACATTGATGACTGAAAAGATTCAAAGTTAAGTTTAAAAATAACCTCTTTTTTTTTTTTTGCTCTTTACCAAAGTATTCACAAGTGTAAGGCAAAATTCTGACTTCTGTTCCCATTTAATGAGAAAAAGGGGAACAGTCAAATGCTGGTACTTACTGTCTGTCTATGGGGCATTGTAATATTGCCTACATAAAATTTCATTACCTTTTGGGACAAGCTGTATTAGGTTATATCACATATCCACACCAATTGGAACATGCATTAATAATGACAGACATTGTATTGATATAATATTGCCATGGGAGTATTCTGGTGTTATGAAGTTACATACTTTGAGACCATAAAGCATTAAATATGAAAACAAATGAGCTCCAAAGTTCAGTTCTCTCAACAATAATGGTTAAATAAGATGAGACCTTAATTTTGGAGAGTAATACGACCATACAACCAGAATACTACATAAAACCTTGTACAAAAACATCTGACTCTATACATCACTTTAACAGCTACGTTTGGCAAACTGATTGCTTTTGGATAAGTGCAGCATTTTCAGCTGACAGTTTCTCTTCATACTCTATACTGAGAAAGATGCTTAGGGTATGGTATCCAAAGAATCACAGGTATGGGAAATAACAAATTAAATGTGTGATTGTCTTTAAACTGAAGTACTAACTGAACATGTGTAATTTTATTTGATTAGGAAGTCGCCTAATGGGTCACTAAGAGATGAAACAATTACAAAGTCTCAGATATGAAGACAATTTCCTGTTCAAGTACTGCCTAATCCCTTTGGTTATGGTCTTTTATCGCCCTTAATGATAGCTCTGAACCCTGTATTCGGAGTCTGAAAGAGTGTGATTGCTCTTTGTCTTCCTTCCTGGGGCACACACCTAACATATTTATCTATAATCCTGTCTTCACAGCGTAGCTGTGACCAATGTGTGGCCTGTTGCTGCTCCCTGAAGCAGCCAGCTCAGCAGCGGCCCACTCTGGCCTAATATGATTTACAGCTGCAGCAGCACAAATCAGCTGATTAGACTGACAAATCTACCTGATGTGCAGCTGCACACATTACTGAGATTAGCTTAATGGGAACTGGCCCTGACCAAGGGCTACAAATGCTGTTATTTAAATGATTACGGAGGACAAGTTAATTACAAATCTAAATATTTCGGCAACTGAATTCAAAACGCATCTGTCAAGCACAACTGCACGGAGAAGAATAACAGCGTTATAAGTTTTGGTGTTGTGGCTGTGCAAACAAAGCTTTAGCTGGAAACCAGGTCCAATTAATGTTAGCAATGGCATTCTCACAGCGTAAGAAATGGAAACGGAGGTGTAGAGGTCAGCTGAAATATGTTCATTCTTCCTGCCTGTCACTTCTCTGCATGTTTACTGACACAGGTCATCCCGGTCAACATCAGAAGTTGCACCAAACTCTCATTTCCTCTCGGCGGCTTGGCAGGTGGCATCAGCGGGGAAACACTGTATCCTTTCCACCACCACAGGAACTTTAGAAAATGTGACTTTCCAAGTATGCAGCTGTGGTTTTGTGACTCAAACGTCCACACAGAAGAAATGTCTCATTCACTTCGGATCTATCTCAATCTGCACGTTTTTGCTGAAATCATAGATAATGTTTAGACCTGCTCTTGTTTACCGTCTGTCCCCTGTGCGAGGAGAAGCAGTTTGCAGACGTCATTCAACAAGAATGAGTCTAACTGTTGTGGAAAACATTCAAAGAGCGACATCGTGTGGCTGATTTGTGAACTACAGCAAGCACAGTGTCCGGTCTGACGTTGAAATTAAATGGTGACCTATAAATTCCCACCAAAATAAAAAATAACTGCAATCTTAAGAAACGTGTAAAAATTTAATAGTCAGTTAATACTTCTGTTCCCAAAGCGTCCACCACTTGCAGCTCCTTCTCCTAAACTCTAATTATTATACATTATAAAAAGACCTCGTGAGTTACCATGGTGACAGCTTGATATCTATTTGTCACACTAGTGATCAGAAGCAGTGCTCTGGTGGGAAGATGTCTAACATTCCTCCTCAAGTGAATGAGATAAGTTACTTATTAACAGGGGCAACCACAGACTCAAATGCAATAACTCAGCTTCACTCTTCATTAGCTCTGCTCTGTTTTTATGTATGCAGGGCTGATGCAAATGGGCTCACGCATGCACGCACAAACACGCACACACACACTATATAAATATATATAGAGATAGATTTTGCAGAGGGAAAATGTCTGTATCCTTTATCTTATCAGCTCCGTAAATGGTATTTTGTAGGTCACGAGGCCACAAGATTGTGGTTGGAAGAGTGGCTTTATCTTCCTCAGTGCTGCAGTGGATCTCTAAGTCTGAGCAAGGGTTGGGAAAAAAAGGGAAGTGGGAGGAGAGAGAGAGAGAGAGAGAGAGAGAGAGAGAGAGAGAGAGAGAGAGAAAAGAAAATAAGGCTAAAAGATATATTCTTTTAGGCAGAGGCCATGTAAAAGTGTGTGTTTTAGGAAATGCTACACTGAATTGCTGCTTTAACACTGGAAATCGACTTTGTCTGCTCCCACTCTCTTTGACGCTTTTTAATTGCAAAATCCCTGTTGGCCCTCCAAGTTAGTCATCTTATTCCACAAGTTCTACCCACACTTCATAACATGAAGGAATCTGTGAGCACCACAAGGCCAAACCACCTCAGCTCTTGCACAGATCCTTGCCTACAGGCTTAGAAACATATGACTCATTGTTTTGGTAGAAAAATACAGAGGCACAGAAACACAGTGAACAGAGCTAAGAATGACCCTCTGACTTACCTGCCACATGATTACAGCAATAAACAAGCAGAAGGAAAGAGCCACGTTTAAAGTCAGTCAGTGTTGATAGTTAGGCTCTACCAAGCTGATCCACTGCAGCGGTCTGAACTTTAAGCAAAGTCACTCGCCCCCTGAATCTCTGTGAGTTTCTGACACTAACTCTTTCCTTCTAGCCTACTGAAAAAACAGCAGGAAGATCAAAACTTACCACCCTTTTCTCTTCCCTCACTGAGAACTGCACCTATCCCATCTACAAGTAGTGGGCTGCAAATTGTTGAGATAGCCAATCATAAGAAAGGGGCAGGCCTTTCACTGGTTTGGTCTGTCTCTCGGAACTGTTAGAGCATAGGGTGTTACCATAACTCCGGAAAGAGGTTTGCTGTCATCCTCCAATGGATTTTTCCCCCAAATAGCTGAGCTGCATGCCACAAAAACAACATGCACTGCATTAATAAACAGATTCATTTCAGATTCATTGCATGTTTCCTACGATGAGATTTGCATATAATATAAATTTGCAATGCTTTATAGTTAACCCTGCTAAAATTAGTCTAGAATAATGCAGCTAGAAATATGCTTCACGCCTAAGTCACGGTTCAATGGAGCCAAATGGAATAGTGCCTCATGAAACACAGTAATCAATTATTAATCAACTGTTCAGAAAGTACAAGAGTGACACTTTGCAAATGCTATCATGGCTAAGCAGAGGTATATTAATAGACTGTCAGTCATTTATGCCATATAACTATTAAGAATTGCTATCTTCATTATCTCAATGCTGATGAATAACATTGCTCAAGGTAGGAAGGTTACTTTATGTTAGCTTGGAAAACGCTCAGAAGAAAGCTTATTTCTTAAAGCAATAACACCTTTTCTTTTTCTTTCTTCCTTTTTTTTCTTGTGAACACATTCACTGAAATGGAAACACACAGGAATGTAATGTGGCTGCGACAGCTGACTTAGATATTGTTGAAAGTTTTCTCAGATTGTTGGCATCTGTTCACCAGTCTCACAGAAACGCTTCCAACGCAAACATGTGCTGGCTGACAGGATTGGCATCCAAATAGTGAGACTGATAACATCAAGTTTGATCCGTTTATTAGCACAGAATTTGAGCTTACTTTTGAGGCAGGGCATTACCTGCAACAACCTTGTCAACAACATAAGGTCAGAGTGGTTTTTGTTCTTCTTTTTTTAAATGGCATCCATATAAAGCAGACGTTTATGTTATGGGGTTAAACCACAATATATAAGGCATGGCTTGGTTTGGATTAACTTTAAGCCAAAACCCCGGAGGAGGAGCAGTGAGATCTTATTTTTCAGTATAAAAAAGGATCAAAAGAAATGTAGGGGAATGATAAAAACACTTAGATTCTTATATATGTTAACTCAAATAATGAGTTGAAATGCATCATAACTGCAGCTGCAGTTAGGTCAGCACCATGTGCAGTGTGGAAGCATGCAATAAAGTGCAAAAATATTTAACTGAGCACCACAGAAAAATTCACTGGGCCATAAAATCACCATTGATGTTTGTTTACATTTTTATATCTACATTTCAAACATGCAGACAAAAAAAATATACAGAATACCGTATTTAATTTAGCACACTAAAACTCCCTCAAAGCCAAACTCCAAAGTCTAAAAGAAACCTAAACAGCTTTTAAAGTGTCATCCACTGGAAATACAGATCACGCCTTACCTCGCTGTCTGTTACTCAGTCAAGCACACAGTTCACAGCCAGGGTGACAGATGAATACAGAAATAAAGCCCAGGAAGGGATTTTTCTCAAAACACCGGCTTTCCTCAGAAGCCTCCCTTCAGCTCCCACTTTCTGTCTGGGTTCTGCTGCTTCATCTGTCTCACTGCTATCTCTGAAATTCTCTTCACACAGCCTCTTTTTCTCTAATCCTCTATAAAAGAAGCCGAAACTGCTCCAAATGGTTCAACCAGGCGCCGACTTCTCAGGCTTTTCCCTCTTTGTATTATTTTGTTGGCTGGGATCATTAACTTAGTCCCATGAGAACACAAGGAGGTAAATAAGCCCCCTCCTTCCTGTGGGAGGCTGTCAATCACAAATGATGATGAGGCAGTGAAGGGGGTGCTTTTAGCCAACAGGGAAGAACTCCTGATTGGTCACCAGGGAACAGAGGTGCTCTGCATGACAAATGAGAGCTCTGGGATAGATTGAATTGTGAAGATGCTCAGCGAAGTTTACATGCTCTTTTATAATAGACCTTTTGCGTCTTATTCATTCACCTGTCAAAAGAATGTAAAGCCATGGTAATGAATAATCAAAGAGGGCAGCAAATGTCTATTTAATGCAGCTGAATTCAGGAAAATGTAATTTATGTTGTAAACGGCTAACTACTGTCAACACAAATAATCCCAGGATCTTTAAATGACTCTTTGGTACAGTCTGGACACTCAGCGGGGGGACTGCGAGGCAAGTATAAAGCTTCCGTTGCCATGACAGTGTGGCAAGAGCAACGGTGCATCTTGGCGCTCCAGCCAAATGCCACTCTAATCTTTTCACTGGCAAACCTTCAGCTCTCTCTTCACAGCTTGTTTGTTTCTCAGTCAAGCCTACTGCTGTCTGTCACTGTCCAGTTCCTTCCAGCAACCCATGCCAATCTAAAGTCTGCAACGTTTTGTAAGGAGCAAAAATGTGTAAAGACGCTGTTAGCGAGACAACAATACCTGAGAGAGGTCGCTCTCCTCCCGGTGACCATGACTAAATTGAGAAACAAAAGGCAAATTAAGCGGGGTGACTCCTATGGCCATGTAACTAACATACTAATGGATGTGAAACTTCACAGGACAAATCAATTTAATACATAAAAAACTACCAAGCGGCATATAAAGATGAAGCTAATATGACTGTCGCAAAAACCTAGTGGCATTTTAAGGCCGGCTCCCAAACCAAAGAGCAGAAATAAACACATTTATGGCATCATTTTTAAATAATTCACTTTATGGCTTAAAATTAATGGCAGGGCTGTTCTGGGTGGTACAGCGAGCTAGTACCAATAAGGCTGCTAGCTTGCTGTTAAGCTTTACCTGCGCTAATGTGAGTCACTGAACTTCTTGACTTCTTGTTGCAGTTGGACAAATAATTTGTCCAGTTGGTGATTACAATTAAAATATTTTATTTGTATGTGACTGTGCGACCAGAAAGTCTGTAAAAGGACCTTGCTAAACAAGCTAGCTATTATTTCCTGAGAATTTAGCACTCTTTTAACACTCCTTCCTTACATTCTCTTCTTTCTGGGAGCAGAAAACAATAATAATGCTAAAGTTAAGTCTGGGTGCAAAACACAGCAAAGGTAGATATTCCTCATATCAGTCCTTAGATGCACACGACCTTTTCAATAATTTCCAACAGCAAGAAAATCAACAGGAAAGTGCTATTGCTCTGAGTACTATATATATATCCGCAAATTGTCTGCAGAATAATTAGTTCACTGCTTGCTCTCATATTGAGAATCATATTAGGGCAGTAAAAGGCAATAAAACTCAGGACATTAGAGTCATCCTGACATTTGCGGCCAGTGCTTTTTAAAGATGAAAATGACTTGCTACTTCAGGGTCAGTCTAAAGTCACGCCCTATTCTGAACTGTAATAAACGCGAAGTGGAAAAATGTCTGTTTCTGTTTTACTCATCCCATAAATATAAAACTTGTCTGGGCTGTGGTTTTAACAACTGTCCCCACCTCACCCACTGGAAACCCAATCTGATCCTTGTTAACACACAAATTCTCAGGGGCTTTCAAGTCCAGCAAATTGATCCATATTTATTTTGGTATCTTCTTGTTACTTAGTAGCTCTGCTTTCCACTAAAAGCAGATATAATAAACTGTATAAATCCAAATATTTACCACGGATTATGTCATAATGCATCAACATGACTGAAATATAAACTGGCAGTTTCATTCTATCAAGCTGATATCAAATTGGACTCCAGATGTTTGAGGAGTAACAGAAGCAATTTTGTTTATGCTTTGTTAATGCATTTGTATATGTGACCTTTTGTGAACTGTTTTCTTAGTGTAATCTTACTAGAATTAAAAAAAGGTCATATTATAGCGCCCATATATTTCCTTATCAATAAATAACAGCATGGCTGGAATAATTATTTAAACAAATGAATATTCATCCTCACTAAATAAGGCCATTTACAGCCTGAGGCAGTTCTCTTGATGATGGCTGGCACATCAAGCTCTATAAATTGGGGGGGAAAAAGACCTGAAAAGGGCTAGAAATACCCTCCTGAAAAAGCAGATAAGAAGTTAGAAAAAAATAGGCTGTGAAATTGAATGTTACATAAACTTTGATGAGGGAAAAAAACAGGATCTATCCAAGTGAACAAATGAGCAGACATTTTTAAACTGCATCATCATCATCATATGTTTCATCTTGGTGTTTATTCTTTCCCAAGTTCAAACCTCTTTCATACCTAACAAAGAAATTCTTAAATATACATTAAACAGAGAATAAAATTTAAGGTGACATTTTGGAACTAGAGGACAGACACCATATGCTCCAAACAATGCTCTGACAATGATGAGAAATGCTCATTAAAGCATCAGGACTAATTAAAGAGTCAGGGTATTTCATTAGCAGCCAAACAGTAACAAGTAAATCTGACTTACATGGTATAGCAGAATAATCTTCAAAAACGCAGAAGTAAGATGCAACTCCCACTGACAGCTCAGCTCTGTTTTTCAGCAGCACATGGGAAATTAAACAAAACATACAGTAGCATCCTGGCTAGTCTCTTTCCACACTCCCTCCCTCATTGGTAAAGCTCTCTACCCTACCCCAACCCCAGCCGTATGCTCATGCAAGCGTAAAACATGTCCAGGAAGCGTCACTTCCACTGGGCTATTTCATGGATACTGTCTCCATTAATGCCTGGGCCCACCAACCCCTCCCCTATTCCGGGGTTGAGCTCTTGCCCCTGGCACCCCACCCTCTCAGCAATGAGACAAAGAGGTAACAAATGGAGAGACAAAGGGGGGTCCACAAACCTAGGGGGACCACATTTTGATGAGTTTCTAACTAAGCAGCCAGGCCTTGAACAGATGGGATCAGTCTCCAGGGCTATCCTGCATGGCTGGCTTTAATACACAGCTATATACATCCTCACAATTGTTAAGGTCTGCTCACTAAATGGCACGCATCACCTCATAGAGCACATGCAAGTGAAAGGCAACACAAAGGAGAATATCTTTACAATGTTATGTTTGCCATTAAGCCTTCAGAAATGACGGTAATTAAAGTCTGAATGTACATGCCCAATTGAGTTAGCGCGTGCTTTGGCATCCAGATTGTCCTTTTGAGTGCAAACAGTGATCTAAGCAGCAATAATTATTTTCCTAACTAGGACAGTCCAAAACACTTCTCATTTTGCCAATAAACAATAAGATGAAAGCGTAGACTGCCCCCGCCATGGCAAAGGTTCAACACTTTAATTGCTTTCATCCCCAAGGCATGATGCCCACAACAAAGCAACACACAATCAATCCAAACATCAACCAAATGAACGAGCCCGTTAGTACCAGGCCAATTAACACTCACTGCAGTTTATCTTCAGCTTTCAACAGAGGTGTTATTTTGTGCAATTTAAGCTGGTATCTCAAAGAAAATCTGCACGTCTTCATTTTTAGAGTGTAGGAGGTTTAAGGATATAAACTGTAGAAGATCCAGCATCTACGTACGCACATTCACTGTGCTTTATGATAGACTGGCAGAACGTATAGAGCCGCTGTGGGCAGTGACCTAGAAATGATTCTTGTCCTCTCAGTTTTCTGCGGCTTCGCTGATGCTACGTTCAGTTATGCCAGCAACAGAATCAATTATCAGCCCTGTTCTGCTCTCTACTGTAGTGTATCAAACGAATACATGCTGTGATCCTAAGTGGTGGGACTGAATTTATTATAAAATATTGACATAAACAGGCATATTTTAAGGGATTCCCTACAGAGTATGTCTGTTTAGTGCTTTTAAAGCAACGCTTTTAAGACACTCTGTTAATGTTTGAATAGTAATAACTTTATTCGGCACGTATAAAGCGTATATTTACTACACTCCACCCTGAAATGATGAGCATGAAGTTTTGAAAATTATGACAAGGGATCAAAAGAAAAAAGTGGAAGAACAAAGGAAACGTTCATATATCATTTACAGAGGAAACTACTTATACTGCGTTGTTCAAAGCCTACTGTGTCTGGTGCTTTCTCATTGAATTGAAACACTGAGGATTTTTTTCCCCCCTTTTTTTCTGGAAAAGTAAGGTCATGTTTTATGTTTAGTCCACACCACAGCCCCAAGGCCTGAAAGTCGTGGCTTGTATTTTATTTTATTTTTTATTTTTCCTGACAAAAATGTATCTTTCTGAAAGAGTGCATGGTGAACGCCTGCTACATTCTTGCTGCTTGGAGGAATCTGTAATTGCTTCCAGCTTCTGAGGGACCCACTAAAACTAGTGTCACGTCTTTATCATTATACTCTCACTGACAACACTGGAGTTATCTTATCAAAGATAGTGAAGCATTGAGCTAAATACCCCCACAAACACAAGAGGCAGCAATTAAAGACAGTACTTATCCAACACAGGAAGGAATAAAAGTGTACCGTCTATTCTCCAGTGAAGAGGTTTAACACTTATCTGTTCTCCAGTTCTCCGTTAGAGAAACAAAGACACAGTGCCACTGTGCTCAAACATCCTACGCCAGGATATGCTTGAGGAGCTCTGAACATCTGTTTTGGTGCACTGTGTTCATGCGTTCATAGAGACTGTTGGAGCCAAAAGCAGAAGTGCAGCTGTTGTGATCTGGGTCAGCTGCGTCTGAGCTGAGCGATGTTTTCAACACACTATCTTTGCGGGTTAAATTAAATTTTGACACTACCGTCGCCGTTTCATTTAGCACTGACCATGATAACCGCCGTCGTGTAGAGAACGTACACATAACAGTCTGTCACTGAGGTGTTACTGCTTCGCTGTATATGTTGGCTTGGTGCGGCCCTACAAAAAACCTTCACTTACACTCCATCTACATGTCAACAAAACATTCCTTCGAGACAGTTTAGGACACATTACTCAACCCTGGCCTGTGAAGCACATTCTTCAAGGTTTTAAACTGGATGAACATTTGCAGAGGTATCACTGATAGAGGGATATGCTTCAGCTGCACTGTGCAGCGAGTCCAAACACATGCATGCGCACACATTACAATCACACGGGCCCCATTTCCCCACAAGACCCCATTCCCATTTACAGTTATTGGCTCTGACAATGAGAGTGACCTAGCATCAGCTCTCGCTCTGTCACAACAACGAGGCGCAGAGAATTCACAGCTGATGGAGTTGGCACTGCTGAGCCGATGGAGACTGTTTTGTTTATCATTTGGAGTGAGGACTGACGAAATAGAGCTATATAATGAAGGCGAGAGGGAGTTTTAAAACATATATTAAAATCAGCAGACATCCAAAGCACTCAGGGGAATAATAATACATTCAAGCTATCTTCTTCTGTGTCTTTATAATATGATTATTATTCAATACCTCAGGCACAAAAGATTGATGTTAAGAAATAGTTCGGTCGCTTAAAACTGTAGCAAGCAGGGTGTTTCAGAGAAAAAACAGATCCAGATGCTTGCATGTAGGAAAGTACTAAAATCCTAAATGAATTCACCAGAGTTCCCTATCCGCAGTTATTTGGCACAATTGCACATTCTGGTCTGTCTGAAACAACATGGCATTGCTTCAGTTCCCACCAAAATAAAAGTTTGAGGGAGGGAAATGCCTCTCGTCGAAACTTATGAGCGATCCAGGAAAAATACACAAAACTGCACAAAACCTTAGCACCACATTTCTTCCTGTGAATAGCAAAAGATTTATTTATTTATTTTTGCCAACTGAATAATTTACCAACAGTTGTTTTGTTCAGTTGTCAGCAGATTTGATGCATGTGCACGCATGAGTGAACTTCATATTAAGACAACATATCTGGCCTCCCTCCCTTTTAAATTAACTTTTATGTTGAGAAGCACAAACAACCCACACTTTTAGTGTCTTACGTCTTCTTCTTATGCAAACCTGTTTGTGCAATCCTGTGCATCCATGCGTGTATTCTCCTTCACCGTGCAGACTGCAGTGTGTCAGTTTCTTACGTAGACTATAGCAGATTCCAAGGAACAGCTGAAAAAATTGCCAGAAACCTTTTACGAAAGGATAAAGGCCCCAACTTTCACCCTTTGTGACTTAGCACAGTGCTAGTCAGTTTCCCTGCTGTTCAGTTTGAAGTGATTAGCACTGGTCATGCAATTAAAAAAAAAACAAAATCTAAAGTCAAGACTCAGCACTAATTAAAGTCGCTTGATCCAGTCCCACTAAATGTTTCTTTAACAGATCTTACCTGCTTCCCCATGGCTGCAGTGGTATGTGTCTCTGTCTGGTGAATAAATATTAGGCTAAAACTGAGTGTTACTGTCAGGCAGCTGGTACTTCCCCTGAGGTAAAACAGGAGACAGAAGGCTGAAGGTGTTCTGTCTGCATGTATACTCCCCTTCATTTGGGGTGTGTACCTACACATACCTCACTGACACTCACTCTGCTTCTCATCTGCTGTACAGGTTTGCACAGGAGCATGGAAAGCTCCTGAGAAGAAACTTAACCCTTTGATGAGTTGGCATTAAAGACACTGATTATCTTGAAAATCCAACCTAACCCAAAAGCTTGTGGACTCTATTCTTGGTCCATCAAGGTAGTGGCAATGATATTAATGGCTGTTAATGAGTAGCATTCCAGCTTTCAAAAACAGAGTGTACAGGGTGACCAGATATAGTGTAAATCAGCATCATAACAATGCTGATAAAGAGATCTACTTCTTCACCATGGGTGGCTTGTGTTGGCAAGAAGAGAAAATATGTTTTAAGCTTAAGGATTTGCAGCAGCCAGCAGCAAAGGGAAAAAAAAAAAAAATCTTTCTCGCTATTAAGCAAGAGAGAATTGGTTTCCTCCACCCTAATGAGAATTCATCCTTTGAGATAGATGAGTCAGTCTCAAAACACAATTCCATACTTGCAATAATGAGATCATATTTGAGGAATTGGGTGTACGGCTTTCAAGCAAGAAGAAAAAGTCAAGGGTTTGAGCTAGACCTCACCTTATCTTATGAAATTTTCACTTTTCAACTCATAATAAAATCACTGAGTATTAACATTCACAGTACGCACATGTCAAACAAGGTGCTGTAAGGAAAAGGAATAACAGGAAGGAAGAAAAAACAGAGAGAGAACCTTGCTTTTCTTCACCCAGTTCTACTGAGGTAGAGATTTTAAAGCGTGTGTGGCTAGGATCTGGTCAAGTAATAAAAAAAAGGCCACACAAAACAAAACTGAAAAATGGACTGGAAAGTTCTGGAAGCTGCCACTTAGAGGAAACTTAGAAACCTAAGACTGCAAGCCTACGCAGGTTATTTTGGATCAGAGAAAGGAAAGTTACAAATCATGTAGGAGTTCAAATAAAGTCAGAGTCGCTTTAGTTTTTGGGGGAAGTGTTCGGTTAGGTTGTGTATCATATAGAAAAGGATTTGGGAAAACCTTCTAAAAAATAAGGCAGGGACAAAGAACTGATATCTGTCTACGCAACCACATCTCCTATACTTTGACCTGCTGATGGTGTGAAGGTGAGGCTAACATCCACAGTTTTAAGATGTCATTTTAAAAATGTTGTGTTATGGTAGATACCAATAACAGTGCGAGCTGATTCAATTTTGGTAAAATGGGTCAAAGTCAGGGTCACACCATATGTGAAAATCAGTAAAAACAACTTTTTATCAATCGCCTTCGAACTTTACAGCAATATACTAGGCCTAGGGGACATGCTATGTCAATTAAAAGAATTTAACCATGACCTTCATTGTTAGTGCCCAAGGTCAAAGTTGATCTTGAAAACAAATTTCAAGAATCCATATCAAGTGTAATATATGATATATAAGGGCAAGGAGAGAACACACGTTTTCTTTTTTCAGTTTGACGCGCTACGACATCACAAACATGCCAAAGTTCTTGAAATAATCACACACTGCATGACTATGTCCTAAAAGCTAAAGTTTTTACAGCTTATAGAAGCCAAAGATTTCAGGCAATTCTGCTCCAATCATATAATAATATGAAAGATAATAAAAATACATAATTTTAGTAATGCTTCAAGGTCTTAGGTTAAAGGTCAGACATCACCGTGTTGTTATAAAAGCAGGCGGACATCAGCATGTTGTGATAAAAACTTCATAAAGCATGAACATTTTAGGATAGCCCTCTATGCCCTCTCTTGTTACCTACTGCTACTACTATATAGTATAATAATGTAATATATTCTGCTGTGCAGAACATAGACTGAATTCTTGCTCTGAATATGTTTACTAAGTCATCTGAGTTTTCAATCTTATGATGCATCTGCCTGTTGGTGATTTTAACAGCAATGATCCTTTTTTGAAAATCTTGGATCTGATCGAGACGCCTCTGATGAGGTTTTCAGTGACGACTGTAGCACATCAGACTGATTTCATTGTCTGTGTAACATGCACTGTGACTTTGTGCTTTCAAGAGGAAGCTTTTGTAAGCGCTGGATTACAAGGCAAAGGTTGATGCTCGGTCGAGGATGAGATGAACATGATCAGAGTTTGTTAACTCTGCCATGATCACGATGGAGAACACAGAATGATCAAGCTGACAGCTCATCAGCTAACTCAGCATCTAACAGAGTTGATGAATGAGTTGCTCCCCGAACCGGCACACCATTTAAATCTCACTCTTTCCATCTGTCATTGCTTCCATCTTCTGATTAGCACCTCATTCTCTTATAATTACCCTTCCTGTACAAAAGTGGCACTTATTAGAGGTGGAAAATTTTGCTGGGACGGATTCTTGTTCCAACCTGTGTTGATGTTCAGGAATTTTGAACTGGAGTTTCGTAACTAAATATTTAAAACTAAGTTTAGGCTCTCTGTAGTGAATTGATCTAACTGTGCCTGGTGGACTGATGGAATATTTGAATAGTTAGAATCATCATAAAGCTGGTAAAGGGGGAAAGGTTCAATCTACTTTGAAAACATCTACTATTTGTGTGCTTTTATGATAAGAGAGTATTTTCCACAGGCCAGCTGACTCCCTAGATCTGCCTACATATGATGAAACCAGGAAAAAGTTATAGGAATTACAAGGGACTTTTCACACACCTGTTGAGGTGGGATGATTACACCTTTATGATTCCTTTGAGCAGAATACAGTTTGATGACTTCACCAAATTTCCAGAATATAGCAGTGAGTGGGCAGGGATGCAGAACATTTACTGTGGAGCATCAGACATAGTATGAGACACCTGAAGTGTGAGATGGTGTTTCATACTGCTGAAAATTTGGTTTTAAGGTTACCAGCAGTATTGGATTAAAGAGGAGCTAATGTGCTTGCCTTTTGAGAATAAAATGCCAGAATGTTTCGTATCAAGATAAAAGATGCTACAATCATATTTTTAGTGAAATAAATAAATAATTTAAATAAAAACATTTACATTTTAGTATTGAGCTTTTTGCATCGAAGGACCCAGGATTTCTGGTCATTCTTAGAGTGGTCTTAAGCAACAGCTTTTAAAGGTATTTCAAATCTTTTCTTTAGACATTGGTTGCTTTTCCACTCATTTTCAGTCCAGTCTTTGTACCTGACCATTTTCAGAAGAAGAGTATTTTTTATTTGTTTGTTAATCCACTGAACACTGACCTATATCTCAGTCAAGCATAAAAAAGGGCACCCAATGAATGAATGAACCAGTTTTGCACATAACAGGCAAGTTAGCAAAGAGACAATTTTTAATTGCATCTTTATGTACTTTGTTAGTAATTGTTAGTAATAGTTGTATCCTGTTTCTTTAGTTGAATCCATGAATAAAATGACCAAAATAACACATTTTGAGAGGCATAAAATTGCATTTGTCACCAACAACTGCAGTCGATCCATCTACTATTCTCTGAAGCTTCATCAGAAATGATCTCAGTGGAAGGGTGGCAAAGACTGAACTATGCTAATTTATAAAAGAACTAAACTGAAAGACAGTGGGAGCACATCTGATGGCACCATGAACCCAAATTTGAATTCTTTTGTTCAAATCAACTGATATATATGTTTGGAGGTCAATTGAGATGTAAAACAGTGAGTGTATACAGCCATCTGTAAACCACGGTGCAGGCTCTGACATCATTCGGGGTGCATTTCAGCCATTGGCGTGCACCACTGGGGAACACAGTAAAATACCATCAGATTTTCATTCACCATGCAATACCATCTTAAGCAATGACCTCAGACACAATGCCAATAAGGTCATGGATTGACCTCTCTGGAATCCAAGCAATGTTACTGAAGCAGTGTGGGATCACTGGAACAAAAGACTGAAGACTACTCAAACAGTTTACATGAATGAGGTCATACTGCACATACTGCACTCCTGGATCTATTTCCCATTGAGGGGTGGTTCAAGACATTTTACAGTACAGTACTGTACAACTAACTAACAGTACAGTGACTCAGTGGTTGGCACTGATGTCTTACAGTAAGAAGATCCTTGGTTTAAATCCTCTCAGTGGCTGGGGCCTTTCTATGTGCAGTTAATGTGTACTCCTGGTGTCCACATGGGCTCTGTCCAGATAATCTGGGTTCCTCCTACAGTCCAAAGACATGCCTGTTAGGTTAATTGGTAATTCTTATAATTGGTAATTGTCTTTATACTTAGACTGGCTTTAGATGAATAATCTTGCCCTGTGTGCTTTGACATCTGGGATAGGCTCCAGTGCCCCTGCCACCCTGAATTGGATAAGCGGTTAAGAAAATAAATGGATGTTTGTTTTCATGTTTTATAAGAAAACTATCATCAATGGGCACTTGTTAGCAGCTTACAGTTGATAAAAGATAGGCTTAGGAGCGAGGGAACATGGCTTTTATCCTGTAGTCTAGGAATAAAATAAGTATTAACATAGAATTTTTTAAACACGTTGGCTGTCTTTGTTTTCCCATTCAAACTCGTTTGGTTTGTATTTTCACTATGTTTAAGGAAAAGAGCAGAATAGAGACTGTTTACAAACCGAGCACCTCAATCAAACCTGGAAGAGCTTAAAAATCAATTTTACAGCCTGACAGTGTTGGCGTTTGTTATTTGTTGCTGTGTTTGTAAGTGTCTGGTAGCTTTGGCTCAGTGTGTCTGGCGGTATTGGTTGTTATTAGCTGGCTGCTAAGTTTCCCATGATGATTACTACAGTGTTTCCACAAATCCTATACATCAAATGACTGCCAAACTGAATAACATATGAGATAGCACATTACTAGAATCTGCTATATCTGAAAATGAAGACCCGAGGGAATAAGGATGCAACCAAGACGACAAGAAAGAAAAAAAAATCGTCTAGAAGGAAATAGGAGGACACGGCGATAAAAAAAAAAAGCTGCAGAGAAAACTCGCCTCGGAGCTGCTGCTCCCTGTCATCTTTGAGACGAGAGTGCGAAACCTTAAAGGGTGCTGATTAAAAGCTCGGCTTCTTTATTGGCACACAGTCATATTACCAGGTGTTTGGATGTTTGCACTTTAACACTGACATTTTTGAAGTAATTATCACGGTCCATTCTCTGCCTAATCATTAACTGCTGGCAGCCTCTTTCATTCATAACAAAGAAAGGTTATATATAATTGAAGCTTGTTTTAACATGTTTTCTACACTCTGTGTGTACTAGCTTTGCCTGCGTGCAGCCTGTGTACATAGGGGAATTAAACAGAGCTTTAAATTGCCCTGCAGAGTATTGATAATGACCACTTTCTCTTCAAGACATTTTCTGGTACTGATCACTTTTACCAGAAAATAATTTGATTCCCCCCCCCCATTTTTGCCACCTAAATAAGGATTACATATAAGACTATGATTAAAAATAAACATATTAAATGGAATCTATCTATCTATCTATCTATCTATCTATCTATCTATCTATCTATCTATCTATCTATCTATCTATCTATCTATCTATCTATTATATATATATATATTTTTTACATTGCAGTGGTGAATGCTCATATTAAACGTGAGTCACATTTTTAAGTAATCCCTATGAGCCCAAAGCTCTAGCTTCAAAGTGCTCTAAACTCTCCAGTTCAGCTTTTTCTTCTCTTGGCTCAAATAACAGACAGACAATATATTTAATATGGTCATCTCAGACACACAGCTCAGACTTAAAGCAAATATTGTGTTTGCAAACTGCAGCTAGTCAGAAGTAAGAGGGCATAAACAGAGGTGAAAGGAGTTGGAAATTATTAAAATAGTTCCCCGTCTAAATTTAACAGTCACATGTCTTTCACACACACTCTCACACACACATATTTTCACCGAACATATGTTGTGAAATATCTCTGCGCATATGCTAACCGCTAAATGGCATTCTGACAGTCTCAAGTAGACTGTCAGACAAAAAAAAAGAGAGACAGAGATGGCAGTAATACTAATAAGCAGACAGATTCAGTATATGTGTAGTTGTCCCATAAAACAAGCTTGATAACAATGAGCTATGGAGGAAAACATCTGGTTGCTCTGATGCCTGGTGTTGCATGGAAGTGGTTTTTTTTTCCAGCCACGCAGTTTTCTGTTTGTTGCGCAATTTTGAAGACTGAACAAAACTGCCTGTGAAAACTGGATTTTGTTTCCCAAAAGGTATTGTAACCGCAGCTTCAACAATGAATCATTCACAGTCTAACACAGCCAAAGAACTGACTTGAACCCGAGCCCTTGTCCCACCCTATATACAGCTTGTATCCCTCTGCTGTGTCCTGTAGACCCAGGGAGTGAAGAGGAATCGCTGGTAATATGCAAACCAAAATCTAAGTCTTTTTCGGACATCACAAACAAATTCAGGTCCATGCACTTATTTGTTCGGGACAAACATGTATATAGGACTTGAATACAAACATCAGAATGAGAAAAAAAAGAAAAACACAAATTTCATCCATTACTCTAGGTGCAGTGTGGTCTCTGTTTCAAAAGGGGAAATATTAATCACATTTATTTCCAATTGGAGCATGAGGCAGAACAGATGGCAAGAATGAAATGAGATTTTGCAGGCTGCTCTTGCATTGCTTCACGGAGATTGTGGCAAACTGGAGAGGGGAAGACTTTTTCTCAGTATACTGGCCCGATCATAGCAATCAGACATAGATTAATTGAGTTGGAAAGCATTGATGTTAAATTAAAATTTTAGAAAAGTAACTTTTAAGCATTACTTCAAACAACCCCTCCACAGAAGATAGTTGCTCAGAATGCAAAGCAAGTCAAGAACTGCCCAAAGCTGCTTAAGCTTGTTTTATCAGTGACTCAGTTGGTATCTAAAACATCACATTTTGGTCATCAAGTGTGGAGGTGGACTAAGCTGAGAGGCTTAATGCAATCACTGCTAATCCCTTTAATCTGGAACTTTTTTCTTTTTCTTTTGAAATAAACTTCATTACCCAGTCAGGACTATGACTCCCATAAGCCTCTTTTTTATTGACATTAGGGCCATGTGTAACTCTTGCATTTACTTACCAGTGTATTATCCATTTTTCCATTAGCTGAAATGCTGGGCATCATCAGTTATTTACAGTTCTGCTAAAGTTACCGAAATACAAAAGAAGTCGAATCATAAGTCAGCGCAAAACAGCTTCTTGCCTCACCTTCCTGGGAATGCAAATGCAGCACATTACCTTGGCACTGACAAGTGACTGAGCACAAGATTTGACTTCAAGGCACACCCTCTAATTTTAAGTTAAATTTCACAAGGAGAGAGGAAGCATTTACATTTACATGTGCTCACGCCTGCTTTAACAAGCCAGGGAATATCTCCTTTAGATGGTTTCAGATATATGGCGAATAGCTGAAAAGCAGTTAGTGCAGCTGCATATTAAGTGGTCCAGAATTGGTGCCTAAAATGACAGAAAAAGGACTGAGGACTGAGTGATTGTGCATGACTAACACCTTAATGAGCTCCACTGAGCTCTATTTTTCCTCTGCAGAGAGCTGTGTATCAATCTCGACCTTGAAACTGCAGGGCCAGGGCTCTCTTGTTTCTGACTGTTGAGTCTCATTTTGGTTGTGACCTTCTTCTGTCCTCCCTGCAGCTGCTCCTGATGCTAAGGAGCGGACTCAGACAGGATGGGCCTCCTGTTGGGAACAGAAGCAGAGGATCAATTTACATCCAGTACTGCAAAGATAAGACGTGGAATTAAATATTTGATCTCAGTCGTTTGCTTCAGGAGGTAGCTGCGGTCTGTTTGTTTTTGCCCTTCAGTGTTTGGCCTGGTAGTGTTTAGAACAATGAATGGTTCCATTTGCAGCACAGATTTTTTTATTTTTAACTCGTGAAGACAAATGGCAGTGAGAGTGGATTCTCTGTGAAACACATCCAGACATCCTGTTCTGTTTTCTTGGTCTCATCAGAATTGGACTGCATGGCAGCCAATACAGCTTGAGTCCGACAGCTGTGGAGCCTTAAAAGTTTAACCACAAATCTTTGTATTGAGGAAATCTGCTGTCTTTGATGAATAAAAGAAGAGCGTGCTATGTAGGTGAGAAATTACCTACCACTAAACTTGATACGTGAAAACTAAAATAGGCAGTTCAAGCAATCACAATCATTCCATCATGTTACATTGACTAATCATAATGAAGCACAGCTGTCTGGAATCTGTGCCAAATTTCATAGACAGATGATTTTTTTGTGTCCAACAAAACATCCATTTAATGTTAAATATGAGCTCGTCTCAGATCTTATGTCCATTAGCACAGAGTAAGATTAATGCAAAATCCGTGGCCCAAGAAGATCACTCATCTTTTCCAACATGAACATAGCTCAACTCCAACACATGAAATCCCCACCACCAATCATAGTGGTGGAAGAAAAGCAATAGGAATGAAAGTTAATAAAACTCTATTTAATATGTAATGAATTGTTATAGCCACTGACAGATCCATATTGATGTTCAAGGTTTCGAAACAGCAAGGAAACCAACTATACAAAAGTTTCCTGGTCTTATGCTTCCCTCTTGTGGCCAGCTTAGGAAATTGTTTCACTGTGCTCTGAACTCCTACTGCCTACCAGTAGCCATTTTAGTAAACCTGAACCTAAAATAAATGAATAAATTAATATATACATATATTCATATCATATAATGTAATTTAATACTATATCTCAATGTTCGGTGCTGATACGTGCCACTTCCTGGTACAGCCCACAACCTTTGCTAGATAGATAGGACTCTGGAATCTGAGTGAAGCTAAATGGGTGAGGCAGGAAATGTGACCACAAAGAGACAACTCTTAGTCTGTTTATTAGGAGACACCTGGAGAAAGTTGTTTTTCATTAAATTACAAATGACTGTAAACTTATATTAAATATATTCATATCTGCAAATAATGCTGCTTAACAATAATTTCTTTTTGTAGCAAACACAAAAATTAGGAGTGTTGGTAAGCTGACGAACTTCTGTTAAAATGTAAGCATTTTCTTGAAAGAAAAAATACAAAAAAACAATGAGCCATGAACTCAAGACACACATATTATTGCAGCATTTACAGATGTGTCAAGATTAGGTTGCTATAAATTTAAAGAAATATTAAAAAACATTTTTTTATATTTACATTCAGCATTAATATAAAACAATATTCAAGTCCAATTATTACATTCAAGTCTACATACAAGTTTTTCATGGTTCTTTTTAAAAAAAAATACAAAAACATACACAATCATGCTTAAACTATATAGTTAGTGCAAAATAACAATAACAAGTATATATCATTTAGCATTTTATATTCAGTATAAAACACTAAAATCAACTGATAATGTTAACTGCACACAATGATAACCTGATGATGTGACAGGAGACGTGCACATGTTTTTAAAAAACATTGATCCACAGTCTGCTTATCAGTTAAGAGTGGGTCACACCAACGTTTCTGGTAGAGCTTCTGGATTTTCTTTTGACATCATCTTCCATATATGCCACCTCTCTTTCTGCCAATTTGAAGAATCAGGGCCTTTTTCCTCTCCAGGCCCAGTGGCATCTGCTGTATCTACAATCTTGAAGTCAGCGCTCTGCTGGGACTGTTGTGGGATTTGGGGGTCATGCTGAGATTTTAAGAGGGAGGGTGTGGAGTGAGAAATATGAGTCTCTCTTAGAGGTCGAGAGCAGTTAAGGGAAGATAAACTGTCAGTCCTGACCTGGAGTAATGGACATTCAGTGCATCCTGTCCTTTGTGCTAAGTTGTCTGAGCTAACAGCTCCTGATTGGCTGCTCATTGCCTGATGTAATAATAACGATTCTGGGTGTCTCTGCTCTCTTTGGTCATCAGGACCACTGCTGCAGCGAGTCACCGGAGGGTGTGGCCTGCATTCTGAAACGCCCAATGACATTTGTGTTGCACTGACAGGCAGCTTGTTGTTACCTTGGTGACTGCTCAGCCCCTCGGATGAGCCGTATGAGTCACATTCCGACACGTCTCCAAGGTATCCTGGGAGAAAACATTCATTAGCATCCAGCATTTATTCCATATCCAAAGACCATCTGGAGCAACATGTAAAATGGATTCAGTTACCGGCGATGCCAGTGAAATCCTTTCCGAACAGCTCATGCCAGGTGTCCCAGAAACTGTCAGCTGAGGTCTCTAACAGAAACAAAAGAACTAAGAGGATTACTTTCTTTGCTTTAATGCATATTATCTCAATGCAAAATATGAGAAGGTTAAAGCTATTTCACCTTTTTTAAGCCTCTTTCTGTTTCCTTTTGGCCTTGGCAATGTGACGTTTACAAAGAAATTATCTTAGATATATTAGATACTGGAAGTTATGGAAATGTTTAATGACATGTGACCATCTTGTCTTTTAAAGAGAGAAATAAACGCCTCCTTGGGAGTATTTCAAGCATCAAAATGATACCATAAAAAATAGAAGTTATCGTGTTTTATTATTTGGAAATATACTGTCATGTTTACTGTTTTATGTTCATATTACAAATGTATTCATTATATCTGAACTTTAATGTGACTTTAATGTGACTTTAAGGCACTGTTGGCTAACATAGATGTGGGAGTGAACTCTCAGGAAGAAAATTCCACAGATCTTTCAAGTTACACTTTATACATTAAAACTATTGTTGAAATGAATTTTGTTCACCTTTGTCAGTAGAAAGTGTAGGGGAGGTACTGCCAGAGTTGTCTTTTGATTGGTCTCTGAGTTTGTCCTGTCTGGGAACTCTGTCTGAGAGCAGACTGCCGTCCTCTGTGTATTTAAACTGCGGTCGATCGGACAGGACGGGGGAGTTATTGTCATAGGGGGAAACCTCTCCACTAGATGGCTTGTGTGAGTCACTGGACAAGCGTCTGTCAGTCAGAGAGAACGACTCTTCTGACCTAAGGCTGGTCTCTCTGTGAAGACAAAGCAGACGAAATATATTAATGGATGGGTATGTTTGGACAAAAACACTCAATTCTAGAAAAACCTGTGACCACGAGCTATAATGTGTGCTTGATTCTGATCATTTAAGTAGTCATGCATGCGCATAAATGCACAATGAGACAAAAGGCAGAAACTCACGAGCATTGTGAGGCCTTTCTCCGCAGTAAATAATCCACCACATCAGGATCTGTTTCCTGCAAACTCATCAACAACTCATTCTGCAGGTCAGGGGGCACCTAGAAAAAAAGACATAAATTTGGTTTCTCCTTCATCCTCACTCATTGATTTGGTGATTAATCGCATCAGAACGAAACTCTTCTCCATATTAATTAGATGATGCCCCCCAGAAGGGTTTAAAAAAAGCCTACGCTGCTCGTTTATAGTGAGTCATTTACCAGATGTTTGCAAGGTGCACTGAGAAAATAATTAATGTAAATACATGTTTGATTGACTTCTACCCTGCTGATTTTCTTGACAGATAATTTTCAGATAGTTTAACTAAAGTGTGACTCGGCTGAGGTTTCAGTTGAAAAACAGAGAATGTAGATAATGAAGATGAGCATCCTGGCATCATCACACCAACAAAACAGAGGCTGGAATCATATTTTATTTGAAGTCGATTTTTACATCTAGTTGGGTGAACTTGCACAAGACACAACAGCAAACACTGACTGACCAAAGAAAACCTTAAGAATGTTTAACATCTTAGTTTGCAGTTAGAGCCCTTACCATAAACAGCGTATCATATGTATCGATCATCTTTTGGACAACGCCGATGATGGCTGCACTCTCCTCTGCACGGGCAAAACTCTCTACTGCAAATTCTTTGTCTGAGTTTTTTTGCTTGTGTAAGAGGTTGGGTCCAAAGACGGTAGCTAAATTAAGCGATGTCATCTTGTTGCCTGTAACCTAAACAAAACAGAACACAGAGTTCTCATAACATGTTTAAACTACTGAACAAACACATCCTCCAACTAAACTTTCATTATATCAATGTATTTGCACATATTTTGCTTTTGAGTTGATGATTAATAATCATATTGGGATAAGCTGATCACTTTAACTGTCTCGTAATTCTCAAACAAAGTGCTGCATAACATGACATAACAGTGCAAAAACATGAACAATCGCTGGTTCGAGTCCAGGAGGAGTCACAAATTCCCATTAGGATTATGTCAGGATGAGATCTACTGTGAAAAATCTGTCAAATCAAATATGCAGATCCATCTATATCAGGTTTATTGCAGGGAAAATTAGCTGGAATTGAAAAAAAGATGGAAAAAGAAAACACCTGTGGGCATGAAAGCTTTTGCAAGTGATCTACTAATAAGGCACTAAGTTATTCATGCAAACATAGCCGGCTCATCGCAGTAATGACCAACACAAGCTGCCAAGAGCAGAGCAAATTACTGAAGACAGCTTAAGGAGAACGTTTTATATATTTGTAAGAAACTGGTAAGAACTTTGTGGGAATTTGGATGCTGGGCCATCTGCTCTTTGGCTAGCTTTGACAGCTCAGGTGTGGAGAAAAACTGCTTTAATACAACCAAACCTATACGCCTGGAATCTGTAACAGCTGTCCTGTGAGATGTGCAGAATAACAACACAAAACACTGTTTGCCATCAGATCCTGTCTGAATATTAATGGAGTTACCCCTACTGTGTGTATGCACTGCTGAGTAAAGACATGTACAGGCTTTTGTACTCTCTGCAGTTATCACTGTATGGGCTGATCTCTGTGTAGAAATGTGACTTGAAGGACAAAATACTGGAAACTACCTTGTTCACTGTAAAAAGTACGTTTGCTGCCTCTCATACATCACGGTTTGTATCCATCTTGTTTTAGGAAACTATTGTCCCCTTCCACTGCGTGTCCATGTTAAGTTGTGCCCTGTTACACTGAAATACCAGTGTGATTGAGGACAAGAAATATGTGAAGTGCTTTTCTAAACATTCAGTGGGAGGAAACAGCGAAGAGCCAAAGGACAGAGCCAAAGTTCTGCCACCGCACTTACAACTTTGACTAATCCACCCACAGCAATTACGCACTCATTCCGATAACATCTCCTGTTGGCATTTCAAATAAATTAACGTTCCTAGCGGCAACTATCACAGCCACATCAGGCGCAAAATAAGACATGCTTTTTCCCGAGTTAAATAATGGTGTAATTTGCACTAATTTGCCTGCAACAGTCCTTAGTAAATCACATTTGTATGATTCATTTAAATAATCTCCTCCCTAATTTTTTACACTTATTGGCCCTTCCAGTTAGGTTTATTATTTGCCACGCAGTGAAAAGAGCATTTACCAAATTTCATTAAATGATGCTTGCCTCGAGGCGACCGTTGTTGTTGACTGTTGTGAAATAAACTTAATTGAATGATACTTATTCCACCTCAAAACCTATGAAGTTAATGCTTATGTTTTGTTCATCTTCTAAATTCTGAACCATCAGAGGGAAATTTAATCCACAAAATGTGTCCATGCTTTATAGCCACAAAATTGACACTGTGCGTATTAAGTAAATCCCAAGAGCAGCTTTTAAAAAGCCAATTGAGGGTTTTCCACAGAACAACAGTAAATCTGGCCCTAAGACAGAAGAGAATGATACCAACGTGCAGTGTTTATGTCCTCACTCAATGGTTATTAAAGAAACCATATTGTCCATAAAGGTGTTGCGTTTTGGTATGTCCCTTCCTTCAAATTAAAAATAAGAGGCCTCAGATGTACTACATATCTTTTTGACTTCCCTCCGATGGCAGTTGGGATACAATGTATCAGCAGTTTGTCAATGAGATTGTTTTGTGATTTAACATATTTTTTCCTATTCAGCGATAGAATCAACAAGCTATAAAATGTGAGTTCTTGCCAAAAGAGGCAGTTCCTAAGGGTTAAACTCTGGGTGTCTTCTGGGAGCAAAGAAGACAAAATTATTAACTAAATTATCATCACCTCATTGTGTGCTACCTCACACTTATATAAAATTCATCACACAAAAGCTTGTGCTTCTCGGAAGCATTTTAGACTGCTGTAAAAACCGGCCTCTACCTTATGTCCCTCACTGTCCAGGCTGTCTTCAGCATGTGCAGACACAGTGGACAACAAGCTGAGGAGACACTGTAGCGTGTCGCTGTTACAGGGAGGAAGCATAAACACCAGGAGCTGGATGGCACTGTCTTGCTCTGAAAAATTCAGCACTGTAGAAGAAAAGAACAACAACAACAAAAAACACACAGTTAACATTAATTTCAAAGTAATCAGAAGATAGTGGATTGTTTATTGTGTGTGTCTTTTTCTTACACATTGTATTGATGAAGGCTGTATAAAGTTCTTTTGTCAGCAGTGACTCAGGCATGTCTCTTAAGAATTCTTTAAACAATGCAGCTACATCATGGACGCTGTGCTCTTCATCCATGTAAACCTGCCATCCCTGGTCGAATTCCTCACGAAGCTGGGTGAAATATTGTGACAACTGATATGGTTAAAAGGTTACCCGTGGATAAAGTTCAGAGGTGTTAAAAAGCTAAGCTGACGTCTTACTTGTCGTACTCGCTTCTTGGAACTCCCAACACGAAAAATTCCAATTGTCTGTAGGGCTAAACAAAGACAAAGATGCTCCTTTAGAGCCAACTTCCAAGGCATTTGCATCGCAAGACAATGAACATTTAACCAAGTGTTTAAGGGGATATTCTGTACATTTTGCATCCATCCATTTTCTTCTGCTGGGGCTGGAGCCTATCCCAGCTGCCATAGGGTGAGAGCTAGGGTACATCCTGGACAGGCCCCCAATCTTTCGCAGGTCCAACACAAAGAGACAGACAACCATTCACACCTAAGGCCAATTTCAAATGACCAATTAGCCTAGCCCCACTAACTACATGTTTCTGAAGTGTGGGAGGAAGCCAGAGTGTCCAGAGAGAACGCACACAGACATTGAGGGGAACATACAAATTCCACACAGACCCCAGCCAGATGGTGGATTAGAACCCAGGACCTTCTTCTGTGAGGTGCATTACTGTACATTTTATAGAATTTAATTTGGTATTCTGCACTGTGTTTATGTACCTTTACTTGTGCACTACGTACCGTATTTTTCCAGGTGCTGGCAGCACTGGTCCACTATCTTGGGCACCTGTCTGTAAATAGGGTTAAGGCTGAGCTTTTTGTCATGGTGCTTCTTCGTGTTGCCAGCTGCCTCTTCTGGCAGAGACAGCTGGAGTGCCTCCAAGAGCCGAGACTGGTTGTCATCAAGGTCAGTGATGCAATCCACAGACACGCCGCCCTGTTAAGCAGATGGGTGACAGTATAATGACTGGAAAAGCAATTGATCATATGCTGTGAATGGCCACATCATCAGCCTCCGGGGGAACATCTAAAAAGGTCACAAATTCTCAAAGAAATCTCGAGTGCAAGCATAATCAGACAAATAACTTGTTATTCTACATCAGTGTATGTAAGGTTTGTTGACAGGGAAGCCTACCCGTCTGCGTGTCCGTGGGGCTATGTCTGGTGTGCTGGGCAGTGGTGATTCATTAAGGGTCTCAGAAGTGGAGCTCAGTGACGAGTTGCTGCTGGAGAGCTCTTTGTTAGCCCTTTTGTAGCTAGATGTAAGATGAAGGAAGGATAGCATCAATTCAGTGGGGTCACTGTGCTCTTCCCGCGGGTGATCGTGCCGCAGCTTGTGCATGCGGTCGTTGGATATGACATGCGACAGTGGTATGCCAAACGCCTGTGGCGTGGTGTCTATGTGAGGGGGGAAGAGCAAGACAGCGAGACTTAAAGTTCACATATAAGCTCCAAGTCAACAGAAAGCTTCTCTTTAGATGTGTCAATCACGGCAGCGTATTATCCATTTTACTCTCTGGATTAGTTTCCGTAGAAACCATTTAATATATATTTTTAAATAAATCCTGCTCAAGATAAATGCCAAGAACACTGTTCTACAGCCACACTTAATATTCAGAGTGAGGGAGCACATACTTTCCCAAGTGCTTTTGTAAACAAAAAGGGAAAAGAGGAAAGAGGGGGCTGGGCATGCCTGAGGATAGGCTGTAACGAACAAGCCACCACTTAAGATTGTTTTAGTTATTTCCCTCGACTGCCTGTCTGACAGAGAACATCACTTTCCTGTTGGATTGTTGCAGCGGGCGGGGCAGCGTGGTGGTTGGAGATCACAGCCCTCTCTGTACTGATTTTGATCGCTCAGTGCTCCGTGGGTATAAAAAGCTGAGATTGTCGGCTTCAGTGAGTCGATACAGCTTCAGCCAAAAGGGATAAAAGAGTATTTTTTAAAATGTCACAGGCTGACTAGACTAGAAACTGGAAGGGAATGAAAGTCTTACAAGACTCAGTGGTTCTCCTACAGACCTAAAAGATAGCTGTGTTTATCTTTATCTGTTTAAGAAGTGCTTGAAAGCACCAAAGTTCCTGCTATGCTGCCATCACTTCATGTTGTAAATAGAAAATTGGGAGAAAACTACCCTTTAAAGCACCAGAATTAAGACTATATCCTGATCATGTTACCTTTGTCTTTACTCTTCTCTTTAGATAATGAATCCAACTTCCTCCTGAGTGTCTTCTTGTGCTTGTGGCCATCTAAAAAAGAGTCACAGGTAAAAAAAAAAAAAACAGAGGTCTAGATAATATGTTTCTGTTTATGTCTGCTCCACTTGATATTCTCAGGATCACTACACAAAAGAGCTAAGAAACAAACTATATAAAAAATGTCAAGATAATGACATGCAAAGCAAATCTTAATTCACCGTGAATTTACAGGACTGTTCCTTTTCAGAAAACAGCACATTTTTCACATGTACTCTATTTATGGCGTTTTCAAAGCACTACAGACTCCAGGGACGATTTTGAAACAAGAAAAACCAAGACAGCTCACCAGAAAATAAACAGTTTTTAAAAGCTTTCTTTATAGAGGGCAGCAGTAGTGGAATCCAGAAATGATTCAGCCTATTACTGGAGAACGTAGATGAGCTCACGTCATTAAACCAATGAGTTTATGAGTATGATGCCCTTACACAACAAAAAGGAGAAAAAGGAGAGCGGAACATTTCCCATCTGTTGCTCAGCATGTGTTTTTTCAGAAAGTTTCTTGCCTGAGACAGAATAACAACTTGGGAGACAAGAAGAGGCCTGTAATTGTGTGTGTGTCTGTGTGTGGTAATACATTTAGGGATGGTGATGTGGCAGCCCAGGTCATGACACCGAAGCAATCGCTTGAAGGCCACATCCTGGAGACGAACCCTCTCCAATTCTGAGAGGCTTTGCAGGGGGACGGGCTTGAGGCCAACAGTGCCTCCTGACAAGCTGTTCCAAGTGAAGTCACCCTGAGGGCAAACACAAACATGCAGGTTTTAAAAGCACATCAGACAATTACATCCATAATTTGTGTCATATGTTCATGACCTGTCACACTCTCTGCAGATGGCAGTGCGCATCAACTGGCAAACACTTGCAGTTCTGCTTCACTTGGCAGCTGAAAATCATCAAAACTGTTTCCCACGAGGGAAACTGACAGACTGCACGGGAGAAACAGGTTGCAATGTGCAAATGTTATTCATTTCTTGTTGTGATCGTATTAAACACTTTATGTAATCCATCACAAATGTTTTTTCTGCATGTCGAAACAAGAATTATGAGGTGTTGACATTAGTGATGCTGCCTGACTGAACTTGTGTCCCAGTAATGTGAGGCCTTTTGACCGTATGCCTCCACCATACAGTGTAGTTACAGATTGCATCCATATCTGTCCAGACACACATGCAGTCATGTGAAAAAGAAAGTGTTCACAAGACTCTATGCATTCCTGTGAAAGAAAAAACCACTACACTCCATCTTTCAATAGCATGCACCGTTAGCAGCAATAACTTGAATTATTCATTTTCTATATGACTTTATAGTCTTTTACATCACTTTGGAGGAATTCTGGCCCACTTTCCTGTACAACGGTGCAGTTCATTGAGGTTTGCAGACATTGTTCCAAAGTCTGGCCAATGCAACACCTGGCCCAACTTTTCTTTTTCAATCTTTCTGTTGCAAATTGCTGCTGTGATTTTGGATCGTTGTCCTGTTGTATGACTCAATTTTGGCCTAGCTATAGCTGTCGGACAGACTGAGGACAGAGCACCCCTCCATCACTGTGCTTAACAGCTGGTATGAGGTGTTTGTTCTGATATACTGTGTTTGGTTTTCGTCAAACATCTTCACTTAGGTCTTGCCTAACAAAAGGAGATTGTTACAGAGCTCCTGCGGTCTGTTCAGATGCAACTTTGCAAAGATAAGCCGTGCTGCCAAGTTTTTTTTTAGGGAGAAGAGGGTTTCTCCTGGCAACACCTTCCAAACAAGCCGTGTTTGTTCAGTCTTTTCCTAAATGCACTGTCATGAACTATAACATTTAGCATGCTAATTGAGGCCTGTAAAGACTGACATGTAGCTCTTAGTTTTTTTTTCTCCAATTTCTTTGACTCTCTGAGTCTGACCTTTGGATAAATTTTCTGGGACTTCCACTTCTGTGAAGATTGCGGCATTGCGCCGATTACACCAGACCAACAAAAACCTTAAAAACTTAGGCTTTAATAGGGGTGGTCACACTTGCTGATGACAAATTAATCAAGTGCATGCGATTATCATCATCTACTTGGTGTAGAAGCAGTACTAAGTACTCAGTTTTTCACAGAACTTTCTTTTTCATATGACTGCCATATATGTATCATCAAAGATTAGACTCACGAGTTCATTGTGGGACCAAAACTGAAACATAATCACAATCACTCTTTCTGTTAACAAGTGATAGTGCTTGAAACATGTATTAATGTCATTATGACCTTTGACTACCATGTAATAGTCAGCTGGGGCCAAGTAAATGTTTTTTCCCAAATTAAAAATAAACAAATAAATAAAAGCCTCATGGCATAACTGCTTTTACCTGAATGAAACAAACTGACATATGGATTTGTGCAACACCTAAAAACACGTTGCCATAGGGCACAGCTGCTGGAAACCAAACAAAAAGCAAAAGCTTAACTAGATCAGCTGAACATCAATACTGACTGTGCAATAATAGCTCCCCTTAAATGTGAAATGCATCATCTTAATTTCTTTTTAGCTCAATTTAGTATAGTGTGTGATGGTGTGTACAGTTTTAGCAGGTGCTTGTCTATCGTCTAAAAAGCCATTTCACAAAAAACGCTTCATTAGTAAACACTGTTACAGATATTCTAAAGGTCTTATACTGGAGTAGTGACAAGGAAAATAATCTGATCTGAAATCCTCAACCTCTGAGCATCTCCATCCCAGAGATTACCCTGCTTTGATCCAGTACAGTCAAGCCAGTCATATGAGCCATTTTCCAAAGAAGCTTAGTAACTCATTATCGGGATAAGGCTTACACTAAAGTGGCTCACTCCCATTAAATGAGAATTAGGGCTGTGTAACAGTAGCATACCATTATCTAGCACACATACAGTATGACAATGTGCAGTATAAAAGCGGTGAAAAAGTTTAAGACGCAGGCATTTTTTCAGAGAGGCATCTGACTAAGTCTTAATTCATTCACCAGCATGACACCGAGCCCAAACCTTTAGCCACAGTCATAATCTATCCTCAGTGACAAGAAGAACAACGAGTCCTGCAACAGATCGCCTGGGCCACACAGACTCTCTTGATCCCAACATCATAGAGTCAGTCTAGGATTATATCAAGAGACAGAAGCAATGCAGACAGCCTAAAACCGCAGGAGAAGTGTGGGAAGTTCCCCAGCATGCTGGAACAACCTACTTGCCAAGTACTTAAAAAAAAAACAGTGCTTAAGTGTACCAACTAGAATTGGAACAGTTTTAGATATCCTCCTCTTTACAGCACATAATCTTGCATAATTCTAACTGATAAAAAATATCAATTTATGGAACTACTATAGAAAGAAGCTGCTCTTTAGCATCTAATCATTTTGTAATGCACGGGCAAATAATATTCTATGACAAACATATTTTCTTTACTGTGCAAAGAAAAGTAGTCAATAACCTGTATTTGGCATGTATCACAATAGATTTGTGACTCTTTTCTGCTGCCAGCTTTAAATGCTAGATGCACGTTCAGTCTCGCTTTTAATGTGATAAGCTTGGATTTTTTTTTATTTTTTTTTTGTGTACAACTATATTCCATTTACAAATGTATGATTAGTGATTCCTATAATCATTACTTGCCATTTACAACAGTTCTGATCAATTGTATATAATATATACATGAAAATAAAGGGCTTTTCTTTCAAAGGGGCAATGAGCAGGAGATACTTTTGCCCTGTGGCAGCCGGGATAGACTCCAGATCACTCACAACCCTAAGATGGATGAGTGGTTAGGAAATGGAAGGATAAATAAATATTATCTTAGCTGTCTGCATTTTACAAACCTTTTTGGCCATTGGACAGAAACTACACACTAAAAACTTTAATGCCCAGGTCACAAAACCATATGCACGATCAACATAATTAACATTGCAGTTGCATAAATGCCACGAGTAAGTCACATTTGCAGTTATGTCACTTTGTTCACACATTCCTCTTTTGTGACTGTATGGGAGTGGAAACGCACTCCATGTATTTGATGTGATGGTGAGCTGGGTTCCCACAGTCTCTCCCAGTTGTTACAGTACTCAGAAACAAAGAGCCACTTATTTGCTTTGTGCAGTTCCAAGCACCGTCCTCTTTTATGCAATATCTCTTAGCCAATAGGTTCAATTCTGTCATGTCCAAACATGAACAGATTTCATTAAGTGCTTTTTTATATCATTAACAGGTTGTGACAATTACTGCCTTTTGTAGTAGCCTTTTGTAATTTTTCAAATTAGTCAGATTATAGTGACCTCAGAGCTAAAAAGCTGTTTTAAGATGCTACAGAAGCTGTCATCATAAAGGTGGAATTACCGTTTGCTCATGTTTGTCCCTGATGGGGCATTATCCTCAATTTACTGGTACGTTAATATCAAGTGATTAAGTTAATCCATTTATGCTCTTATAGCAACTGATCTGAATATCTATTTAAATTTGAAACACTCCAGCTTCACTGATACACAGCTCTCAAATACAGGTGCACCCGGTTGTGCAGGACCTAAATTTAAGTCAAAGCCTTGCTGAAACACAATAGCGCTTCCTCGAATACAATGAGAGGAAATGTGCAAGGTAGTTCATACAATATGGCTAGATTGAAAGCTCAGATTACACCAATCAACCACCCTTAAACAAAATCCAGAGGGGTGATGAATATTCTTTAGTGCTCAGGAAGCCATTGAATGGGGCATTACAGGAAGAGCTTTCTATGGAGCCCTTACACTGTGTCAACATTATTTGCTGGAGAGTTGTATAGTGAATTCTGCATTAGATTTGAATAAGCAATGAAACAACTACATTCAACACTGGTATACAGATTTTTGCACGCAAGGGTGGATGTCAGCTGTTATTTCTCTTTGTGTTTGTAGTTTTTTGCAACCATTATTAAACCTCCATTATTGAAAAACGAAACAACCAAACAAAAAAATACATTTATTTAGAGGACTGAGCCATCATAAGATAAGGCTAATAATATTGACGCATAATGTATGCTGAGTAAAAGTGCAGGTGCATGACTGGAAATATTGTGATGCTACCTCTATTAAAATCGTACGGATCAAAAGCGTTAAAGTCTGTCGGGCATAAGCGCACGTCCTGAGTTTATGTCATTACACTAATGCCTGCAAATGTACTCTGCAAACTGTTTAGGAAACATTCAGAGCGTCAACAGCTCAGATCGCTAACTTTCTGAAACATTACTCACAGCGTAAGTGATGCTTCGCTCCAGATCCCCCATCACAAAGTCTCCGCGGACGAGAAGTGACCCTTCAACTGCGCTCAGAGCCCATTAGTGCCAAATTAACCGATTTCACACCATCGTCCCTGATACAAGCAACCCACATGTTTACAGCCAGCACTGCCCGGCCTCACGTCTACTGGCAAGTGACACAAGTTCTGGGTACGATTTACATTGCTACAAGCCTCATAAATAAAGTTAGGCCTGGCAGGGAGGGGGCGACAGGAAGAGTCAGCTCTCTTTGTGTCAAGTAAACAAACGAATCCCAAAGCACAGAAGCGCATACCTGCAGGTACATCAGAAGCACGCACGGTTAGCCAGTTTGTCGCTTTGCGCGATACTTCAGAAGTGTCAATCATTCTTAGAACTACATTACCCAAAAGGCCGTGCCAGGCACTGTTGCTACTGAGAAGTTTGGGAACCCAATTATAATAAAATAAATAAGTAAATGAATTTAAAAAGTAAGTAAAGAGTATATTAAAGTATAATAATACTTTACTTTACTGGGCATTTTGCTAGCTGGGATATGCTCTAGACCTATTGGTATATTAATAATATGCCATTTTGCTTGGTGCACAGTGCTGCAACCTTTGGCTTGGTGAGTTCACGTTTCCTATATCATGTAAGCTTTTACACTAGCCGTTTGCCAGAGAACATTAACGCTAGAGTTAAATAGCTTGAAAATAAGGGCTAGACTGTTAAATCCAGCAGACAGCTGTGCTCACTGCAGATAGGCTTCATCTGTATCTGCACTCAATATGAGTCTTTTATAAAGGCATCAACCCCACCCACAATCCTGAATTGCACAAGTAGTTGAGAAAATGAATTCATGGGGAAATGTAACCCTACAGTCCCTTGACTCATGTCCTCAGGAGCTGGGTTGAGGTACTCACTTCACTAGAACTGGGTCATCATTAGTGTTGCTTCGGACGTCTCCACAGCTGGCACAGTCTACCGTCGACATAGTGCTGAAATTAAAGCTTCTGAATTGTGTCTGCAGAACTTGGTAGTCAGAATAAAGGGCCAGCAGCTACAGAGATGAAAAGCATGTGAACCGGTTTCGGTTATTAGGTGTGATATGACCTCCCAGAAACTCAAGTATTTATTACTATTAACACAGTAATGTTCTGATGTTAATACACTTAAACAATTAACATGCTGAGCTTCAACTCATAAACAGCCACTGTGATTTTATCCTGTAAAATTAATGTAATTTTCATGTGGGTGATGCCAAGCTGTTATGGCCCAGAGGCAACAAAGCAGTCCTCCAATGTACCACACCTTTGTAGTACCCATACACTTCAACGTCAACATGTCTGTTCACTGATTTGCTCGCAGCGGAGAGTGATGAAAAGAGATGTTAACAACATCTACTTAAATGAGCATTCTGCTTTGCGTCTTTGGAGTAATCTTACATAAATGCTCACTTCTACCAAGAATAGCCACAGTACTTAATTTTCTCTACTTACAGACAATTGTGAGTTAATGAATATTTAACTTTGAAATTACTTTATAATCCCAGCTTTACGCAAGTCAACAAATCTAAGCTCTCCTTTCTGGAAAGCAGAGGCTTCTTGTGAGAAGCAAACTCAAAATATTTGAGTGTTTTAGACAAAGTTTCATTCTCATCTGCAATTCCAAACTTTTTCCAATCTACAGGTTTGCTTAGTTCAATTACTTCTTCCACAGGAACAATAAAGCGAGGCTTAAAACCTGTAGATCTCTTTGTACTAGAGTCATGCCTCAAATTTCTTTTTCTTGTTTATTTTTCTTCCACATCTTCTTGTAAAGTGCGCTGAGACTTATTCTCTGGAAATGAGTTTTCTTAATGCTTTGGGATGATAAACAGGAAGCAGCACGCCAGACAGACACAAAACATTTTGATGGCAATGTTGGGTGGAGAAATCCTCCATCACTTTGAGAGCTCTTCGGACAGCTTAGCAGTAATAACTGAATCACCGGCAAGCTCTTCCACAAAACTTGAGAAACAGCTGAGATCAATCGAATTTACTCTAAAACGAATATCATAGTAGCAGGTTAGTCATTAAAGTGCTAAAAAATAAACAGATAGACGAACGCTGTGTGTGCGTGCTCATGTGTTAGTTAAGCAACTGTTTATTGTGCACGCCACATTAGGTAGTTTCGGAAAAAGAGGTGAATACAGGGATTCACAATTAAAAAGGGTGGTTTATGATATTTTGTTACACTGTTTTTAACAGATATAACCAATAATAATACGATTAAAGGCTTTTTTCATATCCACTGGAACATATTTTGACTGATAATCATACTGTCATATCATTGGGAACACAACAGCTGGAATTTTTACCCCGCTACAATACGGTTCCTATTAAGTTAATGCAACAACAGTCAAAGTTTAAGAGCTAATTTTCAGAAACCACATGTTCCTGTTGAAAGCGCAACGCTTACGTGCACACTGAAAGATTACGACAATTTGGTGAGACACCTCGTACTCAGTTGTGAGTCACAAACGTGACTCAAAAGGGCACTTTATGCGCTCTAACTGCAGTCATGCTTTCAGCGCTATTGTTAGTTCTATATTTTCTAACTTCAGTGTTCTGAAAACAAGTTCAATTTCACTTTAAATATGCCTCCTCCAGCGTTTAATAAAGTTAATTCCTTTTAGTGAGATTCGAGAGTGCAGTTTTGAGTTTCCTGCAAGCTCTTTTTCTTTTCTTTTTTCCCCCTTCAGGCCATCTCTGTGCTGTGATGCTTAGAGGAATGCAGATGACGCCAAAGCTGCACTGTTTCTTTTTCTACATGAAACAATATACCCAGCGCGCAGGGCTCCATTCTGATGTGTTTTGAGGCTCATTGTGATTTCTCATTTTCAACTTTAATGCCGCAAACACTGCAGTTTTAGAAAGCTTGAAAATTGCTTGCATGCTTGGTGGCTTGTGAATTGAGGCTCTATGTCAGTATCTATACATAAATAATGATGCAAAAGGCCTGACTAGATTAAGAAGCTCTCTAGTCATCAGAAACAAATTTGCTTTAATGTTGTTGACAAAATCTATCAACCTATATATTCAGCCTCCTCCTACTTGGCATGAAGTTAATAAATAATGTGACCCAATAGCCATGCTGCTTAAGCAAATGACGGACTAATGCTCTTGTGTATGAACAGTGCAAGTATGAAAGTTGATAACAGTATAATTGCATACATTTTGTAAAATATATACTAATAAGTAACTAATTAATTCAAGATGAGTGTGGATATCATTTGGAGATTATCTCCTAACAAGCCCTAATCATCGTTCCAGTGATTAATATCCTCATTTCTTCACTACATTACTCCTGCAAAATGATGCATGGCTCCCTCTAAAGGCTTGATAAGCAATAACCCAGTTATAACCCTGCCATTTACCATGTTAGATCTAATTTATAGCTGGATATCTAATCTGGCTCTATTGAGTCATTCAAGTTTTCAAAAGCTCTGTGACTTTCCATGTGAACGATATTAAAACTGAGTGCCAAAAAAGATACTTAATGATTTCAAATATGCAGTTTTTCACATCACCGATTTAAAAGTCAGGAAACATTTTTCAGATATCTCCAGTCCAATTGCAGCCAGTAAAAGGCAAAATCAAAAACAGCTCAAATGGACGCTTACCATGACTGCAACTGCATCTACGTACTTATAAGGACATGAGAAAGAACCAACACACTCATATCAAAAAGTTACAGACTTAGCGTTGGGCAGTCATACCAACTGTCATGATATTGAAGCGCTGAGCACACTTTAGATTTTTATTAAATTATGAAATTATTTAATTTAATAAAACTTTCATTGCTCAGTGTCCTGTCTTCTGGGAACGTGTTGGACCATGCTGTTCTCATTGGCACTCTTGAGCACCATACACAGATCAGAACTGGGGGGGGGAATCCCTAAAACTATAATATAAACAAAAAGACAAACAAACAAAGAAGTGATCCATAAGCTTTTAACAGCTCATGGAAGCCAAGATTATGAATGGATTTTAGTTATTCAGTGTAAGTATCCAGGAATTTTGGCTGAGAATACAGTTTAACTTACACTAAGCAGATTGTAACTTTTCTATTATGTAACCAGTGGAAAGATGAATGTGAGACAAAATGATTAAAAACAATGATTTTGCACATATGTTTACATCTAACCCACTGGGCGGTTTCCATTTATCAGGCACTAAACTTGACACTATAGTGCTGCAGTTGTAAGCCAGCAGATTTAGCCCCATGCCATGCAGTCTCTTGTCGGACAGTCTCTAGTGGGAAGAAATATGTGCCTGAGGGACTGTAGCCAAGGATCAGGTCATGCTGCTGTACTGTGAGAAAGAGAGGCTTTCTTCATGTAAACCAGATGTCTCTGCTTTCCATCTCCACTCAGATTGTTGAGATTCTGAGTGAGTACACCACTAATAAAACACAATGATATTCAACCTATGGAGCTAGCAAACCGCTTAATAACATAGATCAAAAATACCGTTCTGACACGTCCCTTTAAACAAGAAAAGATTGTGTTTTTTAATGTCAGGATCACACTGACGGACCAATGAGTTCCCAATCATCCTGATCATTTGAATCATGTCATCATTAGAAAGCAGTGTCAACCAGTGTTATATTTTTTATAAGCCCTCTGCTTGCTTGTGTGATCTTCTCTTATCCAAAATCAATAGCGGTTGGCATTTAAGTAATTAAAAACACTAGTAAAAGCAAAGTTGGGGAATTTAGTGGGTGGAGATACAGCAGTATTTTGTGGAAAGGCGAAAACACTGTCAGCCTGTTTTTACTAATATTTCTGCAGAAGACTTTGACTCTTTCCGAATGAACCACTTGTCTGACAAACTCACAAAATGTGACTTTGATTTGTGACCTTGAATAAAGTTTGCATACAGTAAGGCACTTGCTGTCGATGTAAGCTAACACCAGTCACGTGGGTCTCTAGAAATGATCTCAGACTTCAGATTTCAGCTCAAGGGACTGAAGTTCTTCCTAGTTTTGTGCTGGAATTGCACAGCTGCACTTTCTATAAATGTGTAAATACTTCCTCACATTCTCAGTTAAATTAATATTACTAAAAGTAACTCTGCTATTTGCCTGCACGTCTAAGCTTGTTATTGCAACACAAGGAACATTCAACAATGCTCAGTAGAAAAAAGAGAAAAAGTGCATGCTAACTCATGCACACACTCCAAAAAGTCATAAATCACATTAAAGTCTTCGCTGACAAAGGGTGTGTCTCCAGCTTAGATCAGCTTCATTCAGATTCCCTGAAAACCGAATTTCTGAAGGCTCTGAGGCTCTGACTTGCAAGAGAGACCAGATATCTGGCATTTATTGGAAGCCTATTAGAATGTCACATCTGTAATGCATTTCCATTATACAATACAAACAGTTACCATGAGTTCTTAAGTAAGAACAGGGGTGTTTTATATATATATATATATATATATATATATATATATATATATATATAGGATGCTAAATGAAATATAATAGCAAAATACTAATACTAAAGAAACGTCTGTCCTTTTATGTGCTTCGACCCGATTTCCCTCACTGTGTCAGATTCGCCAAATGTGTCAAAGTTCAACGAGCTGGTTAAGACAAAGACTTGTGCTGACATCACTTTGACAAAAGCAACCAGCTGAATCACTTTTAGTGTCCCGAGACACACAGACTGCATCAAAGGTCTACACATCTCATCATGAAACTAAGAGCTCTGTTAGTCATGGACTTGGTGATGTTGCAATACTGAGGATTTTCCTATGATATTTAGCCCACCTGAAAATCAAAAATAAATCAAATAATATAAATGATAATGATGATGATAAATTTGTTGAAAGCGAATTCCCAGTGTTTTCCTTAAAGGCAAAATTGAGATAAAATAATAAATGGCTATATATCATCCATATGGGAATTTCAACTACTTCCTGAATTTTGCAACAGTATAAACAAGTTCTCTCTTGTGCTTCGCTCTTGCACGCTTAGGTACAAAAAACATTTTTAATATTTCTCTGTATTCTAACCTAAATTTTAGGACGCGTGCATCTCCAAAGTTTAGTAAAACATGTCAGCATCAAAAACATTTCACACAATAATCGCCTACAAACATCATCACTGTCTGCGACCTCTTCTAATACATTTAACACCAGAGGAAGTACGCCGAAAATCCGGTTAGCCTATATTTGTGGTGTCAGTCAATCAAACCTGGCGAGTCAACTGACCTTAGTCGACGTCTCCTCAGTTTCGGTACCGCAATGTCGCATCAACGCCGAGTCCAAGCTCCTGGTCTGCCTCAGTCTCCGCTTGGCAATACTTTTGGGGCTTAGCGAGCATGAGAAAACAGTGCTTAACAGTCCTTGAGCGGACATATCTTCTTCACTTTGTCAGGTTGTGGAGAAAAAAGTGGAAAAACTGATTCATAATCAGGTCCAAACTAAACGAGAGAAAGAAGGACTTTTTCACAGCAGCAGCAGGTCCCCCAATGCGTCACCATGTTCAGTATTATGAATTATGAAATACGCGCCTGGAGTCCCAGGTCGCCTCCTCCACCTCCCAACACTGACTCACTGCTTCCTGCTTTCATCATTTAACATCCATTTAAAGAAGTTATGTTAATTCCCCCCCGAACACCAAAACAGCCAATACACAGGAGTTAGAGTAGGCTGTGACTCAGAAAGCGTGCATTTAAGTTCCTCCTGCGGCTCAGCTGAATTTTTATTTTTATTTATTTATTTATTTTTATCGTGTACACAAGCGTAAAACACAATGCAAAAATAATAAATCACTAAAGAGACTCCTAGAAAGCTGAAACAATCATTATTGTTGAATAAAAATGAGACTGTTGGACTATTTTACACCTTATCCAAATATTGCTTGCATATTTATTACATACAGTATAAACTCATTAACTTAATTGAAAGAGTTGTTAGAAAGAAGCTTAATTTATCTTCTTTGTAAGACTCCAAATGTACAGTATATGTCTTTCTGTGATCTGGTAATATGGTGAAGTCCATTTTACACTAACTGGGCCTGTGTTGATTACACTGATGTAAAGTGAAACTGCCACTAGATGAATTTTCTGTGGGACACATTCACACCATGAATACAAAGACCAAAGTATGCTTTTGGCTCTCTCTTGTGTTAAACCTTACATCTTAGCAACAATAAAGACAGAAATATTACACGGATCTTTCCCCACCTCATGATCCTCTCTTCCATCACCCTGAGCTCAACATAGAGCAGCTGAGATACATGGCATGCAGTGCCCTCGGAACAGGCTCTTCCTGTGGGAGCCCCGGGGAAGGGACCTGTGTGATAACATGACATGTGAACCAGCACTGTATGGGCACGATAAGGACTGATCAGATACCAGAGCCCACCAAACAGACAGGGGAAGTGGTGATAAGAGAGCGGCCCCGCGTTTGATCCACTTATTTGGTGGTGGCGTGGTTTGGCGTAAGACTCCCTGCAGATTCTCATCAGACTTCCCGTTCTGTCATTTCTCAGAGGGATAGATGCAGCTTACACTGACCTAGCCTTGTAAAGTATAAGTGTTTAGGTCACACACGCTGTGTGGACTTTTGGAATACCTGGCAAAATACAGTTTGGTTTAGGTTTTTTTTTTTTACATCCATGCACAGAAGAGCAAGTTATATCACTTCTTTACTTAAGTCACGTGGGTCACTGAGATTCTGTAGTACTGACTTCTCCAATTTGTGATGAAAATATGAAGAGCACAGGGCAGATTTTTTTAAACTCTAGAAACATAACAATATGTGTTGTATTTTGAGGCTTACTGGTTGTTTAAGAAAGACTTTCAATGGGAATCATTTGAATTATGTGTACAAGAATGTTCCACATTGTATGAGTCAGCATGGCAAGAGCTGAGAGATTATATGCTTTATTTGGTTTGAACAAACAAGAACTTTACAGCAGACCACTAGATGGCATTAAATTACTCACTTTGTCAAATGAGTAAAGGCATGGTATGCAGCTCTATGGAGATTTTACTGTTTTTGGACAGACTAGCCATCTTTGCATTTAGTATCTGCAACGTATTAGCAACCTTTTAGCCACATGTGCGCATTGTATAGAATATTTATGCTGAGATGTCACATAGCCTCAGGTTAGCTGAGGGCAATTTGATTAAACACAAGTGAAAATATTAATATGCAGTTAAATGAAATCTGTTCTCTTTTCAAGACAGAAATTTATCAATATAGCCGCTCCTTAGGGTCCTAAATATGCAAGAGTGTATTCTGACTTAGTGGCGGTATTCAGATGCTATAAAACACAATAGATCACAATAGCAAATGAATATGCATTTAGAGGGCTAATAGATTCTGTTCAATCTAATTCTTGAGAAGCAGGGGTTCAGCGCATTTTTGGCATTTATATTTTGCACAGTTTTGCATTTTGTTAGGAAAAATGCAAATGTGTCTCTTTTTTTGTCTGGAATTACTTTATGATATAACCATTATGGAATCAAATGCACTGCAGAATATGGCATTGCTGCAAATTCCTGCATGATAAACTCTGCACACTTGTATCTAAGAACCATACAAAAACATAAACATGGCATAATAAGTCTAATTCAGTTTACTGCAGTAACTCCTTTCTGTCACTTGTCTGTGCTGGTGGACTGTGAAGCACATGTTTAATTCAAGCACCCAATGGCATCACTGTGTTATGAACCTTTATTAATCCACATTAAAGTGACAGCCTGTCCAAAAGGGACAAACCAAAAATAGAGTGACACCTTTTGAAATGGTGCGTTTGCTCTTTCTGTTTATGGTAACTATTGTTTAGCTGTCAGTGAGCATAAACGGGGAGACAGCTTTCTAATAGTGTCGAGGATTTTTCTTTTTTTTTAAGCCTGTGACGCAGAGGGGAGAAACTATGTGATTATGTTACAGTTGTGCAGATCCAGTTTCCTTTGTTTAAGGTTAAAACACAAAAATGGAGGTTTCACTTTAAAGCTGCAGCATGCAAAACTTTCATCCAGTCATCGTGGACGCCCCAACATTTTTGTGCTGTGCTCTTCAAGATTCAAACGTGTACATGGCACATGGGTAGGCAGCCCCAGTGTTGACGCCTTTGGCACAGAAGTGAAGCAAAATTCGTTTGTCTTCTGAAACGCGAGAAGGGAAGACAAAACCCTATTTTTAATCTCTTTAGAATAGTGCATCTATATCAGATTGGAGGCTTTTATTATTTCTCAGATTACCATCTCTTACATTTAATAGCGCATCTTCTCTACAGCGAAGGGAGAAAATGGGCGTAATGGTGAGAGGAAAATGCAATCGAGATGTCAGACAAGCACCCGATTAACCACTTACAGAAGCAGTCTCTGCATTACAGCTACACCATGCCATCTCACTTTTCCACTCGGCCTGATCCTTCAAACATTACTGGCCACAAGGTATTGATTTTTCATTCTTCTCAATATCGTGTTGCTGTTAATAGAATTTACGCCAGACTATCAATGTTTCAAGGAGGCCTGCCCCTCCCTCCTCTTAGCGTACTGTCAGGATCTTGTCACCCACAGACAGGGCACACTCACACTGTTCCAGTTGGGAGTTCATACCTGAGAGAGAAAACATGGAAATTGGCAAAACAGGCAGACATGAAATTTGTTTTGGTGGCAGTTTGGATAGATACCGGCAGCAGAAGAGGTGAGTCAAAAGCTGTTGCACTTTTTTTGTGATTAACAAAAGATACATGAGTTTATGTGCAAATTATTTGGGGTTGAAATATGTCACCTACTTGATTGTGGTATAAGTTTCTTACAGAAAATTGTGTGTCAAATCAAATCAAACCACTCTGCTATAGACAGTAAATCTTGTCAGGTGTAACTTTGCCTGCAGTAATGTGTAACTTCTTTTGGACTGAGGCATGAAAACTAAACTAATAATTCTCTAATATGCATAGCATTCAAAGTACTATGCATATTGTTTATTTGGAACAGTGGTGACAAAATTGAAAAAGTTGAGTAGGGAGTTATATTTCAAACTAGTAACTAATGGCTGAATTTCTTTTTTTTTTTTTTGATAAATTTCCATTCAGCCATGATCACATGCAAAAACCAATTATGCTGCATATTGTCGGGCTAATAATACCCTAATCCATGGCATTAGAAATGATGCGTGCGCTCACAAATTCTGGCCAAGAGGCTTGGAGCCCAGCCTGCAGCAACACTGAGCTCCTGATTCAAGTGACAGCGTCGGCTTGGTGACCTTAGCAGCTTTCCATGGGCACATTGATTTTTCTCCCACATTACAGATAATTGCTGGATGCTGTGAATCCTATCCTCCCCGGGCAGCAGGGAGGAGCTTCTGTAGTGTGTTGACACAAGAGTGGCTATCTGATTTGAGGAACGTGATATCCTGGGATCTTATTGAGTGCGATTGACTTCTGTGTACTTCCTGTCTATGGCATGAGTATATTTAACAACTTGTTTTTATAGCTGCTGGTGTTGTAAATGCTCTGTATTACTGACAAGGCACATTGGTTAAATTGTGTAATTAAAATAAATAAATAAATACAAGACTGTCTTTTAGACTTAATGAGAACAAGGGCTTTGTCCAACTGCCTTTAATAACATTTCAATTTGTTTAATTAATTATGATGAATTACCTGTGGCAAGGCAATATGGCAATGTAGATAATTATAACGAATCAGATTTGCAGGCAAATAGTGTAAATCACATTATCGCGAAAAAATGCGCTTGACAGCTTTTTCAAATAGATTTGCAACATAAAGGTTGAGCCAAGCAGTTGCTTTTATTATATCAATATGATTTTTGTTCTGCATGGAGCCACTCTCATCATTTTATGCAAATGAATGCATCTACTGTTTGTTCTGCTCCACAAAGTAATGAAAAAGTCACTTTTATTGTTATTATGTGAGGCAAAATCTGCTTTGATGGACTGGAAACCAACTTGTGCCACTTTTGGGTCTTTTGCTTGTAGATGTAACTGCACCTTTTGCTTAGTTTGAATTTTATTATTTGACTCTTTGTTTCTTACCTATTTTAGAGCATTGCACTTAAGTCTGTTGGACTAAATAACTAGAAGGACACTAGCAGAGCAAATCTCCTGCCAAGGCCAATGTCAATGCAAAGATGCATTAGGCTTTTTTTTTGCCCGTTAAAAACTAAATGTTGCAGTCATATAAGATGCCAGTGCAATTTGCAAAGGAGCATGGCATTTCACATTGTTCTAAGAAATCAGATTGGCTAGCCACCAACACTCAGTGAACAGCACAATAAATCAAATGAGTACAGAAAGCACGCTGCCTATCATCAACATCTTAAATCATCCCTGTTATAACCCCAAGACAACATGCTAAATGTGATTCTTAGTCATGTACACTGTGCAGGGTCATTGCACTTTGCACATCCCCTGTCCCCACTCTAAGTGCTGCGGCCTGTTTGTCATGGAAAAACAGGCCACTGATGCATGGCGCTGTGGCCCAAGGGCGAGCAGTCGGCCACATGATTGGATGGATTCATGTGTGGTATTTATCTCACAGAAAGGTCTGCTTTTGTCTGCTTTAACTAGACACAGCACTCCATCCTGGCCATATGGCCGTGCCTAGATCCTTGATATACATAAACAAAAACTGTCCACAGTTGGCAATGTGCACACATAACTACAGCAATAATCTGGTGCAATATATAAATATATATATATCTGTATATAAAGAAATATTTTTTATGGAAAACAGGCCCAGACTTTCTGTTGCACTTTCTTGTTGTTATTTAGGAAGCTGAACTTTCACTTGTAGTAGACCACTGTGTGTACATGCCATGGGATGTGTTATGCAAGCAGCTCCATTTGCTTGCAGAGGCAAAGACACGTGCCTCGGTTCATAACTAATGGAAGACTGTGTATGCCATTCATGCATGAGAGAATCAACATGGTATAATCCCGCGTGAACTATCATGACAGCACAATGCAGCGGCTTTATGAGAAAATGCCATAAAAGCCTAAAATGTTAACAAAAACACCACGCATACACAGTTTAACAGACTACATTATTGTACTTTTTTAAGGAAAGACTAGTATGAATAATGAAATAATGGATATATTAGATAAAAATAATACTGTATTGTGCTACTGTATAATATTGAGGTTAAGATCTAATTCATTGGTTTATATAGAATTTAGGTTAGGCTCTGTTAAGGGTGACAGTTGGCAGGCAGCTAGTGATAGAGTTTGGATTATGCTTGAAGCTTAATTTTTAAGCTCTCATGGATGATAAAACACATGCCATTTCCAAATGCCTCAAACAGGGATAAGATAAATATTTCAGATAATGTAATTTCGTAGTAAACTGAGACTATAGTGCAAGCAGTGACGTTTATAGCAGTCTGAACGGGAAAAACTGGAAAATCTTAACTTGGCATGACGAGTCAAATAAGGATGAAATATGAAAACACCACAGGTGTGATCACCCAAACGAAATATGTTTTTCATGAGAGCCTTGCTCATCGAGGCAGCTTTAACCAGCACAGCACCCCATTGGAGCCCAGCTGTTCAGCATTGATCTCTCTGTGTTTTCTGGTGCACCGGACCGGAATGTGATGTTATTTCATTACTGAGGCAGAAGCGACAAGCTCGGTCTCCGCCTCCAGGGCACTGGCCACTCACTTGGACAGGGGCACTGTATGTAATAATAACTGAATGGCTTAGTCAGGCGGAGTGCAGTTGACTATTAAAAATCCAAATCAAGCAGCGAGAAACTCTGGAGTCAGGAGGAAGGACGGGAGCACGCATCAGTGAAGAAGGCTTAAAAGGCCTGGACAGGAAAAACAGAAACAAGCACTGCTTTAAATTTGATTAGACTTGTCACCAGCAATGGACCCAGATGACAATGAACTCGGCATCTTCACTGTTATTCAGTGAGTACAGTGCTGTGGATTGGTGTGTTTTTTTTTTAGTATTTCATATGTCAGTGAGAACTAGTTGGTGTAATCATAAAGATAAACATATTTGTATGTTCTAGAGGGCATTTCTTAAATTACCTTTTAGCTTTTTCCTTGACTTAAGAATTGATTGTGGTTGTTGCTGTGTATTGATTTAAGGTCATGGGTTGGCCAACTTACTTTTTACCAATACATTGCAATCATATTTCTGTGGGTGTGAAAGACAAATAGTGTTTACAACTTATATAAAAAAAATTTGTTTTACATCTTTGCATTTTGTAGTAGAATGGTGACAGTAGGTGGTTGAGGTTATCCACTCAAATGCCAGTGTATAACAGGTGCTATACAAAGTTATGTAACTGCAGTTTCCTCATAGATTAATAGGGCTTCTTTACAGCCAAACTTTAGTATGTTTGATGAATTCAGTCCACACAGCTGAGAGGTCATGTTATTATGGAAGCTTACTCACTGGCTTTGTTTACTGAAAAATTTAAACCTGCAATTAGACATTCTTTGGTTACTTGAGGGCAGTCATTGAAAGCAAGCCATGAACGCAGTATCGGAATATCGTGACTTTGGCTAAAATGGCAATTAATAACTAACGTCATCCAGCACTTACAGAGCAACATTACCATTTTTTTAAAGATAAATTTGAAGCCTAAAAGTCCAAATAATGAGCTTAAACTTACTGCAAAGCTCCATGAAGTTGCAGAAGGTTTAGGTGAGGATGTTCTGTAAGTTCAGTGTCATGAATTCCAGACACGTTCACATTATTCTAGTAAAAGTAAAAATGATGATATTAGAGCCATAGTGGCTGAAAGCAGCCTTGTCATTGGTATCCGGACCCTATGAACTACTAAGTGATACTGCAAATAAGAGATATTTAGACATAATGAGTCTACAGACAAGTGTTCAGTGTAATAATTTTCAATAAGGTGTGATGCGTGCTTTTCTCCTGCTGTTTTTTTGTTTTTGTTTTTTTGGTATTTAGTCACACTTCTTATCCTATGACAGCACCTTGTGCCTGTGAATTATTGCCTGGGACTTCAGTTGTTTCTGAAAGTGCTCCAGTGATAAATATCTTGTTGTATTATCCTCATTGAGCTGAAGTAAGCTCTGATTATTGCTGAAAAAAAAACCCATCTGAATGAAATCCGTAAAGCTTCTAGTGTCATGAGAAACAGTAATGTAGAGTTGGGAATCATCGTCATAAATCTAAAACTATTGGCACGTGTTTTGATGACAACACCAGAAAACAAGCATGAAAAACGGTGAAAATAAAAGGTCCCAGGATCGAGCCTCGTGTCACTATTGAAGTTTGTTTCAAACACTGAAAAAAAGAAAGAAATTGCAGGCTAAGTCATCTAAATAAAGGTGGTATGGTATGGTATATCAAAAAAGTGTCTCGAAATGTAGACTTACTTTTGTATAACTCTGAATTATCAGTTATATGACATGACGTTTTGAGTTATTCAGTTGAAATTTCAAGATACTAACCCAAAATCTGGGCTTTGGACAGACAAAAAAACAAAAGAAAAAACAACAGCGGCGGAACAATCTTCTATATGTCAGTTGATGGGTTTATTTTTTTGAGGCATAAGTATTTTTGGGGCACAATGAAAATACTATCTAGCTGTGAATTAGGACCTGTTGTCTGTGGGCAATACAGACAATACAGTCAACTGTGACCTGCACTGGGGTCAGGTAGAACAAGGACAGAGATTTTTATTTATTTATTTATTTATTGGTCTATTCAAGTCGATACCAACACCATTTACAATCTTTATCTCTACTAAAGCCATTTCTGTGCTCTGATGGGCCCAAAGGCCTGATTGGAAGTTTTCCAAAATATAGTATGAGTAAAGAAAATAATTTAGCTGCTCAAAAACCTCTGAGCCTAAACGTTTAAGGGGGCCGTTGAATTAAGTTTGTTTTTCTTTAGCTGTTTTACCATAGTGGCCTCATATGCAGTTGTTTTTAGGCTAACATAACATATCACTTCTCGTGTTAGTGATAGCAGGCCTGGAGGTGGCTATCTAGTCCCTGAAGTCTGCCGCAAACATTTCTAACCTGGTTCTTAATAAATGGATGCACCAAAACATGACCTACCCTTGACCCACAAAAACATGTTTTAATAACCTGCAGGTTAACCACTCACACAGATAACTATGGTGATGAGCTTACTGGCAGTATCCCCATTATGCAGCTTTATTCACTCCACACAAAATAGGCGACAGCCTCCAAGTATTACTTTGAACTTTATCAGCAGGTGTAGTGAAACTGGCAAACCAAATCCGTAATCTTTTTAAAGCGTAGCACAACTCAGCCAGGTAACACTTCACTTCTTATCCCAATTAGTCACACCACTGAATATTCATAGCAAAACGGCGTTCAGATCTTTAAACTCTCCCCTAAAAGCTGTTTAATTCACTGAATAAATCATCCGCAGCCAAGGCGTAATTAGTGTCGCACTAAGAGACTGCGAAAGTTGAGGTTCTGAGGTGGCTCACAGGCAAACACTCACAAACAAACCAAACTCTGCAGATGAGGGCGTTGTCTAAGGGCAGTTTGCTGTAGTGGCTGCTCAAACACATGTTGTGATCCAGAGGGTACTAATGCGAAGTTCAGAGGGTAGCGGAGGCTACACAGTCACATCACTGCACTGTACAAAATGAGAAAACATGAAAACACGATGTCACAGCAGGCGTTACCTTGTATCCTGAAAAAATGTATTCTGAATGTTTTTTTTTAAAAGAAATCCTGTGTTATCTAGAATCATTTGCAAAATTTAGTGATTTAACTTTCATTATTTTTTAAGGCAGTCGTCCACAGGCAGTACTTACAAAATTAAAGCAGTGAAGGTTTTAAATGGCCAAGTGTGCCAGAAAGGCTGAAATCAGCTGTTTTAAAAGGGACTCAGCGAGGGGGAGAGCAAGGGATCAGTAGGGCAGCGGGGCTTTATCGGTCAAAGCTTCAGCCATAGTCGCCTTATATCACGCTTCTGTCTGACCCTAATATTCTCTGCCACTCGTGTTGGCCTCTGGGCCACAAACCCAAATGGACAAACATAACTGTCTAAAATATGCTGAGTCTCTCAATCTTTGTGCCACAGGACACTGCAGTTGAATTTGAAGCAAATTGTCAGACACGCTCTCTGTTCTGCTCTTCAGTGCATCTTTACCATCTCGTCCAAAAAAAAAAAAGGACTGGCTGTATTTTTTCAGACATGTATCATCAGCCAAATGTTGTGCTCAAGATGCTTCAGTCCAACAATTTAGAATCAGATTGTAACAGTAACATTTTCGAAATGATAGCTAGATAGATCAAAAAATCATAGGCAAAGCACTTTTTTTTGGTTTTCATTCTTCTTTTCTTTGTTTTCTTTTAGTTGGAGTTCAGATGGATGGTTTATGACAAAGTAGCACAAAAGTGCCAAAGGAAAAAAAACAGCTATATGGATGTTCAAATCTAAAACTCTTAAGTAGATATTCAGATCAACAGCAGTTCACCTGGGCTCACTCTCACTCACCGGGAGGCTCACCCATTTTTACCCATTAAGTTGTATCTTTTCTGTGGCAGCAAACATGCCTAAGCCTGACCCTGAGTGGAAGTGACAACATACTTTATTTTATGTATCACTCTCAGCAAAGGCACACTGACTCACTCTGAAGAGCCTTATAAGTTGTGGCATTTTGATATAGGATCCTTGGTACTTGATTGTGGAAACACAAGTTGTAGCTTGAATGAATTTTCTCAACTAGAATCAAACACTATTTGTATTCTGTGTATGCATTTATTTATCCTTTGCTACCTGCCATTCTTATTACCTGTTTTTTATTCTCCGATTCTCTAGTTCATGTTCCGAGCAGTGAACTAGATAAAAGACTCTCCTTTTAACTCTTGGATCATTTTGCATATACTGTGATTAAAATGGAAAATCTGAGAATTGGGCAGTTTTTAGTTTATTTACTTTTGTCGAGCTTTTATTCTTTTTAATGCCAGCAGGTGTTTATATAATATATTTGATGTTGGTCTTGTCTAACATCAAAAATGCATGTTTTACTGATCTCGATAACAGCAAATTGTGCTATTTTCTTTTATCCAAACTTTCAGATCCGCATGAATAAGTGTGAGGCCTCCCTGGATCAGAGAGAAAGCTAATTGGCTCTTGGTGGTTTTCAGTAGAGGTTTTTCATCTGAGGTATTTCATTTATGAAGAGTAGTTCTTCCTCCTTGGGTTACTAGACCTTGTGGTGATCTGCGAATGCAATGGATATGTGGCATTGAGGCATTTTTTAAACATCTGAACCATTTGAAATTCCAACAGCCTCCTGCTTCGGCACTCTGGGCATTACTAACAACATAAGACAGATCCTGTTATCATGACATGTTAAAGTCATGCTCTTCTTTTAAGATAAGTGCATTAACTCTTTATTTATTTGAATTGGACGATACTGTTAAAATGTTTGACCTCACATGAATTGCATCAATTAGAGTGAGCATTTAGCTGCCGAACTGGTTTGAAAGGTCAAAACAAATGCACTGTAGAGTATAGGAATTATAATGTGCAGCTGTGATGCAGAGACCTCATCTGGGGAGGGGACACATAAGGTCCTCACAACTCTTCAGCTGCTCTTGCTACTCCTCTGTTGCATATAATGTGCACATGATGCGTTGCCAGCTTTTATTTAATCCTTCCTGCTCTTTTCAACCTTTTCTCGCTTTATGGAAAGACCCATATGTAGCTTGATCAGACAGTTTTTCGAGCAATTCTTAGAATCCAGATCCATCCTTAACTAGAAATTCTTGTGCCTTTGCTACTAAGCACACACACAAACATCACAAATCCTCTCACATTCCTCTTTCCACTCTCATCACCCACAACCACCGCCACCCATGTCCCTCCCTCCCTCTGCCCCTCGCTCTGGCTCTCTCTGCCTCTCTCCAAAGCTGTTGTTACTGTGCGGCTCCTGCACATCATTCCAGCGCGATGGAAATTAAATGAAGGTGGCTTAACGCAGCTAACAGAGGCATGCTTTGAAGGATGTAACCAGGGGAAGCTGCGCTGCCAGATCCTTTTCCATGGGCTATGGATTTGTGTTGCTGAGGCGAGGACACGGGAATCACTCAGCCATGCAGAAGCACAGACAACAGGACTAATCTCTCCTCCTGACTTGTGGAAGCTCCACTTTTTCCCCCTTAAATTATTTATTCTCTATTGCCAAAGAGTGTGAGGGATAATGGGGCCGGAGTGAAGTAGATGTTGAATCTGTAGCCTTGACTGCAGTCTGCAGCACACATGGATGTGTTCAGCTTTGTGAAGATGCCAAAGCTGTCAGGGTGAGTCCAACGAATGCTGCTATGAATTTGCCAGTCTAGGATTTGCCTGTTCGTTCTGTAGCAGCCGGCGTTTTGTATGTTCAAAGGCATGATTCAGATCACATGTTGAAAGTGTTATTAAAAATGCTGAGTTATTGATTTGTTCAAGAGAGCAAGTTGTGCAGTCACGTATGATGTGAAATGAATGAGCAAGTGAGAGAGATGGCAGTGGGGGTGGATGCAATTGGTGATGCGATTCATGTGTCTAAACTGTACGTATCTAAGTTCATAAATATTGCAGACAGTGGACACGGTTACTGCTCGAGTATTATGTAATATAAGGTAACCGTAGATATTATGAAACATGAGAAGAAGCAGCAGAGGATGTTGCAAAATTTCAGATTATTCCAGGAAATTGAGTCATAGCAGTGATTGCTAGTTCTTAGCAGAGTTTTAAGTCATTTTCATTTTGAGTCAGTTTAGGGTACTGATCATAGCTTTCTCAAATGTTTTAATTCTGCCTAGAGTTATGACATATGAGTGGTTTTTTATCTTTAAAATCAAAATACCTGTGCCCTGAACAGGAAGAACATTTACAGTTGCTAAAGAGCCGTTTAAATCATGACACTTTGCAATTAAAATTAAAAGACAGCACGTTTCGGTTTACACATTTACTTCCTTCATGTGGGTCATTTTCATTTGTGACAGATCCATAGTTTCATATTGGTTTTGTTTTAGAAGAAGTCATTAGAAGCAATGATAATGCAAAGCATAGATTAAAATAACTCCTGAGGAATTCATTCGTCGACGGGGCTTACACCTCACCTTGCGCGCACATGGGTCTGCTAGATTGAGTTGATCTCCCCCAGTGGACATTAATCCTCCTAGGGGATTTGGCTCCATTAGAGGCACCACGGACCACTGATGAGAAGAACAGCTGATCACAAACAAGATACATTAAACAAGCTACTGTGTGTCACAGAAATGTATATTAGGAGCGTATCATTTCACTTATGAGTCATCACTGAACTGCACTGGCAATTTTTCATTAGTTCTTTGTTTATGGAAAAAGACATGCATCAAAAATACTAGCGTTGCACCTCAGTATTCGGTTTATTTACGAGGCCCTTTTTCATAACATTTCAGCTGGAAATCAAACAGGTAGCAGTGATTTTCCATCGTTGTACGGAAACACTGCTTTCTATTTAGTATCCCTCCATGGCAGCAATGATGCGGCTCCCAGTGGACCACCACCATCACTGCATCCTGTCACTGTTAATAATGCCACACAATGCTAACCCTGACTATGAGTTACCACTTCTACAGAAGCATTCCCTTCCCTTTGTTGTTGCTGATGTTTGTCTCCCTCTCATCTACCATTAGGAATTTAAGTCAGCACAAGTCTGTATTTCACAGCGAAACCCACTGTATTTATTCAGAGAGCTACAAGAAAGGCAAGAAAGGCTCCCCTCATTGTCTCTTCCTCCTGCCTTGCAACACCCCCAGATGTGTCTGCTGTCAGAAACAAAGGGATGATATAGCTTTCATTTTCTTCTTTCTCTGTTGTTTTAAAAATCAAGCTAGCATTTCCACTTGTTTAAGGTTTTGTAACAAGATACAAAGCAATAATGTCCTCTTTGAAGTTGCTGCTTTTCTTTAGCTTTTAAGAACTTATTTTCCTTGAAATTACAGTTACACTTTTGATTTTCTCTAAATATAAGCAGCAGCGATAGGCAGACAGGGCTTTCCTGAATCAACTGGGTTGCTAAAAGGTGTACAGCAATCTGTAGCTGTTTGCTGAGCATGCTCATATATGAAAAAAACAGCTAGAATATTGTTCACTGCATCTTGTTGGAGCTATATTTAGTCACTCTTATATAAATGATGGCTATGTTCATTAAATGTGCATGTTTTCCCGCAACCAAGTAATGCAGAACAACAGCTAAAGCTAATTTACTTGGACTGTGTGACTTCATGCTTGTGCTGCTCACTTGGATCATTTCTGGCTGTGTTTTCCCAAAAAAAATCTATAATGTGAGCCATTGTTCAACATGTTTTGACTGCAAACTTTATTCACAGGAAATCACTGGTCTGGACACAAATTGATTAGCCTAAATGTTCATCAGCGTACACACAGACCAAAAGATCTGTCATACTTAGCGTTCAAATCAGAAGCTCTCAGGGAAGAGTAGAGCAGAAAGGACTCTGGGTCAGAAATGGTAACCAGCTGGCTGGTGGATGAGGTCTTAGGCAACTATTTATTATGTTGCGTGCTGTAGAGCTTTTAGCGTAAAAGCAGTGAGTAGCACAAAGAGGTGCAGGAGCATTCATGTCTAGTTCAGCACCCACAGGGTAAGTTCATCACTATATTTGGTTAATGCTTTCTATAGAGCGCTGTAGCACAAAGGATGGCTGGGGGAAATGCAGTGTAATAACAAAAAACACAGATTTCTTTGTTTAGCTTTGAATATCTTTTACTGCTGGATTTATCATTTCAACCAATTCAATCAAATGTAGTAAGGTCTACTACTCGGCTGGGAAACGCATTGTGTGTATGCAATCATGCACATTAAGATTCTGATATGATATTTAGTGATATGCTCTGTGTTTCCTACATTTTAAGTGCTACTGCAGACTATATCCAGCTTTCAAATAGTAGCTCTTTTGTAAGATAATGGTGTTTTGTCATTTAACAGGTAAACAGCGGGACATCGAGGTTCCTTTACTCACTGTAACATAGCAGGGGGATCACAGTGGGTGGGCTGTTTCCCAGATGCTTTTTTATACCCACCCAGAGGAGATTAACTAACCAAAAAACGTTTCTATATAGAGGCACCAGAGAGCTGCTCAGGATAGTGCGGTTGCCCATGGCAACAATATCAGTGCTTACGAAGACAAACACAGAAATACAATATTCATTTAGAGTAATGGGGAAAACAGACACTCTTATTCTGGAGTGAGTGTTATTGTGCAGACAATTTCAATATTATTGTATAATGGCATTATATGGGACAGAGAAGAAATTTTAATCACCCAGGCAGTTTGATTTTTGGCTGCGTTAATGCAATGTGGTCATGGGAAAGTCATTTCTTGCAGAGTAGAAAAACAGTGATTTCTTCTCTGACGTCAAATAGATGCAATGTGGAGCAGCAAAGAAAGCATTTATGTACATAAAAGCGAGCAGTTTGTTCAAAGATTAGTAGTTATGTAGCAATAGCCTTCATTTTAATTTTGGTGCGTATACAGCAGCACACAATATAAATCACAGGCTGGACCGTGCTCTTTTGTGCTTTCGTATCGATCAAAGAATTAGAGCCAAGGTGGTGGTTTGGCAAGTCGAGCAGAGGGCAGATGTTTACTGAAACAAGAGGCAGTCTCTAAAAGAGGAGCAAAGGAATAGGGCCTTTAATCAGAGTGGTTCCACTCTGTCTGAGCCACTCTGCTCTACTCCCTGGGCTCTCTCCCAGGAGATGGTCATCTCGTCTGCTGTCTCTCCACTGATTTCATATCCAAACAGAATCACATTAGTGGTCTATCTATGCATAACTGTCTGTTTAATTCAAGAGCACTGAGAAAGCAGAATCAGTGCCTCTTCACAGTGTGCCTCGAATCATATTTGTAACACTCCCCTTTTTGTCAAGCAGGTAGAGTTGAACAAAAAGACCCACTTATTGTTAGATTGACCCCACTGTTGACTTTAGAATAAGGTGATGTCAAATTTTAATAGCTATAAAATTGTTTTAATGCTGCTAGCAAGGTCATTTTGATCGTGGGAATATATGAAACTTGTGTCTTTAAGAGTCTTTGTCTGGCAGAAAATGCTGAACGGTGTGCTGAGAGAAAAATGCTTTTTTAATACAGTAAATGCTGTAAGACAGAATCCCTGTATCACACTAATCTGACTGCTGAACAATGTGATGATTTATTCAAGATGGCATATGCAAAGGAAATTAGTATGGCTCTCTCAACCTGGGGATATTCGCTTTCTCTTGCCTGGTGCATGCTGGGAAATGTGTAGGAAACAAAAAGGAAATGCAATAGGTTTGGGCCCCCTGGGAAATGGCACATAAACATCAGTAAAATTTGGCTGCTGCTTCCAAACAGGAGTCTTTGTTGCAAAATAGACTTGTGAGAGCAAAAACACATCTATATGTATATGTATATGTATATCTATATATGTGTGTGTGTGTGTGTTTGTGTGTGCGTGTGTGTGTGTGTGTGTGTGTGTGTGCGTATATCTTGAATACCTCAAATACCTCATGAATAATTACCTTTCTTTTTTTCTCTGTATGCATAATGGCCCACGTGTGGCACCAGAACGTGGTTTCACATAGCCAACCCTCATCAAGATTGTCAAAGTAAATTATTTAAACTAACTGGAATGTCTGTGTTGGAATGCTCTTCTTAGTTGTTGCTTGTTTATAATGCATAGTTACTCCCTACATAAATAGGACTTCAGCATTCATATAACACTGGATTGCTTCTATGAAGTGAAAGTGAACTCCTGTGATTAAGCAAGGGTCACACTGTTCATGCTTTTTTTCTATGAGGCACTGAAAAGTGATCTTTTTGCCATCACCAGGACAGAACAATTCAACTGCTGACTGGAACATCTGCTCTTTTAATTTCTGAAAACAAGGCAAATTCACAATTGAGCAACATTCTGTTGCATTTATCTAGTTTAGATTATAAAACCCTGATGTTATTTTCTGTGTTAGCAAAGTTTTTCATGAGGAGAGCCTAATTTCCCTATTCCTTTTAAGTGTTCCTTTGGCGCTCTTTTAAAAAATGTTTTTGGCTGCTACATGAGCTCAATCCAATAACATGAGCTCAATCCAAAAGCATGCACAAAATACAAAAAAGGCCTCTGTGCATTTTGTGGTTTTAGTGTAATTTATGCTCTGAGAAAGCCTACATTTTGCCTCCCAAATTCTTGTTCTAATTGTCCTCACTCTGACTCTTGGGTAACCTGTTCATGAATTGTGCAGCATGGCTTGCCTACTTAGCGCTTGATTACTTAGTCCGATGTGACTGTGCAGGCATTATTTATTGATGCTCACTGAGGAAGATCGGTTTCACTGTCCACCAGTGGGTGAACCTTTTCAGACGCTTTGTTAAGCTGGAGCGCTGCGACGTAGTGGCATAATGGTCCTCCTGTCTGCAGACAAAAGAAATCAAAGATCACAGTATCTATCACTATGCTGCTGATACATTGTGGCATAGAGTTAGGAAATGGATTTTTTGGAGCAAATCATTACTTCAGTCATATATTTTGAAGGCACCGCATCTGGAACTGTAAGTAATACACTTAATTGTGGTGTAGCCCTTTGGAAAAAATGTCAAGCAGATCACTGCTGACGATGTAGTGTTGGGAAAAAATATCATAATTTTACAATATTATGCACTTGTTGGATTTTTTGAACATCTCCTGAGAAAAATGTATAAATCTTCAACATCAGACAATGCCTGTGTTAAAATGGCTGCTAGTACAATGGTGGGTACAAAGAGGACTCGTCAATGAGGTGGCTCCAACAGCGTCAGACAGTATCTAGTTGTGTCCACACACATCATATGAGCTGCAGGAAATGTTCTAAATATACACCATCGAGGCCTGTTCCCAGCTAATGTACTGTAGGTCAAATAAATCCATATCTGTGTGGAAACACTAATAACGCCAAAACACACCACTGCATTGTTAAAGTAAATCACATTGCTTCCAGTGTTCACAGGCAGACGTAAAATGCGGTACCCAAAGGAAAAACACCATTTTCACTGCAGAATTCAATTTTTGAAATGAATTAAATATGACTTAATGCATCCAGCAGCACTCAGATGTGTGTTTTTATTAGGCTAGCTGACTTGAGAACTGTGCTCCAGCTTTTATTGCATTACTTTGTCGTGGACTACCTGTTTGCACCAACTAGCTTTGCAGTGTTTTGTGGCCTTTCTTTCAGCTTACACGTGTTGATGAAATGGTAATACTTTATCAAGATCTCATGAAATAGACATGTGCATACACACACACGCCCACTAGGACGCACTCTTTCATACAGACACAAGCACACCTCGCACGCATTTTATTATCATCGGTACAGTAACTGGGGAAACATTTAGAGGGAAAGAAAGAGGGGCTTTGAATAATGAATGCGAAGAGCCCTGTTACACGGCAGACAAGCCTTTGAAGTGACACAACTTACTGCCACTGCTTTCATACCATCACCAGTGTGCAGACACAAAGACAGAGATAGAGGGAACAAAAGAAATGGGATGCAGAGGAAAAGACAGATGGAAGCATTTTGACCAATTACAGTTCTCGTGAACACCTTCACTCTGCCAACTTCTAACTGTGCAGAACTTTGTTTTGCTGGTAAGAATCAGAAAATCAGCTGAAACCGAGATTTAGACTGCTGCTGTCTTCCAGATAATAGGCTAAAATGAATTGTTTTGAGGATGGCGGTTATGGCTGGTTATATTCTCCGATAAACTTTATCAAATCGTCTTGGCGTTGAGCAAATCAAATAAGTACTTCATGACAGAATTCCCCTGGGCTTCTTTTATAAAGAATGTACTGACATCTAGAAATAAAACCAATTTCATGCCTCTCAAAGCACAAGAGTGAGGCATGACAACTCCGCCTGTGTGTCGAGCTTACGTAATTAATTTGATTTGTATGCACTCAGTGAACAGTGACTATGGAACATTGTTTATCGCGCAGGAATCGGACAATCTCTTATCACTTGGGCTGAATCGCTTTTTATCTGTGCAATTTATTTATTCTATTAAGATTCAAAAATCTCTGTTTTTAGTTACTTTGCCGTTAGACTAGCCGATCTGACCATTTCTGCACAGGTTTTAATGAAACCACAAATGATTACAAAAAGTGGAGCTAAGCTTGATTTGACTCCTCTTTCTGCCTCCGCAGCCACAGGACCAAATCCTCAGGCTGGCCGCCCCCTTCAGGGACCTGGAGTGCTTCACAGGGACCCCCAAATGGATGGGACATGGGCACCAACAGAGAGGGGCGTGACTGCTACATCAAGTAAGTGCCCTATGTTTAAAGAAAGTGAGGGGGAGCTCGCTCTGTTCCAGATGTTTCAGACGCTTTGCCAACCTGTGATTATTCCAGCCACGTCACTGCCTCCACACTGTCTCCATCTGTGCATTCAGAATACTGATTTTCTGCTCCCTCCGCTGCTGCGCACACTCTGCCCCTGCCTACTCTCACTCTCTCTCACGCTCTCACACACACCCACAATACTCCTCATGCAGTCTCCCAAATGCAGAAGAGGGCTTTTGAGAGCGCAAGTGTGTGCATGCTGCTGTTGTTGTTGATGATGACGATGAAGAAATTCACCTGTGCATGGGCTTGTTTTGATCTGAGAGTCTTCACAATCCTCAGAGGATGCAGGGTTATAGTGCTATCAGTGTAATTGATCCTTCTTAACTGGCACTTGTGGAAATCTGTACTGACAGGTAAAAAGAAACTCTTCACTGGCTCTTCGTGTGTTTGCGTGTGCAGTAGTGTAACAAGTGTTGCTGTTATGTTGATTTGGTCGGGATTTTTACTATTTCGTCAAAACACAAATTAGACATGCTTTTAACAACCTAATCTATACTAACCGTTTCTGGAAAAATATTCTCTGCTTTCATTTGTTCATAGGAGTTTTAATTCTTCTCATTGAATATTATGGAATGTAACGAGTACATTATTAGCACAGCAGGTTTTGTAATACAGATACGTCTTCCAGTTGTGGTAAAAAACAACAACAAATGTTTATTTAATATATGAATAGGAGGTATGCGCTTGTCACACACGGGTTATGGCATGAGAAGCGTGATGTCAGAGGAGTTATATAAGAAGTAAGGAGCAGTGAAAGTGCAGGATGCAGAGTGTGTCTGCAAGAGGCAGATCGTGGAGGCTGTTTTGGCTCCAGCCTTTCCTTTCTAAATTTAAGGAAGATTCATAAATAATCAAGTGGCTATCTTAGTTTGTCAAGCCTCTTAGCTGCCTATGCTAAACTGTTGTATTTCTCAGTGGAATACATGTCTAGTCTGTGTGGGATGAGCACATGAATAAAGCATTTACCAGACAATATGAACAGATTGACATACAATTATTAATGTCGTGTCATTTAAAGCAGCTACAACAATATAGGGATATGTTTTGACACATGTGGAGAGTTAAATGAGTTACATTAACTCATTCATGTAACTGAACCTGAGATGGGAGGGTGTTATTGTGATTTTTGTTGATGACCTTTTAGGCCAAAATTAGACTGCAATAGTGAGAATCGGCCCAGCATTTCTTCCTGTCGCTTTTTGTTTAGCTCACAGTGCAGCTTGTGCACTATGCGGTAGAGCTACACTAGCAGCTAATGGGTATGATTACAGACCAGTGGATGCATGGCTGTCCGCACAATGGGACTCTAGCCATGTTTAGCAGGTGGCCATGGAGAGGAGGCGGCAGCATTCTTCCTGAATGCACAGGTCCATATGGTTTTGATTTGTGCACAATCTGCTGAGGTTGTCATTCCTGAGAAAAAAACTGACACATAAATTCAAACTAAATGTTCCTTTTTGCGATACAGTATGTAATAACTGTAGTTGTCATATGATGACAGACAAAATGTTTCAGTCAATGCTTTGGGGTATTAAAGGCAGGGACAAAATGCGTGACTTTAAGAGGAAATTTCGAGGTTAAGAAGCTAAGGAGGCCAGCATACGGTTAATTCGTAAGTCTTGTAAATGCTGCAGTTTATAAAAAGCTTATTTGAATTTCTTTTAAATGCATCACTTAATAATTTATGGAATATTCTATACTCCTGAGTCGTGGGAGTACACTGGAGGTAGTATATTAATTTAAGATTATATGTTTGCAAACTGAAATAAAATGTATTAAACAATCTGTACAAAGAAATTTAATATCTCTGTTTAAAAAGACTACCTATCTAGGGAAGTAGATGTGACAGATATATTTTCCTAATTAGCTATAAAATAACCGAATACGTTTTGCCCTTTTAATGATTTTAAGTAAACGTGGAATGATTGTGCAGAAGCAAATAGATTTTAGAAAAAAATTGCCAGGTCCACGATACAAGTAGTTGACATAATGGGACTCATTATTTTTAACTAAGCTTCAGTTTTCAGTCTTGTTACATCAGACTTTGCACATTCTGCCCACAGTCGTTCTGCCTGCCAATACTACTGTATCACACAACCAGGACAAGAGGTCCCTGTGTTTGTTTGGTCATTTAATCAATTTATTTTTAAAATGTAGATGCAAAATGGTATTCAGTCTGTTGATTTTGTAGTGTAATATGGGATAACTGTATGTTGGTTGGTTTTGCAACTTTTAATTGCCAGTGGAAGACTTGAAGCTGTAATTTCTTTTTTTTAAACAAACACGATAGTCTCCTAATTGCAAATACATGTATAATGGCCACAGCATAATATAGCACAGTCAATGTTAATTAGTATACAGTGCATACATACACAAATCATACAAAAATCTTGACCAACCGTGAATCAGTGGGCCATTGAGAATGATTTATAGAACCAGTTTATAGACTTTTATATTAGAATTACAACTTCATGTAGAAAAATATCCTCTATCTGAAATGTTGTGTAAAGGTACACGAAAGAATTCAATTCTAGTTTAGGACTAGGCTGCTACTACTAACAAACAAACAAACAAACAAACAAAGAAAAACACAAAACCATTTTGGTTTTCTTTTGTTATCCGTTCAGCAGCTGAATTTCACCCTAATGGAACATCACATGTTAATTAGCCTGGGAAGAAGAGGCTGAATCCCCCACTTCCAAAATATCAGTTGACAGTCATTTAACATCTTTGAACTTGTCAGCAACTTGCTGTTGCTGCCTTTTCATTGCATTGGGAATGCAACTGACAGATCTCACTGTGTCTTTGTGCCGTGAAAGATTAATTGTTAGTATTTACTGGTGAACAGTACATGTGTCAAGAATAACTGTGAATTACACACTGTCTGCCCACAGCTTTAATTAACCAACATTGTTGGCACCATATGGAGTTGCTGCCGCTGCTGCTTTTGCAGCCAGGGAGAGCAGAGAAACACTGTAAAAAAATTTAAAAAATCTGATCACAGAATATGTGAAACGTACATGCTGGCTTTTCACATCTTTTGAGTTCAAAAAGCTAATATAACGATGATTCTCTTACAAAGATTGAGAAAATTCATTTTACCATGGTAACTGAAGCAAAATGTTTGATAAGGTTAGAGTCTTGATTCGCAGCCAGCTATCAATGGTAGCAATATTAGTAAATCTTAAAAATGAAACTGTTTTACTGTGCGCCTGTCATCTACAACAAAAGTTTATTGCTCTAAAATGGTAAGGTACTGCAGCTATGTAGCTAATCAAACACCATTTCTCATGCTGAGCAGGTTCACAGCCTACATGTATTCTGAATTAAGCTTTTTTGGATGCACTGCAGAGCTACAGCAAACTGTTTCATATAATATTTTACTGTAACAACCCCTGTGAATAATGAAAGCAGGCTAGATTAATCACCTCAGCACTCTCGATCATGGTGGCCCATTAGCTAAAACCTAACAATGTTCTCAGCCACACAAACCATAGAAACCGTGTTCACAACGTGCATCCACAACAGTATAGATCTAAACATCATGACATCATAAGAATAAATTCATGTTTAAGCCTAAACCCTTTAAATTTGCATGAGTCTTTGCAGGTAATAAACGTACTGGCTGCTACAGTATTTCATGCTCGAGAGAGGTAATGCAACATAATTCTGCCAGACGTGTAAGTCCCCACTCATGCAAAAGAATGAGACTCTAAGTAAGACCTAATATTTTGTCCTTCGAATGCATCAGTATTTACATTGTCCGACTGTATCACAAAGGATGGAACATTGCTGTAAGAAAAAAATGCAATGTCTGGAGGAAAATTCACTGACATGGCACTCTATATTATAACTGTCCTGGATCTTTATTAGTCTGGCAAGGAAACACATGCCTATTATTTAACACATTTAACACAACGGTGTGAGAAGTACAGATTCTTTGTGAGGCATTGCAATGTGAGAATACAAACATTGGAGCCTGATTAGCATCGCCCACATGCTCTATTTCTGCAGCATTGTACACGTTCGTTATTCTGAAACAATATGTGGCATTTTGTTTTTAAACATTGTGGGTATTTGGAAGAAATTACAGTTTTGTATACAGTGCAGTTGATGTCTGTCCTCCCATTTTAATTTTTCAATAGCTATCTCTTGTAAGAGCTGTCATTGTTTCTCAGAGGACATTCATTTTAGTGGTTATATTAAGCATTTAACAATTAGAGACGCTGCTATTAATCTACTGGCTTATTTTTATGGTCTGTAAATTTATTTATTTTTATAAAAATGTCAAGATTACTAATAACCAGCAGAGGTTATTTAGGATCAATCAAAACCACCCTGCCCTGACAAAAACAGTTAACATCCTTTTTATCCCCACAGCCACGTCTCCCAGAGCAACTCCCTGGAGGAAGTTCGTCTGGACGGAGACAAGTTTGTTCCGCCAGCGCCCCGGAAGGTGGAGATGAGGCGAGACCCAGTGCTTGGCTTTGGATTCGTAGCAGGCAGTGAGAAACCTGTGGTGGTTCGCTCAGTCACGCCAGGTAGCACAATCCAGCTACACAGTGGACTCTACCACAACACAGTGACTCATTCAATCCATGACTGTTACTATATCAACACGAGATGAAAGCCTCCTAAAATGTGGCTAAGAGGAAAACCCAGTGAGACTGTAGTTTACGTCGATGATTCATTGATTTGAACAGTCCTCAATGAGAAAGCATTCATTAGAGCTTTGAGGCCCAAGACAGGAAAAAAAAAAAAAAGGTAGGACCGTGCAAAGTTTGGACCATTAAGTCTTTTTTTGGTGTGTTTTGGCAGGGGGTCCATCAGAAGGCAAACTGATCCCAGGGGACGAGATCATCATGATTAATGATGAGGCAGTCAGTTCAGCACCCAGAGAGAGGGTTATCGACCTTGTCAGGTAATACAGCACTCTTAATTAACTTTAATAAAAACACCCAAACATCCAAGGATTTAATACTTTTTGTACAAAATGACATATTGTAGTTCATTGCACTGTCTTTACTTAAAATTTCTGCTCTAAAATATATAAAACAGTTTACTGCCTATGGAGATACTGTTGATAACTGCAAAAAACATAAAGCACTCTAAGCATACCATCACTATATTTCTTTATCTTATTCTGATATGCTCAAAAATCAAATATCATAGCTGGATAGATAAAGCAATATAACATTACTCTAGCCACCTGCTTCATTTAGCTGTATGCTGGTGTTGTTGTTTCTTCAAGCGTCTCATTAAATTAATTTCATTCACACAGCTGAGAAGCTGGCACTGAGCCTTTGGTCCTTGCGTGACCTGTGCTGCAGTCTGTAAACAGTACATTAGTACAGGGAAAAGTGCCCATGTGGCCACTCCTCTACAGCTCCTGTGGCCTTGAATAGGCTTCTTCTCTGCAGCAAAGCTCAGCACAATGGTGCCAAGACAGGACTGCCAGGTGCACCACTTTGAAACTGTGTTCGTTCTGCTCTTTTCTGACTGTATTAATTGTGTTGTTCATAAAAAACTTTTAAATTTATTGAAACTTAACCTTTCATTATTTTTTTTGTTGCTTTTATCCCGCAGGAGCTGCAAGGAGTCCATATTGCTAACTGTTGTTCAGCCGTACCCAGTAAGTTTCCCTGTCCTCCTTATGAATGAAATCCGATACATTCCACTTGGCTATATGTGCATTTGGAGGTGATTATTTTGTTGACTCTGTGCAAACAAGCCATTAATCATGCCATATGTTAGTTCTGGCACAGCATCGGTAATGCCTGGGCTAAGTGTTAGAGCCCAGTGAACTCACGGGGAGTCTGATTGCTGCAATCTTTCCAAGTTTTCTCGTGTTGTAGTGTTAGATCCTCACAGAACCTCATGTGAACCTGCCACTCCAGCATTTACTAGAGTCACAGAGCACCAGATGGCGGTGAACACACAGTGCCAGGAGCATATATTCAGCCTTTGTTTACAGTTCACATAATAATTCAGTGGGAATGGATTTATGCTTGAATTCCCTCCAAAAATAGACCAAACCGTCAGTGCATGTTCACAACAAGGGAAAGGAAAAATCAAAATATAAACTGTATTTTGACACAAGACCTGTGCTATGTCTTGTGTGGTAGAAAACTGTATACAATGAAACAGTAATCGTAATGTTTATTATCGTTCAGATTTCATCCAGTAATCATGCATTTTGTTTATGCACTTTGCTCAGTCCTGAACACGACAAGCCTTTAGGAACAGCAAGGATTGCGGCTGCAGAAAAGCAGTGTACAATACTTTGAGGACCGAGCTCTTATAATCCTGTCTGTAATTACTTCTGTTTACCAGGGGTTTCTTTGCAGGCTCAATGACATGAGGGTGTCCTCTCTCTTATCCCTTTGCACAGTGCCACCTTAATTGCATCATCAAAGAGAGAGTAATAGGAGGGTGTCATGTTTCAAGAAGGAAGCATGCCCTTGAATTTTGTGAAGTGAAAAAAACCACACACATTTTAATGCCTGTTTTTCCACCTTCTTTTCCTCTAAAAGTCACCCAAATCGGCATTCATCAGCGCAGCCAAAAAGGCCAAGTTAAAGACTAATCCTGTTAAAGTCCGATTCGCTGAAGAGGTCATCATCAATGGACAGGTCCCAGTAAGTCACATTGAACACTAATTCATTTGTTACACATTGGCGCTTTGAATAGAAGATGGCAGAAGCAGACTTGAATTCTTAAGGCTGGAAGGTTTTTTTTTTAGAGATATTAGAAATCCCAAACCGTAAAATTAAATTCTTTATGACTGAAAGACAGAACATTGACAAAAAAGGGGAAACACTGTTGGGTTAGGGTTAGGTAAAGTAAAATGTCAGTATTATTCTGACTCTAAATGCCAGAACTCTGTTGGCTTAAAAATGTTATAGAAGAGAAAATTAAATGTAAACAAACATCATTAGTCACATATTTGTTACAACAGCTGGCACACCATTTTGAAATAAAAAAAACAAAAAAGTATTAGGGTGACTGTCATGCATATGCTTATGAGTGACATTTAGCTGGAAATAAGAAGCTCTACCTTAAAAAACAATCTCACCAACTTACAAGTTACCTCCTTCTTGCTTTAAATATTCAAAAACTACAATGTAAAACTGATACATTTTTTAAAGAGCGTTATGGTACACTTCATTTCTTTGTTAGGAAATATTCACCTCCTGGAGTCTTTGTACTATTGCGAGATGAACAGCTATTAGCGACCTATAGAAGTAGGTGGAAGAAGTTGTGTTAGCTTTGCACAGAGCCAGGTTTACTTTTACCACATTTAGTCTTCACATAAAGCTAAGTCAACTGTCTCCTGGCAGTACATTCATTCTATACAGTGGTGTGAATCTCTTTTTATCACCTCATAAAAGTATGTTTCTCAAAATGTTTTATCTTTTCTTTGATTTCCTTGAGTGTGTCTTCCAGTTAAAAATTTCCCACCCAACCCCAGCTAATGCACCACAGTGGATTATCAAATTAGCTAACTTTCACTTAGAAAAAGTCAAATCTGTTAATCACGTATGTTATATTATATCCTCAGGAAACTGTGAAGGACAACTCCCTTCTTTTCATGCCAAATGTTCTGAAGGTGTACCTGGAAAACGGGCAAACTAAATCATTTAAATTTGACAGCACCACATCCATTAAGGTAGGTGGTGGAAGAGCGCCCCTTCACTATGAAATGCTGTTGCGTAACCTTAAGTGATGTTCATTTTAAATATTGAATGTACATTATAAAGTGGAAAATCCTCTCTTCAGCACAGCCTTCAAAACCTTTCAAGTGAAAGTATGATTCCAAGCAGAAAATGTATTTTAATTAGCTATTTTTCCTTTTTCCCCAAATTATTTTTCTTCTACTTCAGTTAAAAATTCTGATTGTTCAATAACGCTCATGTTTTTTGCATGAGCTAAGCTGTGAAAATGATCTATAGTTATGACACTGAGCTGCGCATGAGAAAGCTGCTGCATCTGCACAGTTTGCTTGTTGTATTAACCGTGACATTGTTTATATGACAGGACGTCATTTTGACCCTGCAAGAAAAGCTATCTATTAAGAGCATCGAGCACTTCTCTCTGATGCTCGAGCAGAGAGCTGAGGGATCTGCCAGCAAACTCATGCTCCTGCATGAGCAGGAGATGCTAACTCAGGTGAGACGGGTGCCATTAAACAGAGCGTCAGTACACAGTCCAAAGTGTATCTCTTTTATAAGTTAAAAATAAAGATGATAAAACAATCCTAGAAAAGAAATTGCAACACTTATATTTGTATTGATTTAACAAAATGTCTTCATTTGGTCAACTTCATAGTCTTTACACCAAACTAAGCTAAGCTAAACATCTCCTGGCTCCACTTAAATATTTTACGTATTACGTATTTTTTTTGACCAAAGTCTTTGACAAAGACATATTTAACTTTTTCAAAAATGTTAAACTATTAATTAAATGACTGTAAATGTTACATAGTGTCCTATTTTATTTTATTTTTTGCATGTAATGGATTTTTTCACGTGTACTGATCTGAAAGTACAACAATGTACTTGGGGAAATAAGCACTTAATGACTAATAGGACCTTCCTTATCTCTGACTTGTCCTCTAGGTGACGCAGAGGCCAGGGTCCCACAAAATGAAATGCTTTTTTCGGATCACTTTTGTCCCAAAGGATCCCGTAGACCTGCTTAGAAGAGATGCAGTAGCATTTGAGTACCTATATGTTCAGGTAAATATCAGGAGATACACATAATACATAATAATTAGATTGAATTAAACATTATTTATGTTATTTTAGACAATATTAGGGCCTTGTTTAAGCATGACGACAATTGTGACTGAAGTGTAACCTCTCCTTGTCTGTGTCTTCTCCAGAGCTGTAATGATGTGGTATTAGAGAGATTTGGGTCAGAGCTGAAATACGACATGGCTCTCCGTCTGGCTGCTCTGCAGATGTATATACTAACCATCAATACCAAACAGTCCCAGAAAGTTTCCCTGAAGTATATTGAGTAAGTAGATTGGGTTTTACACTGGAATCAACTACATGTCATCTAATTGAAAGCCTATTTTGCTTCTACCAGCTGTAAATCACACTTAAACTTAAGCCCACTCAAACAATAAAATGATATAATGACCTCACAAGCACTGCTGCAACATCAAAAGATACATCTCTGGTTAGATGATCATTTTGACTGCACCCTATCCATAAACTCCCGCACCGCCTCTGGGTAAATCAATCACAGGAAAAGAATGATTAATTGACTGTTTGTCGTAATGAATGAGTGACCTTTTTTTTTCATTTTTGTTTTTGCGCATCTGCAGGAAGGAGTGGGGTCTGGCGCTGTTCCTGCCTCCCGCAGTGCTGTCTAGCATGAAAGAAAAAAACATCAAAAAAGCTCTCACTCACATCCTCAAGACCAACCAAAACCTGGTGCCGCCTGGTAAAAAGGTAGACTGTGCTTCTGCTTTCCTCTTTTTGTCTATTCTCTGCAAGTGTATGGCTATTCATCTTCCTCTTTTCCTTGCACCAGATCTGACTCTTGGCTTCCACCTAGTGGAGTATTAATACTTGAAATAAATCATTCGGGGCTGTTGTGTAGATCAGACTGTGTTGCACTTTTTTTTAACCTAACTAATTTAAGCATTTTCAGCTTGTGCCTTATACTATTTATTTTTTACTCCGTTCAGCTAACTGCTTTGCAAGCAAAGGTCCACTATCTAAAGTATCTCAGTGATTTGAGGCTTTATGGAGGACGCGTCTTTAAATCAACACTAGTCGTGAGTAAAACTTTCTTGTCACCTCTCACTGGTTTCACCCTGTTCCACATTGTGCTAATTTACATAACGGCAGTGGTAGTTACGGTGCCTCCTTCTTCCTCTTTACAGCAAGGCGAGAAGCACACAGAAGTAACTTTGCTGGTGGGGCCGAAATATGGCATCAGTCATGTGATTAACACCAAAACCAACTTGGTGGCTCTTCTGGCAGACTTTAGTCATGTCAACCGCATTGAGATGTACACAGAAGATGAAAACAGGGTTCGAGTGGAACTACATGTTCTGGATGTAAAGGTTAACAAAATTTCTGCCTCTTTAAAAGAAGAACAATATGTTGTTTCACAAATACTTTCTGCTTTAACCCTAACAACAGCAAGCCTGCTCTGCAGTCATTATAATCTAATTTTACCACCAACTAGTGCCATTTATTTTTTTCCCTTTGTCTGATTGTGTGCATCTTTCACAGCCCATCACTCTCCTAATGGAGTCTGTTGACGCAATGAATCTGGCCTGTTTGACTGCTGGCTACTACAGATTGCTGGTGGACTCTCGACGCTCCATCTTCAACGTGGCCAAAAACACCGACAGCATGGAAACAAGTATGCCTAAAACTGATCGCAAGATGACTCATCAGAATTGGGTGTTTTTATATAGACTTGTATCAAGTCTTTCTTCCTCTTTGCAGGTCACGCCACGAGAGTAAAGCAGAACTACCAACCCATTGAGTGTACATATAGTACACCCCACAAAGGAGGCGAGGACAGAAACAACCAGAGATGCAGCCAAGAATATTCTGACCAAGAGTGCGATTACCTCGATCGTGGCAGATGTGAAGGCCAGCCGGTCTATATAACTGAGATCCACCAACCCCAGCACTCAATTCACCATGCAGAGAGAGTGGAGTGCTGCAGAGTCTCATGTTCCCAAACATATATGAATGTCCCAAGACCCAAACCCCAAGACTCCTCCAGAAGTGCAAAGGTGTCCTTCATTTTTGGAGACCCACCCTTGGACAGCGTAAACCCCCAAAATCTGGGCTACCAGAGACTGATGGATGAAGGCCCAGAGATTTTAGACAATCACAGCCCCATGTACAGGCGTCTCGAGGATGACTATAGGATGATAGAGGATGGGTATCAGTACTCTACCAAAATCTTTGGTCCTACTGAGTGCATCGAGGAGCCACTGCTGCATGATATCTGCTACGCTGAGACAACAGATGACGCAGAGGACGAGGATGACATCAGCTGTGAGGAAGACATGGTGATGAGTGACATTGACAAGCCTACGTTGCTCTCGCTCTCAGGGTCCAGCGATGACATCATTGACTTGACCTCCCTCCCTCCCCCACCGGAGGGTAATGACGAGGAGGACAATGACGTACTGCTGCACTCTCTTAACATGGCCATTGCTGCTCCTCCTCCTGGTTTCAGGGACAGCTCTGATGAGGAGGAGCAGCAGGGGGCTGGGATAAGGGCCCAGGGGGCCTGCAATGATATCCCAGTGTCCCTCATAGATTCAGTACCCACCCATGGAGCAGAGGGGCCCGGGAAGCCACTGGATGATGCAGTGGTATCCACCTTACAGGCACTCGAAGCCCTCGCTGCATCTGAGGAACAGAGTCCAGCACAGTCAGAGAGTAGCACAGGTTCTCCTTATACTATTGTAACATTCATCCATTAACATTACACATGTTCCAGCCATTCATTTTGATTTGTTGGTCTTTTTTTTTCAATAAAGCCCATTTTGTTCTATGTTTCCATTTGTGAGTATTTCTTCATTCATTTGAGAGAGAAAAAAGACATTTGTTTTCATTATTGTGTCAGTTTGAGATTCATTCCTGTTGTGTGGACCCATTTGTTTTCACAACTGCACAGTACACAGCGTGAAAGCTTTGTTGGTTATTAGAAATAACAGAAAATAGATCATCATAAATAGCCGTCTATAGACGTCACCAAAATTATTGGTACCCTCAAAGGTAAAGACGATTTTTTTTTAATCAGTCGAGATTGGCAAATATATATATTTAAGTCAGCAGTTTCTTTTTTTGGCAGGAACTTTTTGCAGCATTAACACATCTCAGCAGTTAGTTTCGATTTCTGTTCCTGTTCTCTTAGGTTTCACAGGTGCTTTCCTTCAGTTGTTTATTTTATCTGTGGATGTTCAATCAGCTTACCATCAGGACTCTCAGCAGGCCGCTTTAGAACAACCTAATATTTCATTCTCTTTTATGTTTTACTTTTAGATGCATGTTTTTGAGCCATTATGCCTTCGAAAAGCCATGACCTGGGACTGAGACAGAGCTCCCTGATACTGCTACAGCTAATGTTTTGCTCCTAAAAGCCTCAATAATCTGCTTTTTTAAATTAGTGTCAACATAACCTGTCATGCTAGATGTAACAAAGCAGCCTCATATCAAATGTCTGCACTGGACCCTTTCCCATACCTCACAATGATGATGGTGCTTTTTTTCTTTTAAAGCCTCATCTTTTCTTTTGTGAAAGCTGTAATTTACTTCCATTTGTCTAAAGGAAATCCCCTCGGAAGCAGTATGACTCGGCATCACTTAGAAGCGTTTTAGCAAGTTCCATGTATTTAAGTTTCTCTTTCAGAAATGGGGCTTTCCTGGGTATTCTTCCGTGATCCCCCACTTTCAGTTAGAAAATCATTTACATTTGACCAGATACCATTTTACCTGGAAGACAGCTTGTATGTATTTTAAGTTTTCTGTGGTTTCTCACCGACCATACAGACTACTCCTTCTGTTGAGTCGGTTTTCCACCTGCTGCCTGGTTCAGGGTGATTGGCTACAGTCCCATAGATCTTAAAGTTATTAATAATAATTCCAGCATGACATCAGCCTGCTTGGAAACAGTCTGGTAGTCATTGCCTATACTGACACAGTTATTCGTGTCTCATCTGACCATTTTCAAAAGTGCTATAAAGCATCAAACTCTGAAAACACGTATATGCTTACAATATAAATATATTGCAGAATTCCAACAATTTTAATTTTAAGGGGTATCAATAATTTTGTCATTTTTAAAAAATATTTTTAGAATTTTAAAAAAGCATTTTTCACATGACAAAAAAATACATGCAGATGTGTATATTTTTATAATTCCAGTGCTGTTTTGGGATTAACTCGTGTCTTTATTGTTTGAATGATTGATTGATTGACTGATGTGTGATTGATTGAATTGATTTATTTATTTTTTAATTTACTTTCTTACTTAGTTTTTAATTAGATGCATAATCAACACTTGAATATTTTAAAGACTCTTATGTGGAATGTTGTTGTGTAATGATTTATATTTATTACTAAATGTGTTATTCCTGAGTTAACATTAGCTATCATTTACACGGTAATTTACACTATCATCCGTATAATTATTTGTTACTCTCTTGCAGGCTTGTGATATATTCCATTTGCCTCAAATGAATTTCTTAATGAGGTTTTTGTCTTTCTTTTGTACACAGGTGTAGAAATATCGAGAGCATTTAGTCCGGATTCTTCTGATTCTGGCAATGAGACCAACTCCTCAGAGATGACAGAGAGCTCTGAGCTGGCCACTGCTCAGAGACACTCAGAGAACCACCTGAGAATGCATGTAGCCATGGCAGAAGGATACCACGCCATGAGTGAGGAAAAGACAGAGGTGAGTGCGCCCAGTGACGGTGGAGCAGGAGCTATGCAGTACAAACCCCAGGAGCAACAGGAGGAGGAGGCCAAATCCTCCTCTGTCACCTCCTCACAGATATTTCACTCGAATGGTGGCGAGATGGAGCCAGAGACAATGGAAATAAAATCTGTGAGCGAATACTTCACTAAGATGCACATTGGCTCCCTAATGAGCAGGCAGAGAGGAAAACAGAGAGAGACTGAGAGCAGAATCCAGGGAGAGTCCTGCGATTCTGACAAATCAAACACGGCTTCTCAAGACTCAGCGAAGGAGGAGCTCCCTCATCTTGTTGGGAAATATAACGCTTTCACTGTGAGAGATTCCTATTACATGAACCAACTTGATCTGGGGCGAACTCATTTTAAAGACAGGCATCAAAAATGGCAGCAGAGAGTGCCTGGAAACAAAATGGCTGAGAATCTCGCTCCAGAATGTGTGAGTGACTCACAGGCTTCCCACGCAGACAGGTTGACAGCAAAGGGAGAGAAGCAGGACTTAGATGAAAGAAGCCAACAGTTAAATGCCCATCTCATCTCCCCATCCAAAGGGCCCGTCCCTGCACAGGGCGACGCTGCTTCACAGGATAATGAGCAGCAGCAAACGAAGCTTCCACAGTCGGAGCCAGATGTCTCACGGTTATATGAATACCACGTGAGCAAGCGCATGTCATCAATTCAAAGCGAAGGCATTCATTCTCTCCAAAGCTCGCAGTGTTCCTCAATAGATGCAGGCTGTAGCACAGGGAGCAGCAGCTGTGTCACCCCTATGGACTCTCCCCTTTGTGCCACAGACAATATGCATGTACTGTCCGAATCTTCGCTCAAGGGGCTGAGTTATGTCACTGCGGAGGAGAAGGCTTATGGGGCCCACGGGCAAGGGAAGGTCAGCCACCCTATGGACCCCACCCTGCTGAGGAAGATCCATGCAGCTACCAGTGCTGAGCCTGGGTTTGGAATTACACGGGACAGCAGTCACAGAATGCCCAAGATAAAAGAAACCACAGGTAAACTTAAACAGGAGGGTGAACCTCTAATCTGTAACCTGGTAAGATCAACATTTAAGACAGTTCATCAAAACAGGCAAATCTAAGGTTGAGAATTTGTTTGAAATCCTCAGGTTACACAAATTACCAAAATAACAAACAAAACTTTGCCTGACTTACTTTCAAGGCAGATGCCTATAGATAGATTTTGCTTTTGTGTCAGTGATATCTTTTTCTACCCCTCATCTGTATAACCAGAAGGGAATCAAATTTTGCTTATAACACACACAGCACTAAGAGATTGAAATATATACATTTAACAAGAAGCAGTCTTACCGGTGTCTGACAATACAGGACGTCTGAGTCACTGCAGGTTTTTAATAACTTTCCCCAAACATATTTGACAAAATAGTTCGCCTTTTACTGTGATGACACTCTTTGACTCTGCATATCCGCTCAACTGTGATGACAGTCTGCTTCATGTGCTGCAGTCATTGCTGAAATTATGGAGTCAGAACAAACTTGGGTGTCTTGACACCAAATTTCTGTGGGCATCTTTTCGGCAGTATTCACGTCAGTCCACTGGACAACACACATGCTGACATTGATGTAATTGTGATATTCCATAACAGCCCAAGATATCAGTCAGGATGATCTATTAAAAACTAAACTGGATAGTCCACAGGCCTTTAAAGGCTTTCCATGGAAATACATATGAGATTTTACAGTATTTTTTAATACAAACACTGATATCTGTGAACTGCTTGGTGTTATATGCACTTGCTGATTTTAATTTTCCTTTTAGACATTTATTATGGCTATGAGAACAACACACTATTTTGCCTGTACTTTGGACTGCAACATATAAAGATGTTTCAAAATTTAGGAAATTTGACAATCAGATCAATAAGCATAGCTACATACAAGCAGAGGTTAAAGGATAAATATGTTGTTGTTTTTATGTGTTTGAAATTACTTGCCAATATACATTGCACTTTTTTCTTAAACGAACCACTCGACATATTGGGTATTAATCTTATTCACATTCCGCTTGCAGTAACATTACAACTGATGCTACTCTTATATCTGTTGCTTCACATCGCTTTGTTGGCTTAGCTTACCGTAAAGATCGGAGACAAGGAGAAAGTATGAATACATCTATAAGTTATTGTCCTAAATGTTACCTCTTGACTTTCTGCACTTTGTACAGCTTCATCAAACAAGAAACAAAGTATTAATGTAAGCTAAGTTTTTCATGATTGCTCATAAGTACATTTTGTTGCCTTTGGACTGAGCTTGGTGAGCCAATTTCCTTGTCTCCAAAGTCTTTTGCAATGCTAAGCTAACTAGCTGTTATGATATTCTCATATGGACTAGATTGATAATATGTCTCTATAACATTTTCCATCAGTTACACCAGGATTAAGAGATTCCTTCTTAATTGTGCACTATATGTCTTTTCTATCACTGGAACCAATAATACAGTGAGACTGAAGAACATTGTGTTAATGTTAAGGTAGATGCTTAACAGTTCTCTTTGTTTTCCTACTACCCCTAGTGTAGCTTGCACACAGCTGAAGAAGGCTGGGAAAGAGTCATCTTTAGCTCTCTGTAATGAGACCAGTACCACCACCACAATCATGTCACCTTCATCATTACAAAGTAGCACAGAGCCCAAAGGGCTAACACAGGCCAGCCCTGAGCCTGACCCACACACCCTGGCTTTTCCCTCAAGCGGATCTTCATGTGACCCAACAACAGGCAGCCTCCGGAAGCTGCGCAGGGTTCGGATGCTCAGGAGGAGCTGGAGTACCTTAATGCCAGGTTCCAGGAGCTTAGAAGTACTGTTTGAAAAGACCAAAGCCATACTTACAGGGAAGAATGATAGTCAGAATTTACAGTTTCAAGATCCCCCAAAAGAGCAGATGACATTTTCTGCCAAAACCTTACCCACGAGCTTGTCCCAAGGTTCAGTTGCCTGTAATTCAACTGGTGAACAGCTGCTAAGAGGAGCCTCTCTGTTGATGCCCGAGCAAACAGCACCGAGGCTGGATACAGGTGCATGGAAGTGCCGTGGGCCGTTCAGTCACTGCTTCCTCAGGAGAAAGTCGAATACTCATGCCGGTGATGAAGATGGAGAGATAACCTCACATGATCTGCACTTTGACAGCTCAGTTTCTTTCTATGGCAAGGAAAACACTATCTTGAGAAACTACAAAGCTGAATGGAGCAAAATGGCCTCGTATATGAAGAACATGAGCCTCAAAGATCGGCTTGCTCACATTAACTCAATGAAAGGAAAAACCTACAGCCTTCACACGGGGTTCGCACTTGCACGGAAGGATGCCTTAGAGATGATTGGTGTGTTGCGTTCAAGTGTAGGCCACCCTTCCAGAATTGCCATGCCTGAGGTCAGCGAGGCTGACATGGAAACGTTCGCCCAGCTGCTTCTCATGCAGGCCAAAGTGCTGAGCAGCGCCTGCAGTCAGATGGCGATGGAGTACAGTAGCCCAGAAGAGCTGCTGCTCACGCTGACGCACAGCTTCCACACTCTGTGCTGCCTAACGCAAGCCTGCATGTCACTAGTAGAAGGCCTGAGCACCGACAGTGAACGGCGCGAGGTGGTAGCCAAGGTGGATGAGGTTGTCATGAACTACGTGTGTCTTCTGAAAGCTGCTGAGGCAGCTTCAGGAGGCTCCCCCGGTGACCAAAGTGTGAATGCATTGTCACATTATTCTGCCACCATGTCTGCTATTCTAAACACACTAACTCACTCACTGAACACACTGCTAAACAAAAAAACTGTTATTTTGTCTTGATTATTGATTTCAAAGCCATACATAAGAGACATGGGTTTAACAACCAATGTGAACTGCTGTGAAAAAAATTTAAAAAACTTGCCTTGTGTATACAGTATTTTATTATGTAAAGAAAATATATGATTATACAAATAATTAAAGTTTTAAATAGATTATATTAAGGCCTATATTAAAAAGCATATGACTCTCTTCTCAAATATATTATCTAATATTACTTCATAGGGATTATTTTCAGGATTTATTGGTTTTATTGACAGCTTAACATGTAGATTGACACAAACTTATTAGTATCTTGTTTATAACTTGTAAAAAAAGTACACAGCTGAAGAAATGCATACACTATATAAAGCTCTAAACAAATCGCTGCACAGGACAAGAGATGATAAAGCTGAAGTAACGCGTACAATATTTTCATTTGCTTGAGTCACTTAATTTAATGAATACTTTACACATAAACACTGAGTACTTTCCTGTTATTTTTGTCAATGTCATTAAAGAAATTAAAACTTTTTAAAAAGTATGAACTGTTTTGTTGTCTGTTTCTGTTTCACTCTGCTCGCTCACAGTTTTGGTCATTACCAATCTCTCGGCTACAAAAGTTTGTTACTGAAGTTTCATTCAATAAAGCGTCTTTATTTAGTTTCAAGTGTGTTCAATAATTAATTTTTTCTACTTTTCGCTCAAGCTTTAGTGGTGAAAGTGCTTTTTGCATTAAAGATGATGATGGCCTATTTCACTTACAGTACAGGGCTGGAAAGAATGTTTTTGCACAGCTTGAGAACGAGTCACTGTGCATTATGTGTATGCATCTGAGTAAAACGAAAAAGACAACAGCCAGCAGCTCAGTGAGGCTATAAGCATAAAGGTGCTTAAATGCCAACATAGTGAACTCCTGGTCAAAATTGACCTGATGATGCTCACTGATCACTTCGATTTAGGATGACATGCATGTTTATACTTGTTTTATGGCAAACAACCATCTAAACTTAAATTGCCAACCTAGTGAGCAATGAATTGAAAAAACATGAAACCAATCCATCTGTCCATCCATTGCTCAAACCATGTTCTAAACCACTTATCCAGCTCAGAGTGTTTACGCCAAACCATTTGAAATATACGGATATTTCACAGGATACATGGAAATTTTAAAATGTTAGTTGTGCTTAAGGAAAATACAGATAATGATTGAAGTTGATCTCTGCTTCAAATGTTTAAAGCACTTCATCTGTAGTTCTCAAGACATTTTTCTATAAACCCAAATTTAACAAGAGGTATGCTGACTGACAGGAATACCTAGTATTGCTAGAATAGGTGTAGTAAATCACACCATTTCACTGTAAAGACAGACAGCTAAACAGTCTAGCTACTGTAAATTGGTAGGAACTGTACCTAAAACCACTGAACATATTTATTTATCTTAAATTTGGGCAGGTGAGACTGAATGTTAGTCATATAGTCACAGATAACAAAAAAAAATATTCTGCTTGATGTTAAAATAACTTCACCACCATGTACAGTGGTAAAACCCAAACCACACCACAGGTTTCATTTTCCCCTAAAATTTAATGAGAAATGAAACTCTTCCTTTCACTGGTTTCAGTTGAATAATAACTTGTAACTCACCCAGCTGTGTTTTATAATACCATGGAATATCTGCCATACAACAAGAGTCAGAGTATTAAACTTGCTGTATCTTATTAAATGCACCTCTTTACAGTAATAATAGCATAAATGCACCAATAAGCCTTTTCACGATGTAGTAAAAGATGAAATATTTGGATGTTTGTGGTTTGTAAGAAAGTAGGAAGTGATGCCGGCTAATTCTACACACACTGGGCTAACACAGACACCTGTTACTTTCATCGACCACCTCAGGAATGTTCGTTAGTGTTATACTTCTTTCAGTACTCCATCGAACCTGACAAGACAAGTCAGAGCTGGACTCTTATTTTTTGTTTTCTCACATAAATAATGTTTCTCCACCTGGTGAGTATGATTTTTATATGCTCTATAGTATCAGAATTCATAAGCTGTCAAATGTAGTTTGGCTTAGAAGTGCTGTTAACTGTTGAGAAGTAGAAAATCAAATGCGAGAGAATGCTATTTCCTAATTGTACAGTAAAGTAAAGTATAATATGCTGGCCATGATTACTAAAGTTGCTGATTTTAGCGTCCCTTGTTATGATTTGCATTTATAATGTGCTGTTACAGTATTATTAGATTTCTACTAGCAAACCTTTCTCATGTTTCCGTGCAGATGTGTGTGGCACTGCTCACCCTGTGGTCTTGTCTCCCTATTTTGGCAACTGGCATCTATTACCCGAAAACTCTGCCATGTGATGTTAACGAGATCAACAATGGGAGTGAAGTGAAGGTGGACTGCACTGAGAGAAGCCTCAAAAAAATCCCCCATGGAATCCCGAGAGACACTACAAACCTGACGCTCACCATCAACCATATTCCGAGTTTAAACTCCACCTCCTTTTACGGTTTGGAGAACTTGACTGAGATTGACATGAGGTGCAACTGTGTGCCCATCAAAATCGGACCCAAGGACAAGATGTGCCTGAAGAGTGTGACAATTGAGGAAAATACTTTCAGCAGGCTGAGCAATCTGCGAGCGCTGTATCTAGATGGCAATCAGCTCTACAGTATACCTAAAGGCCTGCCTTCAAATCTGATCCTTCTGAGCTTGGAAGTGAATCATATTTATTATCTTTCTAAAGCAAACCTCTCTGAGCTTAGAAATGTTGAGGTGCTTTACCTTGGTCAAAACTGCTATTTTCGTAACCCCTGCAATGATTCCTATGATATAGAAGACGATGCATTTTTACAGTTTAACAATTTAAAATTGCTATCTCTTAAATCAAATAACTTGTCTTTCATTCCACATCAGCTACCCACTACTCTGAAGGAGCTGTATCTCTATAACAATAACATTCAAGAAGTCACTGATGAAGACTTTAAAAATTTAACTAATCTTGAGATTCTAGACATTAGCGGAAACTGCCCCCGGTGTTACAACGCTCCTTTTCCATGTAGCCCATGTCCAAATAACGCGCCATTGAAAATCAGCAAGACAGCTTTTAAAATGCTGACCAAACTAAAAACATTACGGCTGCATAGCAACTCCCTTACAAGTGTGCCTTCTGAATGGTTTGACACCACAACTGAGCTCAGAGTGCTGGACCTCTCATCAAACTTTTTAGCAAGGGAGCTAGAAATCACTGCTTTCCCAAAATTCCTGGGTAAACTAGAAGAACTTGACCTTTCATTCAACTACGAGCTTCAGAAGTACCCTCAAACACTAAGACTGAGTTGCAGTTTCTCCTCTCTGAAGTCTCTCAAAATTTTCAGAATGAAAGGTTATGTGTTTCAGCAGTTAACTACAGAGAGTATCGCTCATTTAAAACCTCTACCGAACCTGGAGGTTGTAGATTTGGGTACAAACTTCATTAAAATGACAAAGCTTAGTATTCTGATGGAATTGAAAAGCTTTAAAATAATCAGCCTGTCTGACAACAAAATATCGTCTCCCTCTGATGGCCAAATTGCACTTGATTCGTCCGGAGGAGAAACCTCGGACTGGTCTCCGATGTCTTCCGCTGCTGAGTACCAAAACAAAGACGTGAGAGAGATTCATTATTTCAGATATGATGAGTATGCACGAAGCTGCAAATACAAGGACAAGGAACTTGGAGTTATTACATCCTTCGTCAAAAAAGAATGCAGTCAGTTTGGCAAAACCCTGGACGTCAGCAGAAACAATATATTCTTCCTGCATTCACGATTTTTAAACCTTACAGAGCTAAGATGCCTCAATCTGTCTGGAAATGCAATGAGTCAAAGTCTGAATGGTTCTGAATTTACTTACCTGGCTAATTTACAATATCTGGACTTCTCATGGAACCGTTTGGACCTGCTCTACTCTACCGCGTTCCAAGAGCTGAAAAATCTGGTCATCTTGGATATAAGTAACAACAACCACTATTTTGAATCAGAAGGTCTGACTCACATGCTTAATTTCACTAGGCATTTAAAAAACCTCAAGGTACTCCTGATGAATCACAACAAGATCTCTACTTCCACTAACACAGAGCTGGAGAGTCAATCCCTAGAAAGGTTAGAGTTCAGAGATAACCGGTTAGATGTGCTGTGGAGAGATGGGAACACCAGATATGTCAACTATTTTAAGAATTTAGTTAATCTGACTGTCCTTGACATCTCCCATAACAACCTCCCTTTTATCCCATCGGACGTATTCAGTGGTCTACCAGAGAAGCTATCTGAGCTGTATATCAAAAACAACAAACTAAAATCCTTTAACTGGAAGAAACTGCAACTTCTACACTCATTGCGAGTCTTGGATCTCAGTGGAAACAGCTTGACTACTGTTCCAGATGTGTTATCAAACTGCACCACATGTCTTGAGAAACTAATTTTACACAAAAACCAAATCCTAAAGCTTACACCAGATTTCCTCAAGGGTGCCTACCACTTGAAATATCTAGACCTGAGTTCTAATCACATCCAGTACATTGAAAAATCCAGCCTTCCAGATGATGTTCTTAATCATATGGACATGTTACTTCTGCACCAAAACAGATTCTTGTGCACTTGCAATGCCACCTGGTTTGTCACATGGCTCAACAGGACTACAGTAACCATACCTAGATTGGGCACGGATGTTACCTGCGCTGCCCCAGGGGCACAAAGAGGTCGCCCAGTCATCTCAGTGGACCTTTTGGCCTGCCAGCACCACTACCTGTCAATCATCCTCTCCACCCTAATGACTTCCCTCGTCCTCATCTTGGTCACGCTGTCCATCTCCAGCCATCTCTTCATGTGGGATGTCTGGTACATCTACCATTTCTGCAGAGCCAAGCTCAAAGGCTACCGCCGCCTGTATTCCCAGAGCGCTGTTTACGATGCCTTTGTGATCTATGATAAGGAGGATCCTGCAGTATCAGAGTGGGTGACGAAGGAAATGTGCGCTCATCTTGAGGAGTGTGGAGACCGCCGACTGACGCTTTGTCTTGAGGACCGGGATTGGATGCCCGGATGCCCCCTGATTGACAACCTCTCTCAAAGCATCCACAGGAGCAAGAGGACTGTGTTTATTCTCACCAAAAAATACATCAAAGGGGGAAACTTCAAGACGGCGTTCTACATGGCTCACCAAAGGCTAATGGATGAAAAAAATGATGTTATAGTGCTTATATTCTTAGAGAAAGTGCCCTGCAATTCAAAGTACTTGAGATTACGAAAGAGGCTGTATAAGAGGTCTGTGCTAGAGTGGCCAACAAATCCTCAAGCCCAGCCATACTTTTGGTTCAGCCTGAGGAGTGTATTAGCAACCGAAGGTCACAAACAATACAACAATCTCTTCAAAGAGACACTGTAAAGAGAACAATATGCTGGAAAATGCAGTTTCTTCTCTCTAGATTGCTTTAAATGTACTCCTGTATATGAATTATTATATGTGAATACTGAACTGTTGTAATGTGAGCAGTTTTATTATTAATGAAATATTAATAATTAATGATGTGCTAATTTTAAACTCTGTATTCAAATTATTTGGGAAATTCATTGGCACTCTTTGCGATGCCAGTGGGGGATTCTCAGACTCAGTTGGCAATGAAATGCAACATACCATGAAAGAAGGAAATGAAACAGATGTATTTGTTCAATTCACACGCTGCTCCCCCCCACAGCTCATTCTGCTGTGTACAACAGTCCCCTTCCTTATTTTGATGGGTGTATGTGAGCATGCAGAGATGTTTAAACGGCTAATTTGACTTGATGATATACAAGACATGCACCTTATAGATTTTTAGCAACTTGTTGGGGTTTTTTTTTTGGTTTTGGGTTTTGTTTTTTTGTTTTTTGTCTTTTAACCACTACCACTTATTTTTAAATGGTAGAGGAGAAAATCTGAATTCAAGATTGTCATTCAGGGATTAATACAGTACAGGCGCAATGGTAAGTTACTGAGTGTGTGTATAGTTACTTTTAACTTACTTATCAGAATAATCTGATTTTCTGCATTCTGATGTTATCTTTGATGATTTTGTCATTTTATGATTTTGTGCCAAAACTTTGTATAGATATATCTGACTCCAAAAACCCAGACTGATCATTTTATTGTGTTTTGCTTTTAAATCTGTTTTGCTTGTTTGGAAATGTGTTGACATATTCAATTAAAAGGTATAATAAAACTTGCCAGCCGTTGTGTAGAAAAACATCATAGCATCATTATCATATTCATCATTATCGGCATTTTATTTAACTTGTTTTAGAAATCAGCACTTGGCGATCTTGAGAACACAAGCTATGAAGCCACATTTTATCTTAAACTGTCAAAGATACATTTAGCAGTCAAGACTTTCTTTTCGGTAGCACTTTATAATAATGTCACACTATTAAGCATCATTACGGTGTTAGTAAAGTATTAGCAAGTGCTTAATTCATCATTTATACATCACTGCTCTTCCTTAGTATGCCGATGCAGATATGTTTATCCATCTGTTACTGTTACGCCATGTACAGCTATCACTGCTGGACATGGTGAAATCATGTACAGCTATAATTGCTACTACATAGCTGCTAATAGTAATCATAATCAAAGTAGTGATAATATACCTGTATTTATAAATGGCATAACAGGAGAACTGATGCTATATAAATGATGAATTAACCACTTGGTAAAACCTTAATAATACCTTAATAATGCTTAATAATGTGACATTATTTTAAAGTGATGCCCCTTTTTTTAGGTATTTCAATTCAATAAATTGCACAGGTATAATGAAGACATGGGACAAATGTATTTAGAAAATTTATGGGATACTGTATGTCACTTATCACTAAGTATGTGACGTGCTCCCATGAAAAGTACTTTAACAACAACCTGAAAGATTTTACATATCTCCTATTTTTAAAATTATTTCTAGGCTGGTAATTGTACATTTTACATGTATCGTTTTACATTTCATACCCCTTACTTGCTGTTTTGATAAGTAAAAGAAAGAACAAGATTTTTTTTTTCTTACTAGACTTCCAACCTACTGCCACCTGCTGCAAATAGGACAGGTTTACAATTTTTTCAAGATTGCTTTACAATCTCAGTGTCTTTTCCCTAGCTGATATTTTAACATGTCAAAACAGGAAAAGCAGTGGTGTAATAAATAACTGTAATAACATTAATAAGGGCTCTATTCGGTTTAGGTATATACAGTTTAAGTCAGTAGACAAAAAAGTTTTACAAAAAGTTTGGAAACCAGTAATGCACAGAAAAAATTACATAGATTTTTATCCATTATGTGACATAAGGAGTGAATAGAGTGAAGTCGAGGAGAAGTGCTCACTGCATCACAGGAAGGCCCACAGATGTACGAGCCTGGTAGGGATGAGGGAATGAATTTGGGTCAACCTTTAACAACTGTCAGTAGATATATTAACAATGTAATATTAATACACTTTGCTTTTTGGGAAGTCTCGTAATCCATTACATGAAAATGAGTTATGAAGTTGCATATTTATTGCAAATTTAAAAAATTTTAATTTATCAATCTGAGACTTTTAGTCACATCTAAAATATAAGCTTTAAGCCGATTCTAAAAGCAAACCTAATCTGCAGACCAATATCACTGTATTTTGTGAACCCCTAATTGACATGATAAAAGTGTTATAGTAATATAATATATAACATTATATATAGTACAAATAGTGTTCTTTTATCTATTTTTTTACCACAATAATCATGAAAAAGTGTTATAATTTTGTAGAAGCCCTTTTATAAGCTTAAGGTTATTTCATTCAACTGATTCCATCATTTTTCCACAGATTACCAAATGCTGGATGCTGTTGTTCTATCTGTGTTACCATTATGAGATCATGCCAGCTGCATTTACACCTACCTGGATGACACGGCAGTTCCCTTGTGATGTTATAGCCAACAAAACATCAAATACAGTCAAATTTGACTGTAAAGGCCGCCATCTAGAGGAAGTACCAGAAGGGATAACCAGTAATGCCACACATCTCGACTTATCAGAAAATTTTATTAAGAGTATTAAAGATGAATCATTTTCTAAACTGACAAATCTGACTCAGCTCAATCTCAACTGGGCAAACAAATCGAAGGACGGTTATGGATGCAGACTGTTGAACATTCCTGCAAATGCTTTCAAAAATCTCACAAAAATCAAGCAACTACAACTGAGCGGCAACTGTCTGACTGAAATTCCACGCAATCTCCCCCACAGTGTGGAAACACTTGAGCTAGAAATTAACAAGATTAGCTTGGATAAATTACATGACAACAGTTTTATTGGTTTAAAAAACATAACAAACCTGTTTCTATCTAAAAACTGCTACTTCTGGAATCCCTGTGGGAAGTCTGTTGCTATTATGGAAAAACCCTTTCAAATACTGGACAAACTGAATGCTCTGAACTTGTCTTACAACAACTTAACACACGTTCCTAAAGGACTACCCCAGTCAATTACAATTTTAGGTCTGGATTCCAACAAAATAGAGAACATATCTAAAGATGATTTCCAGGGGTTGCTAAATTTAAAGGTCCTTGATATAAAAGGCAACTGTCCAAGATGTCAAAATGCTCGGTACCCTTGTGTTCCTTGCCCTAACGGTTCTATCAACATACATCCTGATGCATTTCAAAGACTGACACAGCTGGAGATACTGGACCTGGGAGGAAACTCACTAAATTACCTTAAGCCCTCTTGGTTTCAAAGTCTAAAGAATCTTAAAGTATTAAATCTGGCATTTAATTTTTTACTAAAATCTATAACTGGTGAGGAACCATCTTTTGAGGCATTTAGTTATCTTCACAGGCTAGAAAAACTTGACCTGTCGTTCAATTATGCTCTCGGATTGTACCCAGAAAAAATAACTCTTTCACAAAACTTTTCAAACCTCAGGTCACTGAAAACTTTGCATTTGGAGGCTTTGGTATTCCAGAGTATTGGACCAGACACACTCACACCTCTGTACAATCTAAAAAATCTATCTGCTTTGAATTTAGGCACTAACTTCATTATTTACAGCAACTCTACTTTATTCAGCCATTTCTCCCACGTAAAAATGATATATCTCTCAGAAAACAGGTTATATCCCACCACAATAGAAAGTCCACCAACTCTAACAGACAGATACAACCAGAATTCAGACCTTTCTATTTCATTTTCCATAACAGCTACTCCAAAAGACTTTAGCTATGAGATATCACACAGGCTAATAAAGCAAGAGTGCTTTGACTCTGGACGAGTGCTCATCCTCAGCTCAAATAATCTGTTCTTCATTTCTCCAAAGCTATTTGAGGGATATGGAAATATTTCATGTCTCAACCTCTCAGGAAATGGATTTTCACAGGCACTTAATGGCACAGAGTTCAAGATGTTGCCTAATCTGACATATCTGGACTTATCTTTCAATAAGGTCGATCTGGCCTATAACAACGCCTTCAAAGAACTAAAGAAATTACAAGTACTAGACCTCAGTTACAACCCACACTACTTTAAAGCATTTGGGGTAACACTTAATTTAAATTTTACACAAAATCTACCTGTGCTAAGAGTCCTTAATATGAGTCATAATGAGATTTCCACACTGACAACAAAAGAAATGTATAGCAAATCATTAGCAGAACTTATATTTACACACAATAATTTAGGGAAACTTTGGAAAGACAGGGATGGCTCGTATAACAAACTTTTCACTAATCTTTCTAATTTGACAGTTTTAGATATATCCTTTAATGGCATTGCAAAGATTCCAGATGATGTTTATGAATATTTGCCACGTAATCTGACCACACTGCACATAAGCCATAACTCACTCCGAGAATTTAGCTGGGACAAACTGCCTTTTCACCAACTGCAGAGTTTAGACCTGAGCTATAATCGTCTGTCTACTTTAACAACTATTAACTCAAACATCGCCCAAACTCTGATTTTCCTTGACTTGAGTCATAATCACATTATCAGTGTGGAAAAGTTTTTTTTAAAGAGATTGAAAAGCCTCAGGACTCTCAGCCTTAGAAACAACAAACTTACTATTGTCAATGAAACTGCCTTCGAATCAGGACCTGAATTTCAGACTTTGTTCCTACAGAGAAATCCATTTGAGTGTACTTGTGATTTGTTAAACTTCATTTTATGGATAAATGGGAGTAAAGTAAGGATCCCAAGACTGACCACTCAGGTGAATTGTAAGACACCAGTGAACTTAAAGGGCCAACCACTGGTACACTTTGAAACTAACCAGTGTGTAAATTCAGAAAAGGCACAGCAGATCTACGCTCTAACAACTTCTATCATTATTCTTTTCATGATTGTTTCAACAGTTGCTCACTTATTTTACTGGGATGCTTCCTATGTCCTACACTATATGAAAGCTAAGCTGAAAGGGTACAGATCCTTGAACTCGCCAGATACTATTTATGATGTCTTTGTGACATATGACACAAAAGACCCACACGTCTCTGAGTGGGTGATGAGCAATCTGCGGGTGCAACTGGAGGAAGAGGGAGACAAGATACATCCACTGTGTCTGGAAGAGAGGGACTGGCCCCCAGGAGTCCCACTGGTGGACAACCTCACCCAGAGCATCCAGTACAGTCGCAAGACTCTGTTTGTCTTAACAAAGGGCTACGTTAAGACCGGTGCTTTCAAGCTAGCAATGTATCTGGCCCACCAAAGACTGCTGGATGAAAATGTGGATGTGATAGTACTGCTAATGCTGGAGCCTGTCCTGCAGCATTCTCACTTTCTGCGCTTGAGGAAGCGACTGTGCGAGAGCAGTGTTGTAGAGTGGCCGCGAACAGCAGCTGCAGAGCCCTGGTTTTGGCAAAACCTGAGAACTGTCATAAGAGTAGATAATCAAGTGATGTACAACAAGACCTATTCAAAATATTTCACCACCAAATGAAGAAGGATAATAACGAGTTTGTTTTAAAACACGTGTGTTATATATAATTTCTCGTTTGGTTTTAAAGTGTTTCTTCTTTGACTGAACTGTTTTTAAGAACTGGTTTCCTTATAGTTGCCAAGACAGCATAATGAATCTTTTGTAATGTGTGTGAAGTACATTAATAAACGAAACCATATAAAAATGTGAGGCAATTTCTGAATGTAAATTTTACAGTCTACACTCTCGTTCCAAACTTAGAAAAGATCTGTGCTGAGGGACACCATTACCAGGTTCAACAGTTCCACAAAAGATCAATTTCGAGCAAAATTGACACATCCTAAACTTTACTCCATCACAGAGTTTCCCAGAATCCACACAGTATGACTGGTTAGAACTAACACGTTCTGTGTTTGCCTGCTATTAAATTATCCACGTGGTGGCAGCAGTGATGCAGTTGCAGCTTGCAAATTAACCCTAAAGTCAATGTCCCACACAGAAACACATCAGTTTGTCAGTAGATATATTAATAATATAATATTAATACACTTTGCTTTTTTGGAAGTCTCGTAATCCATTACATGAAAATGAGTTATGAAGTTGCATATTTATTGCAAATTTAAAAAATTGTAATTTATCAAGCTGAGACTTTTAGTCACATTTACTCCATCGTAACGATGCCTGAATGGTGCTGTCAGTCATGGAGTTTGCAATTTTAGCCATAAAGTCATTGTCCGACTGAAAAATACATCAGTTTGTGAGCAGATGGATTATTAATGTAATATTAATGACTAATACAGTGTTAATTTTAAATTCCATTTTCATTCACACTGTTTTAGAGATTTGACTGGCACTCATTGGTATGCTCACTGGAGATTTTAACGTACAGCTCAGTTGGCAATGAAATTGTGACAATGTTTTGAAAGAGAGAAATGAAACAGATGTAGTTCTTCAATTCATCAGCTTCCTTCTTGGGGACATAACAACATGTTACTTCCTTCACAAACGCTATCATGTTGTTAACAGTTTGTTACTTCCTTATTTGACTTTAGTTAAAGAGTTTTCTTTAACTGTCTAGAGACAAAGAGCAAAAACTTCAAACAGACTAAATTGTTATAAATTCAAGCTTTAAAAGACAAGCAGTGTTTAACTTTACTAAATCTAAAGAAAATAAACTCTATTTTTTTTTTTCAACGAATAACTAAAAGATTTTGAAGTACTGGAGCATGACAAAGGTTTTCCAGATTGTCACTCAGGGAACAATACAATAGGAACACAATGGTAAGTTTTTTTTATTTTCTCTGTTTAGTAACTTAGATTTTTACTACTCGTAATTTGATCTGTCTTATCTTTGATTCTTTTCTAGTTGTTGTGTTTCATAGATTTACTTGACTCCAAAAACCTGGATAGTTTGGTTAATTCAATTTTGGAAGTGTCCCTTGCTTTTTTGAAAATGTGTTAGACCATTGCATTAAATTGTACATTAAAAGTGACTCAGAACTGTTTAGAAAAATGCTCCATCATGATTACTCGATCAGTAGCCTCCTTCATTTTTAAAAACGAAGTCACATATTTATTGTAAATTTTCAAAGGTAAGCTCAAACTTTTCAATAGGGTCTTTACCTCTTAAGCAAGATGTAAAGACCCTATTGAAAGCATATAGCATATAGCATTTAGCATTCCATATGGAATGCTAAAAATAATTCAGCTGCAATGAAGACCTGCGACAAATTGATGAATACTTTTAGCAAAAACAAACTGAAACTGCTTAAAGAAAAATGAATACAGCTGTAAAAATAAGTACTTTATTGATGAAGAAGTTTCACTTTGGTTTTCAAAGTTAAATTTAGCAGAAGAAAAAAAAATATTGCTTGGCAACAGACACCCAGTTTTGCTCCATGACTATGTGCTGTTCTAGTGTGGGCAGTACCTTATAATGGCTGAGTAGGTAATGTTCATGAAAACAGAGTGTTGGTAGCATAACAAAGGAGGTCCTGCAGCGGCCTGAGCCTATAGTAGCTTAATTAAGTGATGATTCAGGGTCAGTCCAAATAATTTTACCAAAAACAGAAGCATAAGGTTATTTCATATAAGGGATTTCATCAATTCTCCACAGATTACCAAATGCTGGATGCTGTTGTTCTGTCTCTGTTGCCATCATGAGATCCTGCCGGCTGCATGTAAACCCACCTGGATGACACGGCAGTTTCCTTGTGATGTCATATCCACCAATACCTCTGAGGTCAAATTTGACTGTAAAGGGCGTCATCTAGAGAAAGTACCAGAAGGAATAACCAGTAATGCCACGGATCTAGACTTATCTGAAAATTTTATTAAGAGTATTAAAGCTGATTCACTTTCTAATCTGCTGAATTTGACTCAGCTCAATCTCAACTTTGCAAACAAGCCCAAGAATGGTTATGGCTGCAGAAAATTGAACATTTCTGCAAATGCTTTCAAAAATCTCACAAAAATCAAGCAACTGGAACTGAGCGGCAACTGTCTGACTGAAATTCCACGCAATCTCCCCCACAGTGTGGAAAAACTTGACATAAACATTAACAAGATTAGTTTGGATAAATTGAACAACAGTTTTATTGGCTTAAAAAACATAACAAACCTGTTACTATCTAAAAACTGCTACTTCTGGAATCCCTGTGGGAAGTCTGTTGCTATTATGGAAAAACCCTTTCAAATACTGGACAAACTGCAGGTTCTTGACTTGTCTTACAACAACTTAACACACGTTCCTAAAGGACTACCCCAGTCACTAACATCTTTACATATGGATTCCAACAAAATAGAGAACATATCTAAAGATGATTTCCAGGGGTTGCTAAATTTAAAAGTCCTTGATATACAAGGCAACTGTCCAAGATGTCACAATGCTCCGTACCCTTGTGTTCCTTGCCCTAATGGTTCTATTCACATACATCCTGATGCATTTCAAAGACTGACACAGCTTGAGACACTGAACCTGGGAGGAAACTCACTAAATTACCTTGATCCCTCTTGGTTTCAAAGTCTAAAGAATCTGAAAGAATTATTTGTGGCATTTAACTTTTTACAAAAAGCTGTAACTGGTAAGGACACACCAGTTAAAGCTTTCAGTTATCTTCACAGGCTAGAAAAACTTGACCTGTCGTTCAATTATGCTCTCGGATTGTACCCAGAAAAATTAACACTTTCAAAAGACTTTTCACAGCTCAGGTCACTGAAAACTTTGCATTTGGAGGCTTTGGTATTCCAGAGAATTGGACCAGACACACTCACGCCTCTACGCAATCTAAAAAATTTATCTGCTTTGAATTTAGGCACTAACTTCATTATTTATAGCAACTCTACTTTATTCACCAATTTCTCCCACTTAAAAATGATTTATCTAGCCGAAAACAGGTTATATCCCACAACAATAGAAAGTCCACCAACTCTAACAGACAGATACAACCAGAATTCAGACCTTTCTATTTCACCGTCAATAACAGCTACTCCAAAAGACTTTAGCTACGAGATATCACACAGCCTAATAAAGCAAGAGTGCTTTGACTCTGGACGAGTGCTCATCCTCAGCTCAAATAATCTGTTCTTCATTTCTCCAAAGCTATTTGAGGGATATGGAAATATTTCATGTCTCAACCTCTCAGGAAATGGATTTTCACAGGCACTTAATGGCACAGAGTTCAAGATGTTGCCTAATCTGACATATCTGGACTTATCTTTCAATAAGGTCGATCTGGCCTATAACAACGCCTTCAAAGAACTAAAGAAATTACAAGTACTAGACCTCAGTTACAACCCACACTACTTTAAAGCATTTGGGGTAACACTTAATTTAAATTTTACACAAAATCTACCTGTGCTAAGAGTCCTTAATATGAGTCATAATGAGATTTCCACACTGACAACAAAAGAAATGTATAGCAAATCATTAGCAGAACTTATATTTGCACACAATAATTTAGGGAAACTTTGGAAAGACAGGGATAGCACATACAAGAAACTTTTCACTAATCTCTCTAATTTGACAATTTTAGATATATCCTTTAATGGCATTGCAAAGATTCCAGATGATGTTTATGAATATTTGCCACGTAACCTCACCACACTGCGCATAAGTCATAACTGCCTCAGCGATTTTAGCTGGGACAAACTGCCTTTCCACCAACTACAGAGTTTAGACCTGAGCTACAATCATCTGTCTACTTTAACAACTATTAACTCAAACATCACACAAACTCTGATTTTCCTTGACCTGAGTCATAATCACATTTCCCAAGTGCACAATGGTTTTTTACAGAGTTTGAAAAGCCTCAGGACTCTCAGCCTTAGAAACAACAAACTTACTATTGTCAATCGAACTACCTTCAAATCAGGACCTGAATTTCAGACTTTGTTCCTACAAGGAAATCCATTTGAGTGTACTTGTGATTCCATAGACTTTATTTTATGGATTGAACAGAGTGATGTAAAGATCCCAAGACTCACCACTCAGGTGACATGTAACACACCAGTGAACCAGAGGAACAAAATACTGATAAGTTTTAACATTAATCAGTGTGTAAATGCGGAACAGGCAAAGCAGATCTACGCTCTAACAACTTCTATCATTATTCTTTTCATGATTGTTTCAACAGTTGCTCACTTATTTTACTGGGATGCTTCCTATGTCCTACACTATATGAAAGCTAAGCTGAAAGGGTACAGATCCTTGAACTCGCCAGATACTATTTATGATGTCTTTGTGACATATGACACAAAAGACCCACACGTCTCTGAGTGGGTGATGAGCAATCTGCGGGTGCAACTGGAGGAAGAGGGAGACAAGATACATCCACTGTGTCTGGAAGAGAGGGACTGGCCCCCAGGAGTCCCACTGGTGGACAACCTCACCCAGAGCATCCAGTACAGTCGCAAGACTCTGTTTGTCTTAACAAAGGGCTACGTTAAGACCGGTGCTTTCAAGCTAGCAATGTATCTGGCCCACCAAAGACTGCTGGATGAAAATGTGGATGTGATAGTACTGCTAATGCTGGAGCCTGTCCTGCAGCATTCTCACTTTCTGCGCTTGAGGAAGCGACTGTGCGAGAGCAGTGTTGTAGAGTGGCCGCGAACAGCAGCTGCAGAGCCCTGGTTTTGGCAAAACCTGAGAACTGTCATAAGAGTAGATAATCAAGTGATGTACAACAAGACCTATTCAAAATATTTCACCACCAAATGAAGAAGGATAATAACATGAGCTTGTTATATAACCAGTGCTTTTATATATCATTTCTTGTTTGGTCTTTTTAAAGTGTTTCTTCTTTGACTGAACTGTTTTTAAGAACTAATTTTCTTATAGTTGTTGAGTTATTGACTTATTCAAAATGCTTCACCACCAAGTGAAGAAGGATAATCATCACTTATCTGCCTGGGACTGATTTGTAATTCTAGTCTGCAGACAATAACATGGTCCTGCTTTAAAATCACTGTTCTTTAGAGCAATGCTTATTTGGTTCTTTTAAACGATTTCTTCTTTGTCTGAATCTAATAAGGAAACAATAAAAAACTAATTTTCTTATATTTGCTGAGAAAGCATAATAAATCTTGTGTAATCTGTCTGCAGTGCATTAATAAAAAAAAAAAAATAAAATGTGTGGCATTTTGCAGATGTAGATTTTATACTCTAGTCTCTGGTTTCTGTGTTAGAAAACATCTGTGCTGAGTGACACCAGTACCAGGTTTAACAGTTAACAAAAGAGAAATTTAGTACAAAAGTGACAGATCCTAAATTGCAGTCCATTATTAAAAATCCATATCGACACAGTATGTGTAATATAACTTGCATGCTTTCATCTGTTATTTCACATTTGGACATTTTTGAGATTGTCCGTAAGGTGGTGCAAGTGACACAGTTTTAATACAGTGCATTTTTCAAATTAGCCCTAAATTCAGTGTCCCACTCAGAAATAAATCAGTGTGTGAGGCGATATATTACTAATGTCATATTAATGTCTAAGAAATCTGTCATTTTTAAACTCCATATTACTTCACATAATCTGAAGAACTGACTGGCACTATGCACTGTTGCTGTGTTTACTGGCATTCCAGTGTTCATCTTGGCTGACAAATAAACTGGCATTTTTGAAGGAGGGAAATGAAAAAGATGCAGTTCTTCAATTAACGGGCTACTTCCCTCACACAGCTTATCATGTAGTTTTAACAGCGTGTTTCTTTTTTATTTGTCTTGAAGGGAACAAACAGGGTCATCTGTAACGAAATCATTAATAAAAGACAAGAAACTTTCAAGTCTTACAATTGAAAAAAAAATTGAAGCACACTAGCATAATTTTCCAAATTGTCATTCAAGGATCAATATAGTGGAGAAAAAATGGTGAGTTTTATTTTGTTTCTGTTCTTTATATTAACTTACATTTTTACATTTTATTAAATTTCTGATTACCTTTATATGCTTTAATTTCATTTATCTGTATTATTTTTGATTATTTTTCTAGTTTCAGGATTTTGGTGACAAAATGTTTCATAGATTTATTTGATTCTAAAAACCTGTACAGTTGACTTAACTTACTTTGGAAATGGCCTTTGGTATTTGGGTTTTTTTGGTATTTGGTATTTGTTGGACAATTACATTAAAATGTACATTAAAAATTAGTCAAAAATTATACAAACTGTTCAGTAATTTTGATATTTAATATTTTTCCCAAGTGTGACAAAAAACAGGAACAGTCTTTCCAGCTACAATTTGATTTACGATTTATTGGCACCTGCTGGGTAGAAGTGATGCCATACTTACATACAATTTTCTTCAAGCTTACTTTGTAACATCAATGGGCCTCATTCACTTACACTATATATCCACAAATCTTTTATTCCACTGTATTTTTTGTGATTAAACCTGTTTGCACTTGAACAGCTTTAAAACTGCCCAACAGCAAGCGTTCAAACAAATGAGTTGTTGTTTTCTTTTGGCCATCCAGATCTCCAAATCATCATGAGCCAAAAAAGAAATGCCTTTTATCACAGTTAAATAAACAACAATTAAAAATAAATTGCATATAATGAATGTGGAATGCGAGTCGGCTTAATATTTTATTTCAAACAAATACTATAATATATAATAGGCATCTTATTTTATCTTATCAATATGTTTTCTCTCAAAACATCTCTGTAGTTCTTGGATGTCATGACTTACAGTCTAATTGGGCCAAGAACATCTTTTGCTGCAGTGAGTGTATAATCTGGGGCTCACAGATCAAAATATTAGTCTGAACCTTGATGTAATTTAGAAAGGCACAAACTCAACAAAATTAGAGCAAGAACCCAAACAAGCAGACAAGACTCTATGACCAAGGACTAGGTAAAGGAGGGAGGGTAAACTAGGCTAAAGAAGCAGCAGCCATTTGCTGCTACTGTACTGCTTGAGGGGTGAATGGAAGGGAGAAATATGGAGAGGCCACAAAACAACAAACAGGACAAGAGAAAATACTGAGAAAGAGTAGAGACAAACTTTATGCATGCAGAAATGCAAGGCTAATAAATAAATGGGAAGTGAAAACAATGTAATCAAGGAGAAGCGCTAGTATGGCACGAGGGGTCCTGGAGTAGCTTAACTGATTCAGGGTCAGTCCAAATAATATGACCAAAAACAAAAGCTTTAAATTATTTCAGTTAACTGATTTCATCAATTTTTCACAGATTACCAAATGCTGGATGCTGTTGTTCTGTCTGTGTTGCCATGATGAGGTCCAGCTGGCTGCACATAAACCCTTCTGGATGACACGGCAGTTTCCTTGTGATGTCATATCCAACAATGCTTCAAATACAGTCAAATTTGACTGTAAAGGCCGCCATCTAGAGGAAGTACCAAAAGGTATAACTACTAATGCCACTGATCTAGACTTGTCAGAAAATGTCATTAGGAGTATTAAAGCTGATTCACTCTCTAATCTGCTGAATCTGGCACATCTGAATCTCAACTGGGCAAACAACACCAAGACTGATTATGGATGCCGAGCACTGAAGATCGCTGAAAATGCTTTCAAAAATCTGACAAAACTGAAGCAACTACGACTGAGCGGCAACTGTCTGACTGAAATTCCACGCAATCTCCCCCACAGTGTGGAAAGACTTGAGCTAAACATTAACAAAGTTAATATGGATAAACTGAACAATAGCTTTATTGGCTTGCAAAACATGAAAATGCTGTTGTTATCTAAAAACTGCTACTTCCGCAACCCTTGTGGGAAGTCTGTCGCTATCAGCGAAAACACTTTTGCACTACTGAAAAAACTGAAATACCTGGACTTGTCTTATAACAACTTAACCCATGTTCCTAAAGGACTACCCCAGTCAATTACAATCTTACGTCTGGATACCAACAAAATAGAGAACATATATAAAGATGATTTTCAAGGGTTAGAAAATGTCAAATTCCTTGATATACAAGGCAACTGTCCAAGATGTCACAATGCTCCGTACCCTTGTGTTCCTTGCCCTAACGGTTCTATTGACATACATCCTGATGCATTTCAAAGACTGACACAGCTGGAGACACTGAACCTGGGAGGAAACTCACTAAATTACCTTGATCCCTCTTGGTTTCAAACGCTAACGAATCTTACACAATTGTTTCTGGAATTTAACTTTTTACAAAAAGCTTTAACTGGTGAGGACACACCAGTTAAAGCTTTCAGTTATCTTCACAGGCTAGAAAAACTTGACCTGTCTTTCAATTATGCTGTCGGATTGTACCTAGAAAAATTAACACTTTCAAAAGACTTTTCACAGCTCAGGTCACTGAAAAGTTTGCATTTGAATGCTTTGGTATTCCAAAGTATTGGACCAGACACACTCACACCTCTGTACAATCTGAAAAATCTGTCTCATTTGTACTTAAGCACTAACTTCATTATTCACTCTGACCCTACCGTGTTCAGCAAGCTTTCCCACTTAAGAATGATATATCTCGGAGAAAACAGGTTATATCCCACTACAGTAGAAAGTCTACCAACTCTAAGAGACAGAAATAATGAGAATTCAGAAGTTTCTATGTCACCATTCGTAAAACTCACTCCAAAAGACTCAATTTATGAAGTACTACACAGGAATACAAAGCAAGAATGCGCCAATTCTGGACGAGTGCTCATCCTCAGCTCAAATAATCTGTTCTTCATTTCTCCAAAGCAGTTTGTGGGCTATGGAAATATTTCATGTCTGAACCTCTCCAGAAATGGATTTTCACAGGCACTTAATGGCACAGAGTTCAAGATGTTGCCTAATCTGACATATCTGGACTTATCCTTCAATAGGGTTGATCTGGCCTATAACAATGCCTTCAAAGAACTAAAGAAATTACAAGTACTAGACCTCAGTTACAATTCACACTACTTTGAAGCATTTGGGGTAACGCTTAATTTAAATTTTACACAAAATCTACCTGTGCTAAGAGTCCTTAATATGAGTCATAATGAGATTTCCACACTGACAACAAAAGAGATGTATAGCAAATCATTAGCAGAACTTATATTTGCACAAAATCATCTAGGGAAACTTTGGAAAGACAGGGATGGCTCATACAAGAAACTTTTCACTAATCTCTCTAATTTGACAATTTTAGATATATCCTTTAATGACATTGCAAAGATTCCAGATGATGTTTATGAATATTTGCCACATAACCTCACCACACTGCGCATAAGTCATAACTCACTCAGTGATGTTAATTGGGACAAACTGCCTTTCCATCAACTTCAAATTTTGGACCTAAGTTACAATTCTCTGTCTACTTTAACAACTATTGACTCAAACATCACACAAACTTTGACTTTCCTTGACCTGAGTCATAATCACATTTTCCATGCAGACAATTGTTTTTTAAAGAGTCTAAAAAGCCTCACAACTCTAAGCCTGAGTAACAACAAATTGACTATTGTCAATGAAACTACCTTCAAATCAGGACCTGCAAACCTGACTCTGTTCCTACAAGGAAATCCATTCGAGTGTACTTGTGATTTGTTAGACTTCGTTTTGTGGATTGAACAGAGTGATGTAAAGATCCCAAGACTCACAACTCAGGTGACATGTAACACACCAGTGAACTTAAAGGGACAAGGATTGATACATTTTAGCATTCATCAGTGTATAAATCCCAGTCAGGCATTTCAGATCTACACTCTAACAACTTCTATCATTATTCTTTTCATGGTTGTTTCAACAGTTGCTCACTTATTTTACTGGGATGCTTCCTATGTCCTACACTATATGAAAGCTAAGCTGAAAGGGTACAGATCCTTGAACTCGCCAGATACTATTTATGATGTCTTTGTGACATATGACACAAAAGACCCACACGTCTCTGAGTGGGTGATGAGCAATCTGCGGGTGCAACTGGAGGAAGAGAGAGACAAGATACATCCACTGTGTCTGGAAGAGAGGGACTGGCCCCCAGGAGTCCCACTGGTGGACAACCTCACCCAGAGCATCCAGTACAGTCGCAAGACTCTGTTTGTCTTAACAAAGGGCTACGTTAAGACCGGTGCTTTCAAGCTAGCAATGTATCTGGCCCACCAAAGACTGCTGGATGAAAATGTGGATGTGATAGTACTGCTAATGCTGGAGCCTGTCCTGCAGCATTCTCACTTTCTGCGCTTGAGGAAGCGACTGTGCGAGAGCAGTGTTGTAGAGTGGCCGCGAACAGCAGCTGCAGAGCCCTGGTTTTGGCAAAACCTGCAAAGTGTCATAAGAGTAGATAATCAAGTGATGTACAACAAGACCTATTCAAAATACTTCACCACCAAGTGAAGAAGGTCTTGTTTTAAAACTATTGATTTATGCATCATTGCTTGCTTGGTTCTTTTAAACCTTCTCTCGTTTGCCTGAGACTTATAAACAAAGAAACTACAAAACTTATTTGCTAATAATTGCTGAGAGAGCACAGCCTACCGAATATTTGTAAATGTGAAACTGTTATGTGCTGTATATTATCAAATAAAGCCTTTTCAAAATGTGTTCCATTTTGTGGATGTAAATTTTGGCAGACTACCATCTGGTTTTTGTATAAGAAAAAAAATATTTTATGGGTTACAAGTTGAACTTATGCACAGCCTACTCTTTCATTTGGGTTTTTACTGACATTTTAGGACTTAGTAATTACTGTTTAGGGGGAAAAACAACAACAAAAATACAAATTCTTGAAGCCAGGGAATCTGCTACACCACGTTTGGTTAGTACCTACTTTGTCCATACGGTGTCACCACTGATTCAGTTTTAATGGGAGTGCCGTTTGCAAATAAACCCTCAAGTCATTGTTCCACTAACTGTCGGCTACATTTATTTTTCCTTACAAGAGCAAACAAGGCGCTGTAGTGATGCAGACACCTTTCGTAGAGTTCGGAGAAAATCAATAAACGACGTTAATTAAGCTAATGGCACACAGCTGTTGCTAATGGCCACTCGATTTGAATGAATGTTCTGAGGTGTTTGTTTGTTTTTTGTTTTTGTTTGTTTTTTTACTTGCGCTATGGTTTCGGGATATCAGCGTTTGTTTTCAAGACTATATATAAGATTAAAAAATGTTCACTTTTTCTTTTTTTTTATCGTTTGTATCGAAGCAGCCTTGTCGTGACGTCAGAGGCTCATTTGCATACGGTATTGTATTTATTGTGTGATTGAGGCTGACGTTAGCACTCTGCTCCTGCAACAACCGGACGCGCATCCTGTGATTTCTGTGAGTCGTGCTCTTGTAAGTAAGTTCCCCTTTTTTTTTTTTTCCTTTTCTTCCACTGTTTCTTGTTAAAGTTGACCGGCGCTTAAATTTAGCTTGACGTGCCCTTATTTCCTCTGGTTTCAGTTTCTTGGCTCAATGACTACATCATGACGTTTAACAAAGTAAAAGTGTAAATTACCGAAGCTGCGGAATTTATGAGCATAACTTTACTGCTTTGTGGGGTGTGGTGTTTTTAGTTTTTTAATTTTAAACACTAATTTGTAGAACGCCTGTTAAAATTAAAGTACACTGTGGAGTGCATTCGGCGTAGCAGCATCCGTACTTGAAAGTGTTGTGTGCATCGAGATCGCTTAATAGCGAGTGTATGAGTCGGGGCGGTATTCAAATTCTCAACGCCTTGAAATTTAACTGTCTGACTACACATGCTCGGGTGTGCTGATTAGCCTAATAAGAAGGGTCTCTTTGTTTTAGAACCTTCTGCAAACATGTCTGACAAGCCTGACGTCACTGAGGTTACAACCTTTGACAAGACCAAGCTGAAGAAGACCGAGACTCAAGAGAAAAACCCACTGCCAACCAAAGAAGGTAGGTACTACACCGTCTGACTTTAATCCAGAGCATGTCTGCCATGCTGTAACTCTGAGACCCTAACCTTCTACCTCCTGTTGCAGTCATCGAACAGGAGAAGGCAGAGTCATCATGAAGACCAGGCCTCCTACGTGCTGTACATTTGACAAGCTTTGTCTCTATCAAGATGCATTTCAAGTTTCATAACCTACTTGAGAAATGGCTGTACAACTCACACTATTCACTTGGCTTGATGACCCTCTGTACAGTATGGCAGTGTGGCTTTATGTCACCTTTAGGACCTGGTCATCTGTTTGCATCAATGAGCAGGGGGGGAAACAACTGACAAATCTGCACTTGGCAATTTGTAGCCCTACTCCGGTCACCTGTAATGCTCACAAGCAAGCTGTTGTAAAACCTGAAATGCGCAAGATTTGTTTAATATGCACAATAAAAAAAAAAAATGTAAATTTCACGTGCATGTGGTGTTTTGGTTTTTGGGGGGGCGGCGGTGTAACTTTTGCTCAGCCTTGGGAGCTAACATTGAATGCCCTTTTATCCTGAGCAGGTTTGACTGGATGGAAGCTCTCTATAGGCGTTTCAGCTTGTCTGCTAGCTAAACTGAATCTGTACCAACAGTTGGAACTAAAGCTTGATCAGCTGGTTCCTTTTGAGCTCTGGTCCAACAGAGGAAGCTGGCTAATTTGTGCATCTTAAGCACTGCAGAAATTGTATGTTGTCATCCCAGTGGGCTTCAAAAACAGAACTTTACAATGCAGAACCTTTCGGAAGCCTTCGTCAACACTCAAAAAAGCCAGTTATTCAACCTTGTGGTCTGTAAAGGTGTTGTGCAAAACATTGCTGCCCTATCTGCCACTATTGTACTCAAGACTAGTCCTACATCGTTCACTTTTTTGGTTTTTCTACCTTGCAGCTGCACTAGGCCCCTGTGTTAAAGTATGCAATAACACATCCAAAGCCACTAGCTGATGGACTAGTTCCTTTAAAATGCCAGTTTAGAATAAGAGCCGTGGCTCTCTATTTTGTGAAATGCAATTGAAACTGTCCAGTTATTTACACCTGCAGATGCAAAACTCTAAACTTGTAGGTCCAGTTAGGAATCTCTACCTTGCAAGAGAAGTTTAATACCTGTCTGTGTGAAATGAAGCTGCTGCGCCTTGAGGTGCACATGAAAAAGAAAGCTTTAGGATCTAACAAATTCTACATTTAGCTGGAAACCATATTCAAGAACCCTTAATCTTGGTGACGGTGTTTAATGTGTAAACCACAGTACTGGTGTGGCAGGTGTATTTGGAGATTGTCACCTCCAAAAAATGTAAAGGGTTTTTTTTTTTTTCTTTTTTTTTTTCCCCCCCTCCAAATTAACTGAAGAATTAAAACAAAAGGGAACTAATTATGCTGTTTACACACGTCAGTTGTCTCTTATGTTTGGAAAGTGGTTACATAATGCAATGTGTCTACAGACCATAACAGCTGTGCTGAAACAACAATAGGCTTTGCTGGGGGATTGGCACAAGTTCATCCTCTTTCCCATAAGGCCATATTCAGGCTACATTTGTTTTTAATAAGGGAACAGGACATGTTAGTTTATTTTGTATTTGCTGTTTTTAAGGAGCTCATGTAGACATTTGTGATGCCAGGCCCTCCTCTTCACCATCTACCATCTGTATGTGCAGTCTGGTCTGACAAGAACTCTGTGTCCTAGAATAGTGTGTACTTTTAGATAGACCATATAGAATTTATGGATTTCAAGACAATACTCTGTCACTGGACTGTTTCATGTTTTGTTTTTTTTTAACTTAGACAAAAGTACTTTATAGCGATAAATTGTAAGGGTTTAGCACTAGATTGAATGTTGGAAAAATACAAAATGTGTCCCTTTAATAACAAAAGCACCATATTTATGCGATAAAAATCTAAGTCTTTCTATATTTTTACTAATTCTGCCTTTATGGTTCTGGTTTCCATGACGGTGTCTGACAAGTTGAGACCTGACGAAGTCTTTGAAAAGGAATGCAAGTGACATGAAATGGCTGATTGAGTTGAACTTGGCGTAAGAGACCAAACTGCCATCTGCCACTGTTGTGATGGGCACCCTCTGAAATGGCTGTGACTCAGGGGTAACTGACAAAGAACACAGATATCCCTGAGACTGCTTATAGCTGCATACTGTACATAATGCGCTAGGAGGATGAGACCACTCTGACACTGTTCCTGCTCCAGTAGCTGTATTGTACAGTGCCAATGACTGTATTGTACTGTTGGACTGAGTGGATATAAATAACTCGACAAAAGATATGCAGGATTGTACAGAATACACAAAAAATAAGCACATCTTGCCCTTGTCTCATATAGCTGGAAAACATACTATCATGAAAGTAAAAAAAAATCAGTTTTATAAAGATCACATTTTTTCCCCTATTTTATTATGAACTGTGAAGTCTACTTTCAGACAAATATGTTGTATTTATGCTTATTTTACAACTAAGCAGCCAATTCCATTATCAGTGCAGTCAGAGTTGAATGACTTTATTTTTGTGTGTAACTGATGCACACATTTGTCTCAAATGATTCCTTTGATACATTTTAAGAGACGCAGTGTATGCTGCTGTCCTTTGTAAGTCTATAGGCTGATGAACCTGGAAGCAATGGCATGGGAATAATCACACCTCAGACAGTTACTAAACAATGAGACATCACAAGGGAAATAAAGCAAACCCCGTGAAATCATTTTACTTGTCTGAACAGTGGACTGGTTTAATTTTTGGAATTTAGGCAAAGCACTTAGCTTTTACTTTAAAAAATATTTTTCAGTGAATATATAATATTAAAACCAATGTAACACAAAAACAACACAAATAATGAACACCCCTTATTTGTATCACTTAGGGAATTATCACCAAGGTCCCATTGTCTTTTTAAGAGGAAATGCTAAAATAGTGAAACAAGCCTGTTCCTATAAGTTTTATTTTTACATTCAGGAGGAAGTGACAGAATTTCAGCTGTATGGTGAGACTTGTTTCTGTGTTTCTGCTGCTCACAAAAAAAAAAAAAAACAGTCAGGTTGAAGACTGAACTTATACTTTTCTCTGTGTTTCCATGGCAGCAGATGAGATTTTCCACTGTGGATCAAACAGTGTTGTTCAAAGCTCTAAATCTATTCAATTCTCAAGAGGAACTAATTTTTGAAAAGTATTGCTTGATCAGTGCAAGTAATTGTGATTTCAGGAATTATCTTGTTCATGTATGATGGTTTTGCTCTATGTGTTGTTTTTCACACTACCCAAGCTTTATTTTACCTTTCTGTTTTTTGCATTAATATCAGAACTGAAAATAAATGACCACACCTGGAGGTTTTTATTGTGGTGTACCAATAGGTTATAAAGGATATTCCTGTAGGAAATGAATGCCCAGCTAGGAATATAATGAGTCGACTCTGTTGAGAGCAGCTGCTACGGACAGCAGACATAAAACAAGACAAACTCAACTCCACAGTGAAATATTTTCTGTTGTGTTCACAGCAAACACTCGACTATCTTCCTTCAGGCGATGATGTAAAAATGTGTCTACATGCCACAGCATGTCTCTCATGTTAAGACACAGCCTTGCATTTTTTTAGGGCTTCAGGTATGAAGCAAAGCGTAAACACTGTTTAGCACAGTTTAGCACAGTTTACCGTTGCGCTCTTATGTAATACATTACCTACGTACACTGCTGTCAACATATAATTGTGTTGTATTCCACCAGATGAAGAAACAAACTTGATTTATTTCAGAATAATGATAAAACCTATTAGCAGTCAGGAAGACAAGCTTACAGGCAATAAAACTGTTTATTATTGTCAGTATGGCACAAAGTAAAATGAAGAGTTTGGAAAAATCAGCCATAAAGTGATATTATGAGCATATTAAGAGTTAGCCATTATTTAAAGTAATTTAGATAGTCCCACAGTAGCACCAACCTAGTATTGTTTTTTGAATTATCATGGATGTCTTTCTCTTCTGGCAGAATACAGATACTGGCAAACACAGCAGATAGCACCAAAGTATCTGAATTGTTTGATTCATTTTCTTATACTGTTATTTAATATCAGAAAATCTACCAGTATAACCGACAGAAGACGTTTTTATTTCATTTTTACCATTGACTATACAAAGCTGAAGCTGGGACAAAAGAGTTTGGTCATCTGCCTCGTTGTGTTGTCAATTCAGAACGCATAAAAGAGGGGACAATTCTTCTTTGTCTTCTTTTTTATACCCGTGGTGGGAAAAAGCAGTTGTGTGAAAGGTAGACACAAAAGCTGAGGGTGTGAGCTGACCGAGGCAGTGACACACAATAATGGTTCTTGTGCGTGACAAAGACACCCACAGAAGCAGTCTTGTGCTATAGCTGTAATCAAGAGAAGATATCTGTCTGCACATCGAACAAAATAATTGATTAACAATGTTGTGGAAATAGCTAAAATATCTTGCAGATTTTTAGAGGAAGGTCAGGAAAAAGAAAGACTTTTTACTCATTTATTTGAAACCCTTTTGAAATAGAGCACATAAAATGGCAAAGAGTTAAAAAAGGGTATTGGGATAGTTTACAATTTCTTATAGGCTTTCTATCATTAGTTTGAGTGTATGCACATGATTAGTGAAGCACACAGACTCCGTAACTGAGTGCAGGTAGTTCAAATGTTGCAAAAATATTAACTGACATTATATTTAAAGATTCTACAAACAATTAAAATATACAGGTGGGAGGAATGGAAAGGAACACTTATTGATAGCATGAGTGAGTAATCATATGCCACAGCAAAATTAAAAATCATCAGAGGAAAACCTAGAGGTTTCTCCTTTATCAACAAGAACAAACTAACAATAGTATCACTATTCCAACCCCCAGTGCCTTACCCATTCCCTGACCCCTGAGTTCAACTCATTTCTCTACTAGTTCAACAGGCCTGTGTACAGATATCAACCAACAGTTTACAAAGCAACGACATCATATGAGAAATGTATGCTCAAAATAAGGAACAGGAAGTTGAAATTAACCTGCTGGCAGTTAATACATCGAGCAGCCTATTTTAAAGTACTGAGATCAAGAGCTGTCAAACCAATGATAGATCAAAAGCTGTCAATTCAACTGGTGAACAAGCAAACAAAAACCCCCTTCAAAACACTTAACATTTTATTTAATTGTATAAGTGGTTTCAACCCTCTTCCCCACAACTGTATTCTAAATGCTGCTAATATAGACATCTGTAAAGTAACTTCTGGTAGATAAGTAACTTCTAAAACAGATGTAAAACATCAACACTAAACTGACCACAATATATTAATTTGTTATTTCAGAACATTTAAAGATAAATACAAATGTTTTAGGCTGAGCTGCACAAAGAAAACATAAAACCAGCTCTAACTAACTAGTGACTATGCTAGCTTGCAGAATGGTGTCTGCAAACAGATTTGGTGCAGAGATGTAGGGAGTGTAGAAGTGATTCAATGTGACATGTGCATGCAACCCTGCAGCTGTAGGAGAGTCAGCCTCTTGTGCATAGTAGCTCACCAGATGTGAGTCTGTCACTTCAAATGTCGCCGCATTCAGCGGCACTATCCTCGTGGTAAATGCTTATAAACAGAAAGATTTCACTGTGGTGCCAGTTGTGACTTTAGCCCCACCAGCCCTATGTGACATAAGCAGAATAAATGAACAAGGTGAGGGTTTAGGCTACTATGATAACTGTAATCATGCTAACTTGTGGTTACAAAATCATGTGCAACATCTGAGACAGGAAGTGAGAGGACTAAGTATAGAGTGAATGCCAGTTTGCATGTTTTTAAAGAGGGAGACAGAAGTTTTGCAGCACCAATAGTGGGATGTAAGCAGAGGAAGTGAGTGTTTTTGTTCAAGGGGCAAAAAAACACAACAAAAAGCAGCTCCTGGACAAGTTGTAGTCCAGATGTCTGCAGATGTGTGGCCCTTCATGGACCAGCTACTTGATAACACATAAAAAAGCAGAGTAAGTCCCCTGAGCTCCACATACCAACTTCTACATCTTACACAGTAAATTAAGCTTCTGTAACTTACATTGTAGCTTTCTTAGCTGGTGAGATTCGCATTTCTCTGAAATGGTTCAAAGTATGCTTCTGGAAACCTGCAAGGCACCTGTTATTTTGTGTCTGTGGTGACATTTGATACTGGCCAAGCAATCGCACTTTAGGTGGCAAAGAAAGATCACCATCGAAGACAGAAACGTCTTACCATACCCAAACTGTTAAATCTCCTTCGCATCCCACGTTGGGCAATTTATAGCTGTGTTAAAGTAGCTCAATTGTGAATTTGTCTGAGTTTCAAAGGTGTGTGACAGGATGTGGTTAAAGAGCTGCAGCACCAAACTGAAGAAGCAAAACTCCACAGTTGAGTTAACTGAGCTGATGGGCTTAAAGCATAAATACACTAATATAGTGTTGGAATAAAACATAAGCTTCAACTGACCTGATTCCTCTTTGCTGAACTTTGTAATTATTGTTTGTAAAACAGGTCAGTAGCTATAAAGTATTATAATTTTTAAAAATGTGCTTGTTTGCAACTTCGACATGGGCTGTGAACACTTCTGTTCTCTGTTCACACGAGGTTTAAGACAGAGGCATGTGTAGTGACTTAAAGCCATTTAAAGTGATACCATCAGGATGTTTACTGTGTGCACTTCTATTTTATACTCTCTACCATGTCACAAACTGCCCCAAATGTCAAACAGTCATAAAACTATTATGTCCAGGCCAGTGGATCATACCAGGAAGTACAATGATCTGTGAAAAGTAAAGTCAAAGTTGATAACTCATTAGCAAAAGCACAAATGTTTGGAAATTCAGACAGCATCTCTGAGGAATGTGCATAGTGTTCCTATAGCGGATGCACAGTAAAGTGGCTAAATGCCTGGATCGATATATTGATTTTTCAAAAAGCCTTACAGCTGTTTTAACATTTGTGACCATGTCATATACACACACAAACTCTCAGGAAGTTTAATGTATTCCGCAGCTATGTAGAAGTTATAACAGCTTGTTGAGAAACAAGGCATCTGAGGCCATGGCATTCAGATTTGGTCTAGTTTAATCTCCCCTTAATTAATATGGATAAGCTCTGGTTGTGTGTTTGTTTGTGTGTGTGTGTGTGTGTGTGTGTGTGTGTGTGTGTGTGTGTGTGTGTGTGTGTGTGTGTGTGTGGTGTGTGTGTGTGTGTGTGTGTTTTTGAGTGTACAGCTCAAAGTGGGTCTGAGGAAGCTGTCAAGACAAAGCAGGGTTTAAGTTTTTGCGCTGTAATTTCCGACCTCTGCTATTTATGACAATGTCTCTCTTCCTTTTTTCTCTGTTTCTAGTGGGCTGTTTCCACGTCACGCTGTGCACCCCTGCAGAGGAATCTGCATTTACATAGAGTAACATACAAGCCTCACCTCTTTCTGCACATATATCGAGCACTATTAAAACATTTACCACTTAAATGCTTAAACGGCTAAAAACAAAAAAAAGGGAATGAATGAAGTCTGCATCAAATGAATGTGCGTAACAATTATATTATATACAAGCCCCCAAAACTATAATTATAAGTGTGCTTAAAAAAAGAAAAGATCCATGACTGGATTTTTATTATCCCTGTCTTTTCTGCATACCTACAGCAACAGCTTTAGAGCTCATTCTAACCAGAAACAGGAAATGAAATCTGGTTGTTTTCATTTTCATAGACTTTTGCTGATAGCAACAAAAGTTTGTAATAACAGCACAGCCATTTTTAAGGTATTATCAGTGGCCCTACCATAGTGCAGGAACATTACAGCTTTTGTACAAAGACATAGCAGGAGGTAAAAGTGATACTGCAGCATGTCCTATCATGTTAGGCATGCAGTTTACATAATCACTACACCAAGGTGAGGCTGTAGTCTTCTTAGGGTACATAGTTATGTAATTATATCCAGCACAAACCTCCACAGTTAAAAGGAATAAAGGAGAGCTTTAAACTCTGACCTTTAGGGTCAAATGATTTAACAGTAAATTAACTTCTTACTAGCTTCAAAGAATAATGCAAAAAATGGATATAGTACAAATCCGTATTATCTTGACAAGAGGTAACTATCATATTAACATGTGCCTTTGACTCCATATGTCTCATATTACAAAGAGAAAACATAGCAAGTATGACCTAGTTTTGTCAATGGAGTAATGTTTGGGGATTTTTGCTTAGAAAAATCTGTTGTCAGGGGTATCACAAAAATAAATAAACAAACACAGCAAATGCATGAGTTATTTTAAAGTATCGAATGATCATTTTAGAAGGTTAGAAAAGGCAGTTTAAAACAGATATGTGTTAAAATATAGTTACATGGCAGGAAGTGCAAGAGGAAAGTTCCCCATTAAGTAACCACAGATTTTGAAGAACGACTCAAAAGAACATAATGCAGCTTCTGCAGGCACAGTACAGGTACATACAGTTTTCATTCTAATGTTGTATGTGGAGTCGGCATCTGCCAAGGAGTGAGAAACACTGAGAAATGAATTTCCTACATGTCTGGCAATATGCAAAGCACCTCCATCAGGTCTGCAAAAGACTGTGGCAGACTTACTATTCCACTGTAATGTTCTGAACAGGCAAGCCCATTAATAAATTATGGTAAGTCGCACACACTGACCCTCTTGAGACATCTGGTGCTACCCATCAAGCCAGCCTGAGAGCATGGCACAGCTGCGTCTGCTCCTGCATTATCGCTAAAAGGAGAACAGGAGGTGTCCAGCTGAGGTCAATACTTGCATTTACCTCATCCTGCTAATCAAATTGAGGTGCATGGGTGAAAGTGTCTCCCAGACAGCTTGAATTCCCCAGGGTCTGTCTGTCTAGTTGTACTGGGTTCAACCTCACTTAACATCAGTTCATTGTTTATTCTATATGCAGCCATCATTTTAGGGGGAACACCTGCACCTAAGATCGTCTGTCTGCAAGTAAAAGGAGATTTCTGTCAGGTCGCAAAACAAACAGTGCCATTAAATTACAGCTGCAGCAACAAAATATCAGAGGTGGAAGTTTCTTTGACTAAATGTTTGAGTTTCTTAAGCTACTAGTTGGAATGTGACCATCAGCAATACCTCCTAGATTTGTTGTATTAGGTTTCTACTCATGCAAGGTGATACTTTATGCACAAGCTCAGTATTAAGTTTCAAATTTATCACACTAGCCCTGCGAATAATAGGTTCTCTAATCAGAACTCTACACAGCCTGTCAAAATGATTTCTCAAGATCGCTTCGTTTACTGCAGGGGGAAGTAACAGTTCCCTTCCTGAACCGTGGCAGAACTTCACAAGTTATCAGATTTGATGAGTTTTAGAGAGACCACACTATAAAGTAAGCAGCTAATTAAGCTATTTTAAAAGGAAGCAAATGTTTGTTTTTAAACATGACTCATATATAGACTCTGGCCAAATCTGGACCACAGTGCTCAAAGATGTATTAACTCAAACGCTAGACTACATTAGCGCTGTGGCAGCGGCCCATTTCTACAGCAGTTAGTATTGTCTGCAGTGCATTCATTGCTCATGGCATCTTCCACTCAAGGCAGGATGTGGTTGTGTACACACATCACTTTCAAAATAACTCTTCAACAGCCTTGTCTCTCCTTTTATAGTAAAGGCCGTGCTTATTGCACCATAGCCCACAGTGAGGGACTCACTGGATGAAATGTGCGTGCCCACATAGAAGCAGCTGATTTTCTCTAAAAGTGGCACGTATCTTACAGGCAGAGGGTCAAACAGGGGTTTGTTATGCCCTGTACTAACAGCACTAAAAACTTCTAATGAGAGGGGAGTGCTGGCCTGAGAGGTTTTTAGGAAGTGGGGAGGTGCACTTCCTGAAAATCACCGATGCTGAAACAAGGTTCTGCATTGCATGAAGCAAGATTACAGAACCACTTTTAAAACACTAAGAGACAAACACATAAACAAAGACAATATGTAAAAATAATTCAGGTCTTTATTTTCTGTGCATGATCTAACACATGCGTTTGAAATGATCAAATTAATGATATGCTGCAGAGATGGTCCTGTTATTAGTAAGAGGGAAAGATGAAACTCCTGATCAACCGATAACTGTCCCTTTTTTTTAAACTGCCTTAACTTTGTATAATGCATCTTATTTCATTCCAAATCATATACAAACAGAGACTTTAGGTAATGGTTAAAAAACAAAGGAACACAGATAATGCATTTTAACTTTCTGATTACAACAGTAGACATAGGAACTTGTCATCTTTTTTCAGTTCCTGCTTCTTTATATTAGTAACTGGCTCCACCTTCTGGTAAAACATGTTTACCTGAAGAAAGGTTTCAATTTTATATCCTATAAATAATATTGTCTATACTTGTAATTTTTTTTTAAAAAGGAAAAAAAATAGTCAGTGTTTGCAGGCCTTATAGTAGTTTAGTATAATTTCAATAGCATAAATGCGCTGTTATTATGTAACAGCGTGGTGTGTTTTATTTACCAAACACAAATGAAGCATTTTATGTGTTTTTGTTTTTTCTCTCTCTCCTGTGTTTTTCATGATAAATATATTCACATCCAGCTTTTCAGAGAAGTGTTTAAAATTTCAGCCCCTAAACTTCCACTAGATTAATTTGGTGTCTTGGGCTAAACCTCAGAGTTTTTGCCAAGACAGGTGAGGGCGCTGTTGTCACGGAAATGCCCGCTTTATCAAATTAAACACAGAGTCAACAGAACAGCACCAAAGAAATAGCACTAATGTCCTGTATAGCACGCATGACCTACATGCCTGACATGTGAGTCACATTTAGAGTCACATTTCACACCACAAATGAAAGGCAGTGTGTGTGAGAGTGTGTGTTATTGGACAAGGTCTAATCATTAACTACTGTATCCATTGGAGCAAACTGCCAGGTCTTCTACTCTAAGCAGTCAGTTACAGATTGTAACTGATCATCCATCAAGCTTATTCATCATACTTGGACTGAACTTTGTGGAATTGATCACAATCAGGGGACGCCATCAGTGTGCCAAATTTCAAGCCTTTTTTTTCCCCTATACAGCAATAAAGAAGAAGACTGTTGAAGAAGAAGAAGAAGAAGAAGAAGAATGACAAATGATGAGGAATGATGAAGAATATGTATGAAAAACTGTACTGGTTCCTATCCAGCATTGCTACTTGGCCTCTTGTTAATCTTGCGTATCCTCTACTCTGTAATGGATTGTTGTTTACATAGATATGTCTATGTTAAACAGCCACGCTTACCACGAATGTTTATTATTTTCATAATAAATCTATGCAACAACTGGAGAGTCCAGACTGAATTTATTTTACCCTTCTCTCTATGCAAGCTAAACGAGCTATAACATCTATTTAGCAAGCTGAAACGTTTCTCCCTCCTGACATGAGTACCAAATGTCTGGAAAAATAATCACAGGCTTCTATTGTTCGACCACAGTATTTAACTGCACACTTCCTTCTCATCTGAAAGCTATTTCCATTGCAATTTTCAAATCATGTTAAACCTCTTTCCCCGATGTGACTCTGAGCAAAAATCTAAAGTGTAAATAAAGCAGATTTTGGATTTACAAGAAAAACAAACCCCCTCAAATGAATTTCAACAACAAATGTAAACTAAAGCCTGAAGCTCCAAAAGGAACAAGACCTTTTCATTTCCAAGCAAGCAGACGAGCAGGACCAGATGTTAGAGCGTACCCTGAGAGTGTGCAAACTCATTAAACACTTTTATGGCTGAACTTGAAATAAACGTGTGTGAGAGAGCAAAGCTTTATGTGCTACCTGAGAGCAAGACACCAAAGGGTACAGAGCTGCTAAGCACAAGCCTGTGCATGTCTGAGTTTGACAGTTATTTGATACAGTTGATTATTAAATAAAACAGAATCATAAAAAGCAGCTAATGCACGTAAAATTCATCAAGGAAAAGAAAAATAAAGTTCATTTGATTTTCTTTTTTTTTTCATTTGAGCTTCTGCAGGGTTTGAGTAAAGAAAGGATTACCCCTTAACATTTTCCCCACCCCCCTTACAAACCCACTCCTACCTCCAGAAGTCACCACCTCATCCGTCTCAGTCCAGTGTCATTTCACAGTGACAGCCAACCTCTGGAATTTCAGTGTAGAAGAAAGAGAAGCAAATCATAGGGCACAGAGTATAGCAACAGCATTGAAAAGAGTATGACAGAGATATTTTTTCCCTAGAGGAGATTTTGACTTTGCACTCTGGAAATACATGAAATCCGGTGTGTCTTGTGAAAAACTGAGACTTGTTTCTGTCTAGGCAATTTAATGAGCGTAATCCCCTGGGAGGAATAGTCAGAACGCAGAGCAACCAAAGTCAGCCCCGTGGGAAACAAGGCGTTACGGCTGCTCACTGTGACAGACATGCAGCCACTTACTTTGGTCGGTGCTCTTTTTCTCCTGCTCCACATCGCTGCTGGTAGCACAGACGCCTATAGGTAAGTCAATCAAGTCGAGCAACAGGCCGTGTGATGTTGTATGGTGTGCTTCTACTCTGAAAAATCTGCAGCAGGTGAAAACTTTGCTAAGTCTAGATTCAAAAATAAGTCAAAGTATGATGTCAGACAGATGTTTACGTACCAAAGAATTCCAATCACATTTCAGGAAGGCTGAATTCCAAAAATAACACAGCAATGTTAATTATAGTATCAGATAATATACAATTCAACCTGCTTCCTCTTAAAAAAGGTGGGATCTCTAACACCTGGAATATTAGTTTCTCCACACACTGTTATTTTAAGTGGGGCTTAAGGAATAACACAAATCCCTCTATTTTGCAGTATATAATATACATAAACCTTTAACAGTCGAAACTGTTATTTTGAAAATATGTACACACAACCTTGCCCCTGCTAACAGAAGACTAAGAGAGTGCAACTTCTAAATATGGCACAGCAACTGTTAATAACTGAAGAGCACCTGTCTCTCTTAGGAGACCGTCTCCTGTGGGCTATTCTGGTTGATTTCTCTAAAGACACGGATTCCTCTTGTCCTGCCTGGGATTTTAGTGTTTGGCTGTCAGCCTAAAAGCAAAGCTAACGATGCTGAAAGGTGCAGTCAGATTTTAACGCAAGATTCTGCTATTTTTGGAATCACTTGCTCAACTAAGTTATGGTAGAAATGTTAATCGAATTTACAAGTTAAAATGTACACATGCAATGTAATCTATATGTACCACAGGTTATTTTGAGCACACCGCTGACTCTTTAACCACAAGTCAGAATAACCTTCCAGTTGATATGCATCAGCCTCCAGAAACAAGACAAAGATCAAAGCCGATTTTTAAAAGGAGGAAATATAGTGTGAGGGTGCCAGTGTCTGATTAGTATGTTTTTCTCCATCTGTAGCCTACATCCTGTCAGCTGGCTGTTGCACCATGGGGAGCCCAGCTTCTAGTGCTAAGCAAGCCTTGTGAGGAGACACTTTATTTAGGTTGCTTGTTGTTTGGACCATAATTAAAAGTGGATGCCAGAATGCCTGCAATTGAGACATCTCAGTTAGTGTGTGTGGGCCTAATTAAACATGATTCTATAATAACCTAAATTCATAATCAGTGGGGGTTTTATTTTTCATTTTATTTTTTTGCATTCTGACATGGGATTTTGTTTAAAGGCTTAATTTGCTTTGGATGTTCTGTGCACTCATCAGGGTGGGTTGTAAATAATACACACACACACACACACACACACACACATATATATATATATATATATATATATATATATATATATATACATATATATATATATATATATACATATATATCTTACCTTTGACTTCTCTTTTTCCTCTGCAAAGGCACTACAGGCAAGTCCTTACTGGAAACCAACCAGGTGTGTGTCGCTATGGTAGGAGACTGGAGTGTTGCTATGGCTGGAGGAAAAACAGTAAAGGGCAGTGTGAGGGTAAGAACAGTATGCATTCAAAGGCCAGTTTATAATCAGTAAGATAAAAATCATTAAGGCACTTAAAAAGCAAGCCGGCTGAGACATTTAAACTAACACGAAAAGCTTTCTCAATAAACAAATATTTAGAGAGAACGAGCTTTACTGCCAAAAAACTGTATCCTGACTATTGTTAGTCTTTTCATGGGGGATATTTTTCTAACCCGCAAAAATGTGGAGGAAATTACATTCTAGATTTAAAAACCTTGCCTGTATAATAGAAATTTGTGGTTTTGACTGCAATCCATCATTTTCCACCACTGATATTTCTGGTGGTATTTTCTTCATCTTAAATGTTTTACCAGCCCAGTGTGAGCACGGGTGCAAGCACGGAGAGTGCGTTGGCCCCAACAAATGCAAGTGTTTTCCAGGATACTCCGGAAAGACATGTAATCAAGGTGGGTATTTGAGGTCATTAAATAATGTCTGGAAAGCAAACTGGGTACACAGACTAATTTATGGAAGGATTCACTTTTCCAGAAAGAAAATGTTTATCTGCTCGATTGATTGATTTACAAAAAGTAAAGATCTTTCTTATTCTTAGACCTGAATGAGTGTGGCCTGAAACCTCGTCCATGTGAGCATCGCTGCATGAACACCTATGGGAGTTACAAATGCTACTGTCTCAACGGATACACCTTAATGGCCGACGGATCCTGTGCCAGTGAGTCCCAATGTGGATACATACACTGAGTGGAAATGCAGAGAACAGCTGCATATCAGGATGCATATCTGATAATTTGTGTTATTTGTGTTTGGACATGTAGATTCTAGGACCTGTGCACTTGCTCACTGTCAGTATGGCTGTGAGGAAGTACAAGGAGAGATTCAATGCCTCTGCCCATCTGCAGGGCTGCAACTGGGGCAGGATGGAAGAACTTGTGTAGGTGAGCGGTAACAGATCATACGTGCAGAAAAATTAATGTTTTAAGAAGTTAGTCTTATGCAAACAATGTGTTATATAGGGCAGTGGTATATAGGGCAACAGCCTTTATATGAAATAAGAAACACAGAGACTCTTTCTATGTCACACAGATTGAAGGTAACTGCATACTAGACACATTGTGTGAGGATTATATTACATGGTTTTGGCATGTTTTGCTTGTAAATCAACTGAATGCAATTTAGTTATATATCTTCCAACAAAACTGCTTGAGCTGTGGCTGCACCAGTCTGTCATGATCACACAGGGGAGGTCATATACAAGTTCAGCGGCATTAAATTTCACGACTGCCACGAATGCAACACATTCAGAAACAGATTTACAACAAAAACATACTTTTCATCCAAAAAGCAGCCAAATTCTATTTTTACCACATGTACTGTACAAAAAATGAATTCTGATGAGACACATTTATCCTGATTGTATTCAATGTGACATTCCATATACTTTATAGACTCCAACTGGCTTTAGGTCCACACTTTTAGTTGCTAACCACAAATATAGTAGAAACATTTTAAGCCATAGCAGTAAAACACAATCATTTGTCAAATGTAAGCAAAAGCAGAATAGAATTGCAAATAATTTGCAGAATGTTTTGACTGTACGTCTATGCCCTATATTTGATTAAACATAGGGTATTAAAAAATCAAATGTAAAACATTTTGCTTTTAGTTCAATTTTGCACACTCGCCTGAATTTTGGGGAATGAGGTTTTACATTAATTACTATTACAATTTAAAATAAAAACCTTCTTGTGCATATGTCCTGTTATGTTGAGCTGCTTGCTGAGCTCCTAATCAAACACAATTCAGCAATGCTACAAGGCTTTGAGAGTTCCTATTTATGATTATCAAAATGATAAAGCCCCAAAAACAGTAACTAAATCTATAGAAATAACTGGTAACACACCCCTGGCAAAGCAAATAGCAAAGAGGAAGTGTTATTGACCAGAAGGTACTGGATATGACTGCATGTGAAAAGGTTTTCGAAGGACTCTATGCAGCTTTGAAAAACTAAGTATGCCCCATTATTAAGTGGCTTTTTTCATATGATTTTAGCAATCTCTCACATCATTGTGGAGAAATTTGCTTCTCTTCTTTGCAATGTTGCTTCTGTTTTTGCACTGATCTCTTAAGATCACTCAAAATTTCATGTAGATTGACTTTAAATGGGCCATTGCAACACGTTGATTCTTTTCTGTTTCAGCCGTTTTGTTGTAGATTTGTTGCTGTGCTAAGGATCACTGTCCCGTTGCATGACCCAGTTTTAGCTAACCTTTAGCTGTCGGCAGATGCCCTCACCTTTGACTCTAGAATACTTTGGTATACAGTGGAGTTCATGGTCAACTCAATGATTGCCTTTTGCCCAGGACAAATGATTGCAAAAAATCCCAAGTCATCACCCCTCCACCATTGTGCTTAGCAGTTGGTATGGAGTCTTTGAGCTTGTATGCTATGGTTAGGTTTCACCAAAAATAGCACTATGCATTATAACCAAATATGTTCACTTTTGTCTGATCTGTCCAAATAAGATTATTCCAGATGTCTTGTGGTTTGTTTTAAACCTAAACTGTGCTGCCATGTTCTTTTTAGAGAGAAGGTGTTTTTTCTTGGCAGCCATCCCAAACAAGCCATATCTATTCAGTATTTTTCTAATTTTAATGTTATAAACTTTAACATTTAACATGCTCAGTGAGACCTGTAGCTCTTGGGTGTTTTGCAGTTTCTCCTACATTGAACCATCTGATCTTGGGGTAAATTTGCTTGAACATCCACTCTTAAGAAAACAGTGGCATTCTGTTAACACACACCTGAATGGTCCAGACCAGCAAACTGCTAAACCATCTGCTTTTATATCAGTGGTCACATTTAGTGATGAACAATTAATTAAGTGCATTTGATTAACAGCCTTTGGCTGCTAGTTACCCTCTTGATTTTTATGGAATCGGTAAGGGTGTACTTAGTTTTTTCACAAGACTACAGAACTCTTGATAATTATAAAAAAAAACATGGGCTCTTTATTTTTTCTCCTGCTTTGTTTCTCTTTAGATATTGATGAGTGTGTAACTGGGAAGAACCTCTGCCCATACAACAGACAATGTGTGAACACCTTTGGCAGCTACTACTGCAAGTGCCAGGAAGGCTACGATCTGAAATATGTCAACGGCAAATATGACTGTGTAGGTAAGGTATACATGATCATTAAGGGGAGTCATCTCCTCACTTCAATTCCTAAAGGTACAAATAGGCTTCTTCCAATTCCAGACCTTGATGAGTGTGCAGCCGGCACCCACAAGTGCAGCCACCACGCTGTCTGTGTGAACACTCAAGGATCCTACAGGTGCAGGTGCAAGTCTGGCTTCAGAGGCAATGGCTTTGAATGCTCTGGTGAGATCCGAGATTCGCTGCAGAGAATTACGAATAAAATAATTTTAGCAAAGCCTTTCATTTCTACTGAGATTTGTCAAATTAAGGCATTCACGCTTGATTTAAAAAACAGACGAGGGTAATCAGTCAGGTAGGTCAGGAGAAGTTTTACAGCCACATATTTCATTTGGACTCTTTAAACATCTGCAAACAGCAGTCCTGCCAAGGCTAGTTTCCTGCCTTCAGACTCCCCTCCTCTTCACAGATGTTAACACCAGAGAGGCACAGATTGAAAACACACCTGTGTAAATACGACACTGCATTGTAGCTAGCCAACTGAAAAAGGAGAAATAAAGATGTACTCTTTGAACCAGACCCAGATAATAACAGGTGAAATCTCATGCAGCCAAATAACAAAAAAAGAGGTCAGGGCTTTCTGCGTAAATGAAAATGCCTTTATTTTCTGTAGTTAAGCCGTTTTATCAGAGTTCGTGGGATGGAGAAAAAGGCAGTGCAGATGATTCCCTGAATGGTGAGATTGTATAGAATCCAAGACTCTGTTTCTGCTATTCACTCCCTGCCCTGCAACCCCATTCACTCATCCCTTCCTCTTGTCTATATATAAGAGCACCTCCCCCACCTCTCTCCCCTGCTCATGGCTGAAAATGTATGTCCATAGCACCCGCAGTCTGAGACCTTAAATCCTCAGCATGGCCTTATACAGTAAATTGCTTGAGCATTTAAGAAACTAATTTAAGCTGTGCCCGCTTATGTCTTATCTGCATGCAGTAGGAGGATCTGTTGTCTTAGCATGTTAATTTGTTATAGCTCTGCTCCTGTGGAAAGCATATTATCAATGGCCTGGTAAGTCACTGCAGGGAAATAATAAATAAGAACTGCATCTGCAAAATACATGACAAACAAGAAAGACATCTGAAGTCAAATACTATGTTTGTCAGTCATGATTGCAGAGCCATATGTCTATTCTGATTCCTCTTCCTGCCTGCAGCCATCCCAGACTCCCAGGTGAAGCCTAGGATTCTGGGAGGTAAACTGACCGACGAGGACATCAAAAATGTAATCCTCGAACCAGTCGCAACGCCACCTCCCAACATCCCCCTGCAACCTTTTGACTATGACGGGGAGGTCTATGTTGGCACTATGACTAAAGGAACGCAAGAGGAGGGATTTCCTGAGGAAGAAGAGGAAGAGGTGGAAGAGGAAGACAACCAGCTCAATCCAAGAGGAGACGTTTTCAGTAAGGGGCATATTGTTTGGCAGCGCTATGATAAATGAGTTCCACTATTCTGGGTGGTCTGCAAAGTAAGTAGTAACCATAAACAGACTAAACAAACTCAGTGTGATTCAAAAGAGACTGTCCCCTCATGTTTACATGACATCTGAATGTAATTATGGATTTTCAGCTGAAATAACTGTCTGAAAGGGCAGCTCTGGATTAAGGCCTTGACCAAAGAAGAAAAGGGGGTGTTGCTTCAGATCTGCTGTTAACCTCAAGCCCAGAGTTATCCCAGTCTCACTGACTTATCTATAAAGGATCAAAGGCACTATGATGATTATACTGGTATAAATAAAATAAAATGTCAACCTATTTTTTTTCTCAAAATCCTTGAATTCTTACTTACTCTGCTATATTAAACTATTGGTCACAACAGACTGAATGTAAATTCCCAATAATAACCCAGCACTGTAAAATCAAGACTTACCAGCTTACATTTAAAACCTTCAAAACCCCATGAATGAGGTTGTCTTTCACTGATAATCTTGAATTTTATGGAAAGATCAGAGGCTGTGTAAGAACTCAGAAAGCAAGAGGAGACAGGCCCCAAGACATCCATCACCTCCAGGGAGGAATGTTAGTCTGCTGGCATGTGAGAGCCCAAGGATACAACTCATCCTGGGCCTGCTTCCCCATCCCTCAGGTGGAGGGGGAGGCGGGATGGGAATTTACAAAGCCCCTAAACCTTTTATTATGTTTTCCCCAAAACAGCTGTTGTGCAAACAGACTTGCCTCCTTGTAGGAAGGTCTGTCATCAGCACTCTAGACTTCTCTAAAACAGGCCTACTCTGACTGAGCAGCTTCAATAATCCCAGCTGTCACTCATCAGACTGTCTGTGGCTGCATTTCATGGGGGTGATTTGCTGCTAGAGCTTTAAATTGCTTGGAGGGGATATATGCTAAAGTTGTAGCTCCATTTTATGGTATGAGTGACAGCAGGGCAGGTCTTTACCTGTTGGTTAAAAACCCCTTTCTACCTGTCATCTTGAAAAATCTCTTTGCTGTATTATTTATGCATTAAGTTCTTTCCATTGCATATTTTTTAAGAGTAGTATCAGAGTTCCGTCAGTTTTTGCACTCATTATCTTAGTCTAGTTCGAGTCTAATACAAAATCCATCAGGAAATCACGCGATCAGCTAAAGTTGAAAGGTATAATCTAAATGAATTTAGGATTTAGAGCAAAACTTTTGAACCAATGAATACCAGTTTAACTTAGGCATGCCTAATAGCTGAAAGCTTAAATGTGTATATTAAGATGAATTCACTCCATTTTTTTAATTTAATCTCTAAACACAGTATCAGAGGACTTTGAGTCAGTGTTCGGACCAGCCACAGAAGTCAAAGAGATCCACATAGCGCCAGCTCAAGAAGGTAATCAAAAAGTGTGTTCATGTTTCATTGTTCCCAGAAAGTTGATTCTGTTCGTCACATTGCGTTTTCATTGAGAGAAAAGTTTTGTCACTAATTCAAGTGACTTCTTTAGTCTCAAGACCAAAGTCCTCCAGATGAACAGAATTAATTTTCTGGGATTTCCTTACCTGGATGATTTAGCATATATTAAGACGTGTTATTGTTGTATAATCGCTACTCAGCTAATTTAAAAATGTGTTCCTAACATTTACTTTCTAGAGTATTTCATGGATTGCAACTTTGACAAAGGGGCGTGCGAATGGATCCAAGACAAGTCTGATGACATGGACTGGAGTGTAGCATACCATGACAATGGTAACGACGTGATGAATGTTACTTTTTCAAAGGAGAGGTATTCATTTTTGTGCATTCAGATACTGTAACTTACATCAGCTACAAACCTTCTCAGGTGGTGAGTACTACATGGCTTTGAGTGGGCTTGTAGGGGAGCAAGAGGATGTGGCCAGGTTGAAACTGCTTCTTGGTGACCGGTCCCAGTATGGCAGCCTCTGCCTTACCTTTGACTACCGTGTGGTTGGCCCTGATGTGGGCACGCTCAGGGTACTGCTGGACAACAATGTTTACCCAGTATGGGAGCAGAGTCAGAGCAGGGAGCAGGGCTGGCAGACTGAGTTTCTCACAGTGGCCTGGAAGGAGAAGGCCCCAGAGTCTGTAAGTCATTTACACACATTATAGAACATTATATTTAAAATCTTCTTCAATACTTGTGGCTAGCTATGATGGGATCTTGGCCTAAAAAGTAAATTCCTTTGATGTTCTGAAAAGGCAGCCATCACATTACTAATTTACTACTCAGATAACAACCTAAATGTACAACTGCATGTCGGTTTGTGTTTCAGGTTATCTTTGAAGTTCAGCGCGGGAAAGGTCTTGGAGGTGAGATTGGGCTGGACACTGTTGTGCTGACATCAGGAACGTGTCAAGAGGATCCAGTCTTTTAAGAACATATGCCTTGACATTTATCCATGTTATGGTGTGTTTCTTGTGAATTTTTCCCCATTATTCCCTCAGTGCAGACACACAGTCTACAGGGAACAATACATAAACTAAGTGCAGAGAAATTCATGTCATCACAAAGCTGCTACATAGAAGCACCCTGCTATAGTTTTTTTTGTGATTTTCAAAATCATCTTTTATGGTACAGATAACTCAGATCTCAGGAAAAGGTGAAAATGCTAACTTTATTAGTCTGGTCCAACAGTATTGTGCTTAAACCATTGTTATGTTTGCAACAATGCATTTCTGAAGTTAATAGTTAAAAAGTTAATAGTCCACAATATGTAATGTGAATTGTTAGGTTAATTATATCTGCAATTTTAATTGATCAACGTTTTTGAAGGCTGTTTAGTTTAAACAATTAAAAAAAAACTATCAGTGCATACAATTGTGTAAGATTTGCTGTATTATTATACCATGTTATTACATTAAATGTTTTTTTCTAACTTCCTATCATTTATTTTTTCCCATGTACAGATTCCATAATGATGATTATTTTACAGTACCAAATGTTCAAAAGGTTTTGAGCTGCAACTAATTTCTTTACAGTTTGCTTCAGACTCTGGCTACTTTTTTAAAACAAATTTTAAGTCCAGACCTTGTACCTAACCATTTTTAATCAGTTACAAAAACACACCATCTACTCCCATATATTTAGTTACATCTATGAAACTGACAACGCTAACACGGATTAACGAGCATACAATATAATTTTAACAAAGTTATTCCCAAAGAACTATTATCACAAAATCCGGCATAACCCAGCAGGGGGTGCAGTGTCCTTAAAAAAATGCACATTTTCCTAGTAAAATATAAAGAAACGAGAGCCCCAAACTCCTATTATCTACTGCAGGTTTCTACAAACTGGGTAAAAGTGTGGTAACAGATGACAGCTACATGTGGCCCTCTGTTGGTGTAGCTTAACTACTGCAAAGATGTTGCGGTTAACTACCGTAAAATAAAGCGATGTTACGGCTTACTAATCTCACTCAAATAAAGCAAAAACACGAATGACTTTAAAGTCTGTGATATTTTGAACATTAAGAGTCATGTGTACGCTGTGATAAAATATTAATGTACATGTTGTATAAGTAGTGGTGGCCTGAGAGCGTATCTCGGCGCTCGTTGGTTGTTTCGTCCTGACCAGATCACATGACCCGACGTTACCAGCTTGTTAGCAGCTAGCTACGTTAGCGCCAGAGTTTACCAGGAAACGGAGAGCCCTGACGTTACCTCCAGACACGCCAAGGGAAGGAGCTGCCAAACAGATGTATTAAGATCATTTAAGTTATCTGGTGGCTTATTATTTTTATTCAACAGCTGCCTGGATCTAACTGTGAGGTACGTGACTTACACTCTTATCTGCATGAAAACCAGGCTAGCTGATCTGGTACCCTACATTAACCTAACTCCAGCTGTTATCTTGTTTTCCTTCTTCACGATAGCCAGCTCAGCTAACTAGCTAACTGGCCGGTAGTACCAACTTGGTGACTCTGTTATGTTACAGCACGTTAAAATATGTTTCGTATTGTGTACCATGTAACTACAAGCTAAACTTTAATACCTTGTTTGCATCTTAATGTAACGTTATCGCATGTTTGGTGGCAGATAATACGTTATTGCAGTGTACCTGCTGTCCCGGGCCAACAGATAAAAACTGAGCTCTTATCTCTGTATTACAGCTAGCTAAACGCTACCTGAATGGCCTGACTCTTCAACATTAAAGAAATGAGCATGTGACCAGGGACTGGGGTTTAACAGCACATGATCCAGACCAGTGGATGAGCTCAAAATCAACCTAGGGTGAGAACAATATGTTTTCAATGCCACACTTCTTCTTGCTGCAACTTTTTTTGTGTGTGTAATGGTGTACAAATACTAACAGTATCCATCACACACTCTTTCTACTAGGTAAACTATTTCAAAAGTGGTGGATTTGGGAGTAAATAGCCATGACAACAAAGACATCCTTGTTGAAAGTCATTCTGCTCGGTGACGGTGGTGTAGGAAAGAGTTCCATCATGAATCGCTACGTGACCAACAAGTTTGATGCACACCTTTTCCACACCATCGGGGTTGAGTTCCTCAACAAGGACCTGGAGGTAGATGGCCACCAGGTTACCCTCCAGATCTGGGACACAGCTGGCCAGGAGCGCTTCCGCAGCCTGAGGACTCCTTTCTATCGTGGCTCTGATTGCTGTCTGCTCACCTTCAGTGTTGATGATAACCAGAGTTTTCTGAACTTGGGCAACTGGAAGAAGGAGTTCATCTACTATGCGGATGTCAAGGAGCCGGAGAAGTTCCCGTTCGTAGTACTGGGCAACAAAGTGGATGTGACGGAGAGGCAGGTGTCTACCGAGGAGGCGCAGCAGTGGTGCAAGGAGAATGGTGACTACCCCTATTATGAGACCAGTGCCAAGGATGCCATCAATGTAGCAGTGGCCTTTGAGGAGGCAGTGCGTAGAGTGTTGGCAGTGGATGAAAGAACGGACCACCTCATCCCTACAGACACAGTCAAGCTTCACAGAAAGCCTCGCTCCACTGCCACTTGCTGTTCGTAACACCCAGGAGTTATCACCAACATGAATTCACTATTAGGCCCATTGAATGAGGATGTAGGTGTACAGTTCTGTAGTAACATCTTATTTAAACAAATTGCGCTACTGTTATACTGTTGATGGTTTGATAATGCAAAGTGTTGGATTTGTTTGGGGGAGAAAAACAATGAAAAAACACTAAATTAATGCTAGTGTCATTACAAATACAATTAAAAGCACTTGACTCAACACTGCCAAAGGCCATTAAGTCAGGCTTACGGGGGGAAAAAAACATTTTGTGTTGACCCAAGACAACTTATAGTTATAAATTAGAGTATTTTTCAAAAGGTTAAATGATTCCATTTTTTTTTTTATTTGTTTAGATATGTGCAACCTGGAGAGTGCAATTACTGTAGGGTCTCTACACTCCACTCCCTAATATTGTAATGCAGAATGGTGACATGATAGTAATGAAATAACTGCAGAATTGAAATAACATATATCTACCAATAAACTTATTTCTGAAAATTATGAGGTAGCTAAGGAAATTCTTTGTATGACTAACAAATGGAAGCTTGTTATTAATGCACATTTAGGTCTTGTTTGTGCACATTCTGCATTGTGGATAGATTATGGCTGTGTGTTGAAAGCAATGAGGGATGAATTAATTCCCTGAAATATTAAAACAGATTTAACATGCATGGCATTTGGAATATTTATGTTTCTGGAAACTTTTGTATTTTGTAAGCTCTTTTTATCATTGGAAAAAAACATGAATCTAACTATAAGCAGAATAAATAATTGAGTAGTGACATTTTTTTTTCATTGATGGGATTATTTAGCTAATGAATGCACTTATTTTTTAAATATATTTTCAAGTTGAAAGTCTCCCCATAGTTATTTAAAACTGTGAACCATATGTTTAAGTGTCATTTTTTTTTTCTTTCAAAGTTGTACTACTGGCATGCCAAGTGATGAATAAACCCCCTGAAAATTGCCTGTTATGTATGTTTTGTAGACTGGAATCTAGCTGATAAATCAGTTTAATATTTCCTGTGAACGTATTGGACTATGCTCTGCAGTAAGGCAACACTAACTTACAGATATTTTCTTTCTGGATATTTTTGCAGTGCACATGAAATTTGAAGCCATAATGTTACACAAAGCAGCCACATCCACTCTATTAAAAAAACAAAACAAACACGCACAATGCAAAACACTGTTTATACAAATCCACTTTTGTTCTGAACACATTGAAGATTTTTAAAGAAGAACAGAAACAACTGTATTAACTATATACAACATAAAGACACTATTGAAATTTTTGTGTGAAGTGATTAACTCAGGAGATGCTTCTTCCCAAGGAACTGGACTTTCCTCTCAAAAGCAGTTGAGCGGATGGGCGCGTTGATTTCATAGAATGGATTCATTGCAAACTGAAAGACAGAGCAGGATAAGATTAAATGCTAAAAGCAAAATATACCAAATGTCACATCATGCTAAGATACTCTTATCACCTGGATAACGACTTACCTTGATGTATAAATCATAGACGTCGTTAAAAAAGTTTTTGATTCCATCTTCTTGTCGCATGTCGTGCAGCATGATGAATCTTATATGTGTTGCAAATAGTTAAAGAAAAGGAAGACATGCCTGTACGCTGAATCTGCCCGGAAACAATGATAACAAACTCATTAAGTCCCAAAATAATCACACTGGTGGCCCTGATTTCCATATTTATATTACATGTTAGACCATAGCTTTAAATCTCAATGATTTAAATGAATTAACATGTTTTTTAAGATGTAGATTAATAGAAGATTCAAAACTTGTGCTTGATTTTGGTTATTCAACTTGCTGTTTCAATTAAAAATACTGTGTATAAACTACACCACTGAAATGAGATTATTTAACAAACGTAACCCTTTCATAAGTGTACAGCCCTTTGTTTTCAGCTGGGAGTTGTCTGAAGGTGCTATATAAATAAATTGCTTGCTCGCTTGCTATCAGTCTAAAAACAGTAATATCTTAATTAATGCTGAGCAAAGAAAAAATGTGTTTTCATCGGGCAACTGACACAGCATCAGGAAATAATTATCACATGAAACAGAACAAAAGGATATGTCCTGCAGTGACAAATGCAGAAACAAACCACTCGTTGAATTTGTCCACAGTTTTCAAGTACATATTGTTGGACAGCCACATATTTTCATCCACCAAATCCAGGGCTGCATGTGCAATGAACTGGTTTAGGTGACGATGATCATCCTGTAAGTATGATGTAAGTAAATGTAAGTAAGAACAGTTGTTTCATGATTTAATTAAGAGGGGGGCAATTATTTTTTTTCCACATAGGGCCAGGTGGGTTTGATTAACTTTCTTTTTTCCCTTTAATAAACAAATTAATCGTTTAAAACTGCATTTTGAATTTACTCAGATATCTTTGTCAAACATTGAAACCTGTTTGATTATTTGAAATATGTAAGTGTGTCAAATACCTAAATAGAGACAAATACTGCGCTGTAGCTCAGTAATTGAGTGATTAAATTAAGCGAGGTTACCTTTGATTCGGGCTTCCCAGCTGGCAGGAACTCCATCTCAAACACAGGATTGTCATGATGACCAACCATGACAAAGTAAAAGCTTCCAGACATCGTCTTCTCCTCTTAGCAAAGATAAACTGATCTGAAATTAATCCCTCCACAACGAAATAAGCAAACTTATAAGTAGAAAATAGTGACAGCGTAACCTAAAATGACTGTAAACCCTCTGGATAGCAAGCTAGCACTAACCGCGGAGCTCCACGGATGCTTAAAGAAACTACATGACTATTGTAAGACCAAGATAAGCATTATATGAATAGAAACAATAGAAAGGTATGTCATATATCTGTTTTTAAAGGAATAAAACCGGTGTTTGTTTACCTGTTAGTTGCGTTTCCTGGATCGCAAGAACAGCAGTCGCAAAATGATGACATAATAAAGTAGCGAAACTTTTTTGTACTAAATCTTTTAAATGATAATTATTTTCTAACGCACTTTTAGAAACAATGCTATATGAAACACTGAATGCATATAATTAAATTATAATAAATACGTTTTTGGTTTTTCGACGTGACGTCATAATTATGCGCATGCACGGAACCAAGCTTTTCCGTTGACGGTGGATTTAAATGTTTCAAGAACAAGAAAAGAGACGCGAAGGTTTGTGGTCGTCAGGCAGGTGAGTATTCTTCTTCTTCTTCTTAAGATACACATGGTGCACATGTTGCGAAGATAGTGGAATACAATTTTGATAACAGCCAATAATACTTGGGAAAGTTTTTGAAAGCGAAGGTTTTTATTCTCACGCTCGTCGTCCAATTGTCTGCTTCTGTTTGTTTTATGTCAGGTCTCACAAAGATCCCAGCTATGTCCTCCTCTAAGGAAGATGCGTTATCCCCTGACGAGCTGAGGAAAAGACTCTATCAGACTTTTAAAAGTAAAGGAGTTCTTGATACACTCAAGGTAAGCAATGTTAATAACGGTGCTGTTATTATTATACATTGCTGTGAAAAAGTATTTGCCTTTCTCGATTTCTTTCACATCACCATGGAGGACTTATAGTGCACTCTTCTTTGCACAATTGTTAAATTCATCCACATTGAAAGGTTTTTAAGCATTTATGGACTGTTTACGGTTATGTCAAAGCAATTAGAATTTAACATTCATCTGGCATTATTTTGAGGCATCCAGAGGTGGACTTCCTGGCAGGTTTCTCATCATCGTCCTGCTGCATAACCCAGGTGTGCTTGAACTTCAGGGCAGAAACTGATGGCCAGACATTTTCCTTCAGGACTTTCTAGATCATAGACCATTACACTACCACCACCATGTCTGTTGGTATGATGTTCTTTTTATGAAATGCTGTGTTAGTTTTAAGCCAGATGTAATGGGACTCAAACCTTCCAAAAAGTGAAACTTTCGTCTCATTATTCCGCTTTCTCCAAAAGTCTTGAGGATCATCAATATGTTTTTTTGGCAAATGTGAGCTGAGCCTTTTGCTCAGTGGTTTTCTCCTTGGAACTCAGTGACATCTTGAATGAGTTGTCATTTTGCTTTTAGAGTAATTCTGGTAGGCTGGGCATTCTTCAGAAAGGTCACCGCTTTTTTATAGCTCTAACAATTGGATAGTGAGACTGGCTTTAGTAGTGGTGATGTAACTCTTTCCACACTGATAGCGTGTTGCATGATGTGTTGCTTTTTGGGATCTTTTAGCTTACTTCACTTTGTGAGACAGCTTCTGTTTGAGTGATTACTTGATTCAACAGGTCTGCCAGTAATCAGCCAGGGTGTGGATAGTGAAATTGAGCTTGACTTTACAAAAAAAGGTGTTAAATTACAGTTAATCAAAGGGGCCAAATACTTTTTCACAGCACTGTAGCAATGTTCAGTGTTTGGTCTTCATCCTTCTCTTTGACTATTCGGATCTTATTTAGGCACAGCTGCGAAATCAGCTCATCCAGGAGTTAAAGTACCCAGCTTTGGCAGGCCAAGAACCAGTTCCCAGGCCAGCACATGTGAAACATGAACCCATTTTAGTTTCAGCCTGTAACAGCATAGTGGCAGATCATCTCCAGAACTCGGGGTATGAGTACACACTTTCTGTGTTCTATCCTGAAAGCGGATTATCTAAAGACAAGGTGTGTATGACTTTTTTATGTACATGTAGCTTGAGGTGTCAAGAAGATGGAGATGAAGGTCTCTGATCTCTGATCTACTTTTACAGGTTTTTACAAAAGAAGACCTTCTTCAGCTTCTTAAAATACGGCCTGAATCAAACCTTTACAAGTCATTGGTAATTATAATTATTTTGAACTTAGAACATCTTTTTGATGTAAGTATTAAGACATAGTGTAATTACTAATAACAGCGCCATTATTATTTTCTTACAGTCTTCCAATAAAGAAAACCATGATAGGGGTATGTACAGTGTCCTGTTCCTTCTACTTCTAATAAAACTGCTTTTGTTCGAGAGTCTCTCCAGTGATTTATTATGTCTTTATTTACCAGGGTTCCTGATCAGCCTTCTAACACAGCTAACAGATCATTATACTCGGAACCTGTGCCACGATGCCGACACTCAGACAAGTTTATCAAGTTATGGAGAGTCTCTTGGTATGAACTGATGTCTGACGGTGACTGGCCATTTTATATTCATGCCCTCCAACAAAGAGTTTTAATGTGTTCTCCCTGTCTTTCCATTCACAGTAGAGAAGATGAAAACAATAGATCGGGAATACGAGGGTTTGGGGTACAATGAGGACAAAGTGTTTCCATTACAGTCAAAACTGTCTGCGTATAGAAAAGACATTGAAGTGCAAATGGAAACAGAAATGAACTTAAAGGTACACACTCGTAACAAACATGGTTTATTTGGTCACATAGTTTTCCTCCAGGTTGGGTCGCCTCAATGTTGTCTTTTTTTCTTCATCTTCTTTTGTAGATAGAACATTTTAAAGAAGTTGAAATCGCCAAGGTGAGGATGGAAGAAAAATCCAAATTTCATAAAGAATTTGAAAGGCTGAAGCAGGAGCTGGAGAGGACTTATGAAATGAAGACAAAGGCCCTGATGGAGCGAGAGAAAAATGCTATTGATCGGTTGCAAAAACAGCAAGAGGTAAATGGCTGCTACAATGAGGTGCTCTTTTTCTCATATAAACCTTGAACATGTAATGTAAGATTTCAAAGGTCTGACACCCAGGTGAATATTTTACTAATAATATCACCTTAAAGTTCTGGTGTCAGTTTGAGGATTCTGGCCTTCTTACCTAACTTTCTTTTACTGGCTATCACTTGATCTTTTTAAATTGTTCTCAGTCCTCAAACCTTGCTGCTCATTTCCTGAGCTGTATGTATGATTTGGCATCAGGCTTCTATATCCGACTGCAATTTGATTATGGGTGGTTCTGAGCATTACAGTTTACATTCAAATTATTTCTCCTTAAATTTAAGATAGACTAATTATCTCTTATTTCCACTTCGCTTCTCTATAGATTGAAGAAAAGAACTTATACATTGAGAGACAGTCAGTGCTGAAGGAAATTGAAACACTACGTAGCAGAGAAAATGAGCTGAGGATGAGAAGAGAAGCCTTCGAAAAGTAAGAATTTTTTATGACTATTTATCTGAGTGAAATGATGCTGCACTCTTCCATTGTGGTCACAGGTTCATAGTTATTGCTGTTGTCTTTGTATGGTAATAGGACTTGTCAAATCCATGAGGAGAAGATCAAGACAGCTGAAGAGCTGCTGAGGAGGAGAGAACTGGCTGTGAAAACCATGGAGGACACGTATGACCAGAAGCTGAAGAATGAACTTTCCAGGTACTTACTGTCAGTACTGTGTGTATACTATACAGTATACATTATCATCATTATCTGTGACATAAAAATCAATACAGTAATCCTGTTGGTGAATTTCAAATATTTTCCTGCTAAATAAAGCAGTAAATATATCTCCAATGACACTGAGTTAATTAATGTACCAACCTTTATTTAACTTAAGTGATTTTCTTTTTATCAAAAGAATATAGCTATCAGCAGCAACAGCAATTAATAGAGTAACATACACAAGAGGACTTTACCATGTATTTGACAGAGGACAACATTGCTTTTGCAAATCTGTAGTTGATCACTAGGTCGAGTATTTGCTTTGTGTAATGTAGAAAGAACAACAAGTCACGTTGTCTTGTACTGTTTTAGTTTTAGTCCTGCTTTTAAATGTCTCATCTTGTCTTTAAATCAGGTATCAGCTTGAACTAAAGGAGGACTACATCAAGAGAACAGAAAAGCTCACAGAAAGTGAGAACAGAAACAAAGGCAAGTATGTCAGTCAGTGAAGGATTTATGACCAATTTTCTGTTGCCTGTGCTTTGTCTGCTTTCACATCTTTGTATTTTTCAGTGGAAACTGTCCGTATCCAAAAGGAGTCAGCTGCAATTAATGCCAAATTGGAGGACCACAGTAAAACGTGCTCAGAGCTGAAGCGGCTGCAGGTAAAGATCCAAATCCATCCATCCTTGTTAACTTCACCCTTTTCAGTGGACGTGAGGCAAAATGATAAATAATTATATTAGCATTCAGTTTAATTCTGTGATAAATGCATGCCATCCAGTGCGATTCGGTTCCCATGCTTTTAATATCCCTCGCGGGCTTGTTTTTCCAGATCGAGTTAGACACAGCACAGCAGCAGATTTCTCTGCTGACTCAACAGAAGGAGCTGTTAAGGGAAAGAATGGAGAGCATGAGTGACTACCCCCGCTTAACAAAAGAGAAAGCAGAGCTGCAGGGGCAGCTGCAGCTGCTAAAGAAACAGCTGGAGGAGGCCCAAGAGGAGAAACGGCTTCTTCATGCAGGTAGAGAGTGGTGGTTGCTCTCGAGTGTCTACCAGGAGAGTGTCCCTATTCAGTTAAAAACATGAAAAACACAATCAGGCATACTCTGTTTATAATAATGCACATCTGATTATCTTATAGCCTGGGACTATATAACCAGATTTATTGTGTCTAAAATGCAATCCTAGTTTTGGTAAGTCTGAATATTTGCAGTCTTTGCCATAAGCAAGGTTCTTGAAGTTCCTGTGTTGCATTCAGAGTGCATGAGTATAGGCTCATTGTGAACTGTGTAAGGTGCAGTGTACTGTGAAGCATTTTTGGTAGTCTTATCCCACTGCCTCTGGCTGAGCTGAGTCTTCTTGAATGTGTCTTGCCTGCCAAAGTAGGGCCTCTGTGTCTTGTTTGTAGCTTTGCAGACAGCCAATGAGGAAAGGGGGATGAGTGAATGGGAGCAGAGACAGAGGTCCTTTTACCCATGGCAAAGAAAATCTTACCTCTCTCTGAGGCTTACAGTATTCATCTTGTCTAAAGATGGGGCAAAGGAGCAGTGGGCCTCTCTCCTCAATGCTAACAAAAGGCAGTGACATGATAATGGGCCCCATGTGCTGTAATGTCATGCTGGTCAAGAACTGCTCTATACAAAACCAGATGCTTTTTCATCTGACAGTTTTCCCACTGAAGACAAATGCATTGGGGGAAATGAGCTGTACTTTTATGTTATGTTTTAAGTCGTATATATCCTGTCTCAGATTTGGGCAAACCATCCAAAGAGCAACTATCCTTGCAGTTGGAGCTTCAGAGGCTACAGAGTGCTCGCAGATTGGATGCGGAAGAATCTGACAACCAGAAACAGGTGCTGCAGGCACAGCTCCAGAGTGAGGTCAGCTACATCACAGCTCCTTGCTGTGGGAAACAATTTTTCTTCACCTTGAAGAATTTGTGTTCGCAGTATGCCCTCAAATCTCTGGTTATCAAAAAATATACATGTCGTTCACTTTTGTGTCCATTTTTTTCTGCAGATGGAGCAATGTGCCCAGTTCAAAGCTCAGCTGATAGAGTGTAAAGAGAAATCCCAGTGGATGGCTAACCATGTTGAGGACATTAAAATGCAGCTTCACCAAACTCAGCAAGGTACACTTTGATGTGGCATCCCTGTTAATGTGGCTAGTCACATCAGATGATCTTGCTTTAAGTACAGTTGACTTTATTTTTGCTTTTCATAAGCAGGCTTGCTTTCTTTTCTAGCTCATACAGTTCTGTACACAGTTACACATTGCACATATTGATTCATCCTTTTATTTGTATTTTTGATGGTCTTTATAGAAAACTGAGTAAAAGCAAGAAAGAAATCAACACTCTAGTCTTAACTGCCTATTTTTGGTGTAGCCCCATGTAATTATTTCTAATTAGCTTTGGGGGTTTTTCTCTGATTTTTCATGGTGGATGGTATTCTGTAGTAGTACTCAACATTCATCTTGTTTGCTTTTCCCCTGCTCTTCCTTTTGTGTGACTCATGTGATCCCGGCAGCTCTTGAAAATGAAGTGCTGCGTAATCCCAAACCATCTCTTGTTGATCGCTCTGTACTAGAGCTCGGCGCTGACAAGCTGGTTCCTCCTGACATCTATGTGGACAGAACTCTGCTGAGGGCCAGGGTGGGTTATGATGTTTGTGAAATAGATGGCAATCTGGGAGGAAGCAAATCGCCTTGGAGTGATGTACCAGATTCTGATTTGGAGTTGGTAGCTGAAGCTAAGACTCGGATCAAGCAGCTGCAGAGGGAGGCTGAGACTTTAGAGGAAGCTTACAGGAACTACCAGCAGAGGGCAGTGCGCTCCACCATCTCACACATGCTTCCCCCAAGACCTCTTTCCCCACAACAACCACATCCTTCTCATTCCCCTGACTCTCCTCTTAGAAAACACGACCCTCTCCGTTCACACAGTCACTTAGCCCACAAACCAAAGATCTCACACAGACCACTGTCTCCTCAGTCTATCCAATCCCCCTCCAATGGCACCAGAAAGACTTTACCATCTGCACAATCAAGAGTTACCTTCTCAGAAGATCATAACCAGCCACAGGCCACATGTTTTGTTGACCACAGTCTCTATTCGCTGACCGAGCCTTTGTTCCTAAAAAATGGAAACGCTCCAGATGAAAGCTTGGGTCTATCCAAGCACCCATCCCCTACAACACAATCTTCCTTCAAGAATAATCTTCCAAGAGAGCTTACAGAAGGTAATATGTCAAAAAACTGAATAATGATTTATGTTCTCAGTGCTTATATGCTGCACACATGCATGTAAACTGTATATTTTCTATGGAAATTATTTGAAAATTCAGATCAGTCTGTCCAGATCTTTACACATCAGTCTCTGAGCACGTTTCTACCTCAGATGTGTTTTTTAATATTAAGTCCTTCCTTCTGTTAGGGCCAGTCGTGTCTGCAGTCCTGCTTCCACAGCTGTCGTCTGACAGGCAGCTCTCTCCTGCCCTCCACAATGAGGTGGTGACCTCAGAGGACTTGTCCTCCGAGCTCAGTCCACCTCGCAGTCCTCAGCTCAGGAGCACAGCACGCGACCATTCCAGGTATCATCTGGCATCACTTTCAAGGACAGTGCAGTGTTTCGCATACATTTTATGATGAGACAGTGAATACCAATGCCTATGTTGCCACTGTGTCCTTCAGTCCACCAAAGCTACAGCAAGTCTTCTCCAGCTCAGAGTCTTCCCCACAGCCTGAGAAGATAAGCCTTGAAGATCTCACTGGAGGATTATCAGGTACTCAGTGTTGTTCATTGTTGTTAGTTGATTTTTGTGTAGTATTTTCCCCTTATTGTTCAAAGCATAATCAAATAGAATGTGGTCATGTATTTCTGAAGCCAATGTTTGCAGTGTACGTGACTCATACAACCGACTTTGAGCTTCAGCAGTCTGGTCGCGTCATTGCTGTTGAGGAAGAGGTTCTGGGCCATAAATTGTGATCAAAGGGGAACTTTTAAACTGTTAGAACATAAAGTTCTTTTATAGTAGTGCTTCATGCTGTTTGACTAGCTACAAGACATTCAGTGGAGATGACAAGTTCCCTGGGGATCTATTGTAGAAGTATAGCTCTCCTCTTATACTGGAAAATCTTCACTGTATCCCAGGATAAACACTCATAGTTTATGTGCTGTTTATTTTAATTCCATGACTGCTGTGTACGATGCGAGTGCTGAAAAGTGTGCTGTGTGATTAATTTCTGTTTGCTCCATCTGTCACTAGAATATATTTCTAGAAAATGATTAACTATATGTTGATAGTGTTTAATCACTAATGTAACAAAATGTGTAATGTATCCAGTATGGAGGCCTAGAATTTTTGGATGGCTGTTTTTTAATGAGTGTGTGACTGGCCTTTCAGTGGCCCTGCACAATGGTGAAGATGAAGGACCGCTGATTATGTATTCTGTGCTGGTCCTCTGGCCCTGTTGCATTATGGTGGGGCATAAAAGATCTCTTTGTGCATGTCTCCCTCCAGAGCCCGGCCACATTCCAGAGCTTCTCCTGGACACTGCTGTCCCTCTCTCCGAGGAGGCCCCTGCTGGCCCCCACCCACAAGACCTCCCAAAAGACCTAATAGACTCACAGGGCCAAACGGGTGAGTCTTAGTTCTCTCATCAACGATTCATAATCTTTCTTGACTTCCAATGACAATACAAGCCTTTTTTCTACTGTACATCATAAGTCAAACTGTAAAAATCAGTTGGCTCATTTTGCCGCCAATTTTCAGTAAACTGCTTTTTAAACCCAAAGGATCAAATTGACAAAGGATGACTCATGTTATTTCTAGAACTCCCACAAAGTTTGGTTGAATCTGAAAAGGAAGAAGATGAAGAACAAAGGTGGGAAAGAGAGCGGAAAGAAAGAGAAGAAAAAAGACAAAGGGAGCAGGAAGAAGCCAGAGAGAGAGAGCTGCAAGAACTTGAGCGACTAGAGAAAGAGATGGTAATGATTATCTTAGACCCACTTCCTGCAGAAATCCTCTTTATAAGCTAAACTATCTGAACTTCTCATAAAGGCGACCTTAAATGAATGTTTAATGTGATAACATCCCATTCTAATCAGCTTTTGCAAGAGGTGGAAAATCCAAAACAGGAAGAAGAAGAAGAAGAAACCAGGATTAAGAAAGGAGTAGATGAAGAAATCAGTGGAGAGAAATATAATGAGTCTAAAAGTGAAAATCCACTGGACAAATACATGAAGATGGTCTTGGAAGCAAGAGAGAAGCAACATGCACAGGTGAGTTGCATCCATGTTTGTCTGAGGCTTCTGTACAAATGAAACAGGGAGACTCGATGCAGACTGGAGTTCTTTGGGATTGTTTTTTTCTACAGAGCTCTCGAAGAGAAGAGGCAGAATATGCAAGCCCAGAGGCCAAGAGTTTGTCTGAGGATAAAGAAGACAGGTAAATTAAAACCGTTGACTTGGCTAGACAAACTATTTCCGCTTTCTAATTCAAAAGCTGTGCAGGACTTTAATACATACATAAGCCTCTTTCAATAACATTTAATTGCTTTTGTGGTTTATCATGGTCCTACTTTATACTGAGGGTTTTTTTTTTTTTTGTTGTTGTTCTGGATTCATGTTGTTAATTTTAAACTGTTTTACTTTTTTTTTTTTTTTTTACTCTGTCCCTCGAGGCTTTCACTAATAAACTCAATTTTGTCTCAGCATTGCAGCATATTCACACAAGGATGAAGATGATGATTTTTGGTGAGCTGACCATCAGTTTGTGGCATCATAATCTGAAGTGTATAAAAACAGATATTTCAAGAATTTGCTTATCAGTCCTACATGTTTTCTTTTTTGTATGAAATTCAAATAAATGCATTTTTTTTAAATCTGTATACTAATAAATTCTATCATGCAAAGAACAAAAGCACCACAATTGGAAGAACTTTTTAAAAAAAAAACATTTTTATTTATTTTCATAAAAACAGTCAACAGGCCGGTGAAGTTGTTTCATAAAGGGGTTTCCAGTCAGACAGGATGGTTTTTGTTTGTTTTTTTTCTTTTAACTGATTACTGTCCTCCTGGTGATTGATAGATAGCCTTGTATTTACTTTTTTGGTTCATTTAACAGGAAACACAACATACAATGACAAGATGTGACGTACATTACCTTCATGTACATCTGTCATCTATCCGCTCGACCACACCTATTGCCAGTCCTACATAAAGCACTGTAGGGTCTGTACCACTGTATCAAACAGATACCGTTTAACACTGGCATTCATACTTTGGCTGAATTTACCATTTATAATTTTATACAACTGTTTAAAGGACTGTTGTTGTGGCTAATTGTTGCTTGACAGTTGGAAAGTTAAGTATCAGTTAATCATGAGGAAGCCCTTGACATACATAGAAAATACAGGCATACTATCAGGCAACAAAACAAAGTATACTTCTCAAGTGATTAAAAGAACCTAAAAAAAGATCTATAACTAATGTGCTACATAGCTTTATATTCTGTTAGAAAAACAGGAAATGGGCAAACACTGCCAACTACTGAAGTCAGTATACATAACTGTACATCACAGGTCACCACAGAAGTGGTCGTCTTTATACAACAAAGTAACATCTCGAATTATCCCTGTAACTCAGCTAATAAAGATTACAAGTTGTTATTTTAACATTGTGAAAATTGCACATTAATATACAATTATAGAAAATTGTGAAAAAAGGTAAGAAATGAAAAAATTTGACCTGTAATAAACTTAACTGAACTTCTTCAGTTCTGTTTTCAAATTGTAACAAACACATGTGACATAGTTATGCTTATTAATAGGATTTCCGTTAAATCAAGTCATTTTTGATCATATTGTGCATGTTGCAGATAATCACTGCTATATTATTAGCCATCACAACTCTTCATTGGCAATTACTGACGTTTTTGTTTTTTCCCTCCTATGTGCCTAAATGAATACGTACAGGTCAGAGTAAGTTTTTCTTGTAGCATTATCCAAAGTCTATAGTACTGTGAATCAGTTGAACTGTTGTGCATGTGTGGGGGTGTAGCTACACAAACCTATCTACTATGTCTTTGAGACATCTTTTTACAACTGGAATTGGTTTATTTTACACCTTGCAATGGGAATTGTTTGTCCATAGGCTCTAGTGCTCACCTGAGGTAGAGGTAATGTAGGCCATGACAGGAAAAATCCATAACTAATGAACAACATTCAGACAATCACCAACTGAGATGGAAATGCAAGTAAATTCATGATCATCAAGGATTATAGATTTATAGTGCATGTATTACCAACTATTTTAAAAAAGAATCTGGTGCAATAGTTTACTTTCCCTAAAAAGGTCAGTATGGTGTGATGCACAACTCTGGATGTAAGGCTGTTCCTTTGTATAATACATCTGCAAAACAGAACAAAAACCAAAATGTTTCATCTTCCTTAGCTGAAAACTAAAGAAGGATCGAGCAAGACTGTGAAACACTGGTGTGCTGTGTAGGAATAGTGCAATGTCACAAGCTTCACCAGCAAAAAAACAACAAAGATTATAAAAACACACGAACATCAGAACTCAGATCACTCTTCCCTACAGAAAATGAAAAATAAAAATTAGCATGAATGAAACTTCACAGAGCAGTTGTGAAACAATTAGTGCAGAAAGCAACACTGATGCATTAGTCTGTTAGGAGCCTGGTTAGTACTGCACAGTGTCAGTTGGCATGTTATTTTAGCTGAGAGTCGCCTTGGTCCAGAGGGCCCACAGTGGTTGGCCACAGTGTCTGTTATTGTAAGTATGTGTGCTTATGTATGTGTGCGTGTGGATTGTAAGCTTGAAATATCCTTATGTGTAGGAATTGAGGCATTCCTTTGAGCGTGAGGTGATGTCCTGCAGCTCCCGCTCTTCCTTCATTTTGATGTCTTGGTAGGCATGCATATGACTGGCATCCTTAAGGTAGGCCCAGTTTGCTGACAGAATCATGAGGAAGTGGATCTGGAAGAGAAGGGTGAGGTGGATGGCCGGTGAGCATGTCAAAGATGCAAAGCAAGCTACAGGAGTCAGAGCTACAGTACGTACATTACGGACATACACGAACGTAAAGTTATGCTTTTTTTTAAACAAAAAAAGGACACTGTGGAAAAAGAAATGTTACGGGTATTGTAACAGTGCTGTTACAATCATTACTAATACTCGGCGTTATTACCTCGCTACACACAATACTACAGAAATGACACTTAAAAGATGAGGTGATGAGTGGAGGAAGATAGCGAGAGGCTGCACATGCAAAATGAGCAGAGCTTTAAAAGCTTAGGTTAGTGCAAAGCACAAGATTCTGAAATTTGCAAATCTGAGCTGTAGGATATATAATAAATAGACCAGGTGGGGATTCTGTTTGTAAACAAAGATTGTTTATTTTATAAAGAAAGTAAAAGCTACAGTCTTTGAAAAACTTAGGAGAAATTTAAATATATGAAATATGGAGTATAAGTAACTATAAACAGATCAAAGTATCTGAAAACTGTAAGCATGCAGGCTCAGTGTTAAGATAAAAACAAATGGCTCTTTAATGGCACTTTGAGAAAGAATAAAGGAAAATGTATGAAAGAAAACGCCAACTTCGTAGCTGGGGTAATATCAGGATCAGCTCTCATAGAAAACAAAAATACTGTACTCTAAAATAGGATCATTTCTCTTTTTATAAAATACATGGAATTAATCCGAGTAATAGGGCCTCATGCAGATCTATAAGCACGGTACTGGCCTAACCCTTTATTTCTGCTACTTTCGATATGTGCAGTTACTTTGAATTCTACAATACACAGCTGGTTGTGGTAATACTCATCAGCATAACACATTGAATAAAACATTTTAGTTCAGTTTAGAATCTAACTCATGACCCAAAAAATTAATAATACTGAAGGTTTTCCGTGTTTCACACATCGGTTCTGAAAGATTTTAAGGCTAAGCAAATAAACCAAAGAAATACAAGGACAAGGCACTTTTGCCGCCATCACAGCTCATTTTACAGATTGTTTGTACTAAAATCCATCCACACCAAAATGCTAATCTGTCAATCAAAAAATATTAAGCCTGAGAACACCTTCAATATTCGTCATCAGATGCCCACGTGTTGTACGTCTATATGAGCCACGTGCAGTCTAGTGTATTTATCAGATCTCAGAATGGCAGCTTTTTTAAAACCTGCACACTTGTTTTACAAGTGTCTCAGGAGTTGAAGCTCGCCAGCTAATGGAAGGTGAATAACTGCATTCTTAATACTGCGTGTGTGTCTTTTTTTTTATTTTATCTAACTTACTCATGTGGTTTGTGCAGGCCAAAACCACCTTCACAAATTACAAATATAAATAACACTATTGTGGATTTCTAGCTGCGCACATTTCTATTTAAAAAAAAAAAAAAAATTCTGGTGGTGACATATTTCAATAAGTAAGTATAAAGGAAAGCAGAACAAACCAGTCAACTAAACACCATCATCCCACTCTGAAGACAACTCTCATCAGGTGTCCTCAGACGAGCATTATCCCTGGATACCAAATGCTAAGAGAAGTATACAGTCAGCTATTTACATGTCTTGTGATTACTAATGGAGAGATGTTGATTTTTTTCTATTCTCAGATTTTGTTGTTTTTTTTTTTTAGTTCAACTGTTGTCAGTGGCAACGGTGTCTACTCAGCACAGCCTTGAATGGTGCACTGTGTTCCTAAAACGGTTTAAAACTTAGTGCAGCAGTCTTCTCGACTCTTAAACTTCAAAACAGCAAAGTTATAAGTAGTAGCCATCATGTAGATCAGCTGGTGGAAGAGAACAGAAAAGGTGGTAAGAGTACATGCCAGTGACCTCCTCGTCACTAATATTGTGACAAGTTAGTAAAGTGGCCAGTAAGTTTGCAGCAGTAAAATGTTAAAGATCATGAAGTATAATTTTATAGAATTCTAACAGTTTTTGTAAAAGTGTCATTTCTAAAAAAGAATCCTAATCATGGCACAAAAAAACAACTGTTCAAAATAGGGTCATGTCCATCTAAGCTGAGGGTAAACAGCAAAATGAAGTTGGAGCTTTGGAAAAGACTATGTTATCATCATTGGTTTGGCTACATTAACCATATGGGAATGAGAAGAAAAGCACTGGACACATGACCTGCTAATACAAACCATGTGAAGATGGACTAAAACGTGAGGATGGAGAGACCAAACTGAAGCTTACCAGAGCGATGACAGTGGCTCCTGCCCCGGCGCACGCTACGATGTACAGGTGATAAGACAGGTAGAACTGAAAAAAGACAGGCAGCGTTAACAGTGTTTAGTCTTCAATAAACAGAATCCTATGTCACCCTGCTCTGCGTGCCACTTCCGGGATGAGTGATGTTTGCACAAGCACGCCTTACCTCATTGGTGTTGCAGATGTCACCTAGCGTTGATCCACAGGCCTTGCCTGGTGTGGCATTCCACGGGATAATTCCTGTTGTCATAAAATTAAAAAGCACCTTTACACCTGCAACCAATAGTAGCCTTGTCTCATGCAAATCGTGATCAAACTTAAGAAACACAACGCCGAGCTGCAGTACTACTAAGCTGATAACAATTCAGTGTTTCAGAGACATGCTCAACTTTAAACATGAGGATTTCCTCACCATCATAAGAACTGCAAAGACAGCAGTCATTAGGCTCAACTTGTGCACTTAACATTATAATGGAAACGTATTATAACCCTGGGGGTAACCTACCTAAAATTATATATAAATTATATAGCTATCATGTGCCATTTGAGAGTATGTATAAGTAGGCTATATTATTTTATGCATTTATTTGTCTCTTAGTCTGAACTTTGTAGACTAAAACAAAAAGAATAAATTTGGCTTATTTTTTATCAGTACTGTCCTCTTACCTTTTTCTTGTAAATAACTGCATAAATGAACCTTGTAGGACCTTTTTAATGATAATGAGGCCCCACACAGACCTGATTTTCTTATAAGGAGTAACAGTGGTGTGTATAATACGGTATTGGTCTGTATACTAACAGGAAGCTATTCACTGAGTGTATCTCAATGAAGAAAAACAGTGCTGTTCTCTCACCATACTGACGGGCATCCACGCAGATGGAATCAATGTTTGTGAAGTTGGCCATTGGAGACTTCATGGCAGCACAGGTAGACCACATGTTGTAGAAGAGGAAGACGGGCACAGCAGAGAAGCCAAACACACCGAGCCATGCCACACCCAGGATGTATGTGAGGAACACAAACTAAAGACAAAGGAATGTCACAGTGTCATTAAACCTTTTTTAAAGTGTGCTCTATTTAAAAAAAAAAAAAAAAAAAAAGTGTGGTGGTATTTACATACCATTCCACTGATGCATCGTCCACAGATGGTGGTCTTGAACTCGCTGTGCAGTTCCTTGACTGCGCTAGTTGTATAGAAACCCTCAGCAAGCAGAATGATCCCATAGAGGAAGAAAAATGAAGCAATGCCGTAGATGATATACTGCATCAGCTGTATTCTGTTAAAGGAAATATTACATATGAGTTTATTTGTGCCAGTAAAGCTGGGATAAGTTTCAAAACGTTGGCCAAAACCGGCCTTTAAAAAAAAAAAAAAGAAAAGAAAAAAAAAGCTAAAAATAGCTCCATACAATGCATATGCATGCATTCTATACAGAGAAGGTTCATCTTTATTGTTGTGACAGACAGTTTCTCAGTGTGGACAGACAATAAGCCCAAATGTGGAGACAACAGGTGATGCGTGTCTCTGCAAATCATCTACCAAGAGACAGACTGAGGACGTCTTAAATTAAACAGTGCACTCTAAATCCACCCAAACACAAAACATATGTGCAGTCCTGTTTTATGTTATTCGTCTTTTATTGTCAGGACTAATGGACTGCATTGTAAAAAAGGGTCCATATTAGGACTGCTCTCAAGGATAAGGTAAATGTGGGAGACAACGTCATCTAAAAATAGTCTACATAAAGTCAACCTCATTAAAAGAGCTATCCATCTTATGGTTTGGACTTGTGTTTACTGCAATGCTTATGCAGAGACACTTTTACCAGTGAGCATGACGTACAATACATCTGATATTAAAGGGGAAATAATATTAAAAGAGAAAAAAAAAAATCAGACTAACTGCCAAGTAAGTAATCCATCTGTCAGACTCTGGCAAACATTTGATGCAGCTATTTAGAGCACACAGAGTATGAGGCCACTTACATGTCAGTGAGCATGGCATTATCGCTGGTGACCTTGGAGAAGTGGTTTTCCAGGATGGTCACAGTGCCAGTGAGGGCCACATGGCCACATCCACAGAATAGGGCGACACCAGAGAAGCAGAGGATCGTAGCCACCAGAGATGCATAGGGCACGCCGCCTAAACATTTGATGCAGCACTCAAAGCAACCTGTGCAAAAAAAAAAAAAAAGCGGGTGTTATTCAGCATCATGTTTTATTCCAAATCATTTCACTTTGAAAGGCAATGAAATGAATTAATGTCAGCATCAGACCCCACTTCCATAAAAGGGAGCGTGTTTCGCTTGTGGAATACGAATCAAAGAAAAATTAATTATGAGATGATTCGTTACATTAATCATCCATTCATCCATGAAGCCTATCCCAGGGCACATTACCCAAGAGGCAGCGCATACTCTGAACTTATTACTGGTCTGCCACAATCATTTTGTAATCAATTACAATTTAAATTTTCTAAATAACGATGTTTCATCGTCATTGCTACAAAAGGAAATGTGCAGGCAGTCCCAGCACATCTGTTCAAAACAACTTTCAAAACATGTTCTTGTGGTTAATGCACTTCCTTCAAAAACAACTGCAATGCAAAGCACATGAGGAAAAGGAACAGTTTGCTCGGTGCCACTGAGGGGTTGTTTTTTTTTTTTTTTTTTTTTTTAAATCTGCACTGCTGTAACGTTTCAGTTGACAATTCATCACTTCACTCACAGGCCACTAATGGCTATCCAGCAGGTCAGGGTGATGCATGTGTATCAAGCTTTAAAGGAAATCAATGGCAGCTAAACATGAGGGAAATGAAGTGACCTAGATGAGTCTGTTTGATCCTATGTGCTCTTGTGCCTTGTGAAACGGAGCCCAGTCATCACAACACACTGTCTGTGGAAAAACGCAAACAAGCCGCAGCCTTTTTACAATCAGATCCACATGTGTATGATAGGATGTTGTACAGCCACAGGACATCCAGGTCACTGTCTGTTCATGTTTTGAATCCCACACCTGGGCCTATGCCTGATTTCCCATCTTTATTTAATACATTTAACGCTGTTAGAAAGAATGTTTTTACAGTACCAATCACTCATTGGGCATCAAGCAGCAGCAACTAACCAGATTAGTGACTTGCTGATGAAACCAGTAAAATATTTAGCAGCTAACCAGTCAAATTTTTCTGGACATCAAACCAGATGTAGAAGGAATTTTAGATTTATATGTCAGGTAACCACAGACACATGTCCATGTTGCTATGTGTCCAGTGTTAATAACAATAAGCAAACTGCACTGTCACAAAGTCCCCAAAACAACAATTCTGTACAAACTGTATTAACACTGTCTACATTTAGATGATTAATTATCTTCACAACAATGTCCATTAAACAATACCAATACATCAGTTGACCAGTAGCATTGGACTGGCGGATAATTAACTTCCAAAAAATACACCAGTCTTAGACCATATGTTGCCTAGAATGTATCAGTATCAATATATGCAACACATGCTTCGGGGAAACTGGGTGTAGTGTCACCATATTGTGTGTGGTACATGGTTGCCCTGATTTCTTTAAGCACTGTTTGCCGATCTTTTTTTTTTTTTTTTCAATATTAACATTTCAATCAAATTCATCAATTATACTGGCTAATCAGAAGGAAAAAACAAAAACAAATATGCCCTCTGCCCTACAATCATCAGATTTCAGTATTTGCATAGGGAGATAGATATGAACAGGATAATGGCATGATGGTAAAATGTATATTGTGCCCAGGCAGACAAATCTATCCACTGCTGCTAACACAACACCAGCTCTACAATTATCTACAAAAAACAAGCTAGCATAAAGCTATAACCTCACACCCAGAATGATGTTAAAGCTTAGCACATGGTGACCCCAGCCAAAAAACACAGTCTACTCGTACTCATTTCTGCAGTAGAATTGCAATTGTCACATTTTTCTGCAAAGTGTTCTTTGGGCTGGTTTTCACCAGTTAGCTTTCGTATTTAAGCTAATACTTACACACGATAAGAAAGCTCTTATATGTGCATTCATTAGAATAGGGATTTATGCCAGTCTGTGAGTATCTGTTAACTGTAAACATCCAACAACAGAAAGGCAGCAGTAGATGAGGTGGCAGAATAGGTCATCTGCCAGTAAAAAAAAAAAAAAAGGTCACTGGAGCAATCCCTGGCTTCTCCAGTCCATATGTCAAGATTCTGAACCCCGAGTTTCCCCCGATGCATCCATTGGCGTGTGTGAGAATATCAGAGAGAAAAGTAAGAAACGCTTTGAGTGCTCAACTTGAGTAAATAGGTGCTATATAGGAACCAGTCCATTTCCTTTTTTATCTTTTTCTTGAGGTAAGAGACCAAATGTCTATTGGGACACTGAAAGTTGATTTGTGTCCATGTGCTTTGCCTTCCTTGACAAAAGAAATTTACAGATATATGGCTGCTAGGTCAATACTTTTGCAGTCAGACTGTTTGTGTAGTACAGGGCGATTAAAAACATTTCTATCCCACAGTGAATGAATAGGAGTTGCCATGGCAGCATGTTAACCACAACTCAATGAGCATACCCCACAGCAGAGTTGCTAGCTTCCACCATAGCCCACATTTCTGTAATGAAAATGTCAGGCAGGGAGAGTGGGTTGCTGGGAGTCAGATCACAAAGCTCGACAGGATATTGAGCCCAGCTGCAAAGTAAATACAGTCCACTTAAATAAAGAAGGAGAGGGTACTGTCAGGTAGCTCTGACACACTGGGAAATGTTGGCTAAAAATCAACTTCCCGAGCCCCCATCAAGACTACGCAAGTCTCTATTCACAACTATGCACCACCCTATTCTTTTGTAATGTTTACAGTTCTGTGGCATGCAGGTGTTTTCAAGTGCAAAACCAACTAAATACTAGAAACAAATTGACAAAAGTAGTAATAAATGCCATATTGTGAACCTTTTTCTCCCCATATTAGATCAAGATCTGGCAACATACCACCAGATGCCATGGTACAATAGTTTTATTAATTGCCTTACTAGATCTGAAAATGAGAAGAAAGTCCAAACACATAAGGAAATCTGAAATTATAAAATGCAAAAAATCATATAGGCATATCATGGCAATCTACAGTCAAATTAATATATGCAAAAAGTTCATATTAACCTGACATGGCCTAGGCAGGAATCTGCTTATCCAACTAAGTGCAATTAAAGAGAGAGAAAATCTAATCATTATGCAGTCTGTTTAATCACTGTCCTTAAGCAGCTATCCAACAGAACTGACAATGTTGATATGTCTAAGCTATCACTTAGGTTATACTTAATAACACAATGAATCATGGGTGGTATTTACACAGCTAAACTACTTAGGTTGTCATTTATGTTCTGTCTGACTGTTATAGTGCTCTATTTCTCTATTCACAAAGGCTTCTGTCAAAGCTTTACTTATTAGACAGAATCCTGAGATAGTCATTCCAGGTCAAACTGTATAACAGCCTGTTAGCATTGTTGACGCAGTAGCACAGCATCAGTTCAATAATGTATATACACTCACCAGCCACTTTGTTAGGTATACCAATGCACATTGATGCAAACATCTAATCAGTCAATCACAAGGCAGCACCATGTGGCCATGGTCTAGATGACCTATGGAACTTCAAACTGAGCATCAGAATAGGGGAACAAAGGTGATTTAAACAGCTTTGAATGTCACATTGTTAGTGACTGGTCTGAGTATTTCCCAAACTGCTGGGTTTTCCCAAAACCATCTCTAGTGTTTACAGAGAATTGTTTGGGGGGGAAAAAATCCCATGAGCAGCAGTTCTCTTGGCAAAAGTGTATTTTCGATGTCAGAGGTCAGAGGGGAATGGCCAGACTGCTTTGAGCTGATAAGGTAATAGTAACTTAAATAAACACTCTTTAAAACTAAGATATGCAAAAGAGCATCTCTAAATGCACAACAGGAAAGCATGGCTCTATCCTGCCTTTTGTCAAAGGTTCAGGCTAGTTTTAGTGGTGAAATATTGTTGGTGATATTTCTTTTATCTGAAAAATGCAAGCCAATGGCATGCAAGCTAGCATCCCTGTTCGTCATCACTGGAGATTTATGTAATCACTTGTTATTACACACCTAATTCATCCTGCAGCGTGGGGAAAAATGTGCTATGGAAATGTGAATTCATATTGTTTTATTTTGAGATAACTATGTGGAACTGCTGTGGAAAATAAAATATCTCGGTTAAAGGCTTGAAACTGAGTCTGCTTAAAGGGCATTTATGCTAAATATAGTAAAATGCATTTTAAAACGTAACCACTTAATCTATTAAGAAGGCATTTCATGGTGGTTAATGTTAACAGCATTTCTAAAACATCTCTAAGGAAACAATGATACTGGAAAATCAATTATGAGCTTTCTCAAGAAGTAACAACCATTAAGTCGGGCAAAGTAAACAAGAGTCTCACTATTTTTAGATGTTAAGCAAGTACTTGTTTTCCTTTTGTTTACTGTCACTAGTTAGTAACCAAGATTATGATGGAGATGTGTGTTGTGGTGTTCAAAGGTTTTGGTCAACTGTACAAACAATAGTTCTTGGCTGGGAGCAAGAAGTAGTACTTCTTCATAGCAACAACTCCTGTTTAATGTTATTGGACAGTTTAGAGGATCATTGCATCTAACTCCATGAAAGAAGTCCAAAGGCCAACAAACGAATCACACAAAACTTTACAGAGTTCTGTAATCTGTGTATCTTATTGTAAAATAGATTGTTATCTGAGAGTACAGTGCGGGATTACATTGAATACAGGATGTTACAGGATATTGCAAATCCCTGTGTTAGCTAAAGTCCTCCTCCTCCACGGGGGGATAACAGTAGGAGCTGGTGACTCTCTAAACAACAAGCTTGTAATGAAGGGATCCCACTGGCTCTGGGTGGATGACTTTAAATGAAAATCACATTGGACCCTTTTCCTCTGATGACTTTCACATGCTCCTGCTCCCTGACTAATACTCCTAGTTAGGCATCCAACCACTTCCTCTCACTCTATTGTCCATCTCTTTGCGACAGCAGTAGTAGTCTGGCCTTACAACAGAAGCTATATTTGACACATTTGTATCACGAGGATACAGGGAGAAAAAGATGTTTGTGTGATTTTTCTTTTAAAGTGTCTGTGTGGGTGACATTGTGTGAGAGAAATAGAAAAAAAAACATGAAAAGAAAGAAAAAAGAAAGCAAGAGTCCAAGAAGGCTGGATACAAAGAGCCAGTGTGTGCAGCCCCAGACTGTCCATCACACTGGACTCTCAGGGGCCATTCAGAATAGCACTGAACCACGGCCTTGCTCTTCCGGCCCACAGGCTGCAGGCCCAGGACAAGCTCACCACTGAGCTCCATCCTGTGTGCCCCTCCAGCACTGTACACAGCTTAGCCACAATGGGCCACAGCAGCCTCTTCACACTCCAGGAGGATCCTGTTTGTCAAAGCATCTCAGATTGTCAGCGTGTGAATGAGATAGCGTTTTAAGACCAACATGAGTTGCAAAGCAAGCTGGAATCTGAAGTTATAACACACCGAGACGAAGACAGACAGAGACATACGGCTAATGAGAGTAAAGTGTGGAACTGCTTCTGGGTCCAAGACCTCCAGGGGTCCAAAAGCACCACAATTTACTAGGTGTCAGTTTTGTTATTTTGTCTTTTTGCTTGGTCGTCTTTTTACTTCATTTTTTGAGCATTTCATTCCTTTGTTTGATAGCCAGCAGTAGCTCGAGACAATAAATGAGAAGAGAAAGAAAACTTGGGTGTCTCACTGGACTGGCAGATTCACAGATTACCCTTCCGGTTGATTCTTTATTTTTTTAATATTTTTTTCTTATTTCGTATGTTTGTTTTTGTTTTTCTGGAGTTGGATAACAAATAATTTGATCACTTGTAAATTTTGTTAAGGGATTATAAAGGGCAAAATCTAGTTTCATCAAATTACCACATACCAGTAGGCATACAGGGAGTAATATCATTACCAGTCTTTCCTTTATTTATCTGTCCAATGAAGTTACCACACACTGCCCACTGAGATCTGAGTCATCACTAACCCCTTCAGCTGACCTTGCTGCATCACTGCCACCCTCAATCCCTCAGCCACAGTCATCAAGCCAACATAACCATAATCAAAATCTTTAGCTGGGATGCTTGGTAAATGTGGAATAATGTCTATTTTCTGCTTTAGCTGAACAGAGAAATGTGTGCCACATGTGAGCGGTGTTTTGGAAGACTTTTCTTTTTTTTGGTACATACCAGACACAAACACAGTTGCACCTATCCAAACAAAGAATAACACACAGCACAAGCATAAACAAGCACTGCATAATCATATGCACATAGAAAAGTATGCATATGATATACAAGCAAAACCCCCACACAGATATAAACATACTTGGATACACACAATTTATAGTGAACAGTTTGCAAACCCTCAATTTCTTCCCAGTTCCCCGAACAACAAGCTGGCTTCCAGCTCCATTAAAAACACCATCCAGTTTCAATTTAAAAAAAAAAAGAAAAAAAATCTAGGCTCATTGCTAACAGATGTGTTTGTTTACAGCTAATGCTAAGTATTGTTGTTTGTTGCTCCATTGGGGCAAACTGCCAAAACACCACTTATGAAAAAGAGTCTTATTTTTCCACACTCTCTGCTGAGTGGAGCGATAGTTAAAATTGCTCTAATGGCTATAATGGTAATTCTCAAGAGATGAGGGAGCATGGAAATTCGTTAGAGGTGGTCTCACTGTGCCTATCTCAGAAGAGACTGATTGCAATTCCCCTGACTGCACATGCTAGGGGAGACTTACAAACATATAGGATGTGTTCATTAACGCTAACAGGCAGTGCTGACTGTAAAGGCTCATCATTTTTTATGTACATGTGGGGAGAAGGGAAATAAGGAATTCTGGGAAGCTCTGTCATCTGATTATAATGTCATTTGTAGTGTCATCAGTTTGAGTCTCTTTTTCTTCATTCTTTAACTGGGTTAAAATAGATAAGCTATGCATCAACCAAAAATACTTAAAAAAAAAAAAAAAATGCAGAGGCTAGTTCTTGTTTCTTAAAAAACATGATAATTTCAATCTGCTTGCAAAGCTACTGACCTCATCACATTGTCAGCAACCTGAGATATATGACTGTATTTTTTTTTTTTTTTTTTTTTTAATTGCTTGTCTTATTTCACAAAGCGCGACAGAAAATTCAAGGATTCCTGTTCATTCCTACAAGAAGGTGATGAGCAAGTTAATGACCCGCTCTCTCTCCCCCTTTAGTGTACAAACTACTCAAGGCTATTGATGTAACACTGCTAATGTCAGGTTCATTTATCTTTGTCCTCGCCCCTCATCCGCCTCATTAATCATCAGTCCTCCCCGAAAACACAACTCAAACGCACCCTGTGACGCTAGCACGATGATGACCTGCGGCAACACAACGTCCCTCCTGCTGCAGGAGTGGAGTCTGCTGAAAGCAGCCCACAGATTTAAACTAATTAGATCATACAACATGCACAGGCAATTTTGCAAATGAACTGAAAACTTTGGTTCAAACAAAACAGTGAAGCATGGATGTTGGTCTAAAATTTAAAAATCCCCCAAAGAGCAAAAGCTGAAACGAAACCAAGCATGCTGGAGAAGGTTAAAGCCCCAGCAAACACAGCAATGAAAAGAACTGAACTGGCTCTTTGTAAGTGCTCATTGGTACCTCTTTTGTCCTGCCTCTGGTCTTGGTTTTCGTCTGATTGAGTTTCCATGGTTGTTTTTCTTCTACCCAGCAAAAATGTTTTTTTTTCTTCTTCTTCTTCTTTTTTCAGCAGATTCTCTCTTCCTTTCTCCCCCTGACACTCTTGTTTCTCGTTCTCTTTCCTTCCTGCATGGCTCTGCCTTCTGTATCTCCGTCTCTCACTTTCCTTGCTGCTATGTTCCATCGTTTAATTGTGTCCTGCCTTGTGAAGGCAACTCTCCACAGTAAATCACAGCTTTTGTTTGAGATCTTGTCAGGTAAGCACTTTCTTGAGCTTACTACATGCATTCCTTGACCAAAACTTTTATATATTCTCTTTGAATAAATCAACAGTTTCTTAACCAACAGTTAAATTAAAGTTTCCTCCTAATGACACAGAAATCTTTGCCTATGCCATGAACACACTCCTCATTCTCCTCCTCTTGGGCATCTCTGTCTCAGAAAGAAAAGCAATGGGAGGAAATCTGGTGACAACAAGAAAGTGGAAGTCACTACTTTAGCTGTGGGTGAAAACTATAGCTTAGGCTGAAAGCATATATGCACACAGTCATCTTTGTCTATCTCCCATGTGACCAGAGTCCAAGAGAGGGCGAGAGTGCATGCTGTGTGGTTGTGTTGTGGTCAAGGGTAAACCCTTCATCTTCTGATTTGCACCATGTGCCCTCTGCTCCTGCAGCATACATTAGCAACCTCTGACCGGTCTCTTCCCTCCATCTGGTGGTTTCTAAATCATAAAGAGGACACATGAAAGGAAGGCACGTCTACATTTCCTACACGGGGACGCAGAGCATCCTCTGGGCTGATAGAGACAACAGAGGAAGCAGCATGTGAAAATTGAAGAAACAGAAAATCACAAAGAAAAAAAAAGACCTGTAAAAACTTAAAGAGGGAGAAATTAAAGCCAAGACGACGACACCATGAGAAACAACTCGTGAAAATAACAGGGCCAGGCCAAAATGAATGATGAGAGATGACCAGAGGAGACAGTGAGGAAGATATTGGCTGTGTTTGTTTGGCAACAGCAGGCTGAGAAGCCCCAGGGGCATGCTAATGAGAGAAAGGCCTTTCAGCTGAGGAAGGGGGGGGCTGGTGGAGTAGAGTTGGAGTGGGGTCTTCTCACGGATACCAGACCTCAGAGATGAGGGGGAACAACAGGGGAGGGGAGCCTCGGGGGTCAGGGAAGTGAACTTAGCAGGGATCCCACAACAACAAATGCTGCACTAATCTTCAAGCGTTTTTACCATCAGCCCCATTAAAGCAAGAAGAACCAACATGTTCCTTATGTTTGAAGTGTTTGATCTCTGCATATGTGCATTAACAGCTGATTCAGTGGATTCCACACTTGTGATTCACATTAGGTATAACAGGAGCTCAAGTAAAGCATCCAGTGAGCCTGATTATGTGCAGGACAAAATGTACTGGAGTGGTCGACACTGGATGCTTCATGTTACTGAGAAAAAATTAAAAAGTCAAGGTCAATCCAGTGATCCATCTGCAAATCTTTAAGAGTGTTTGCACAACAACATGTTTATATCATTTGTGTGAAAGGAAATTTAAAACATGTGATCAGAACAGGTCAAAATGTGCTTTAGGACTTATTTTAATAAATTCTCGATTTTAGTACCAAAAACATGTGCCTTTCATTAAAAACTCTGACTGTGAATAAACTTTTGTTTTGGCATAAAGATCATAGTTATCACAGCAAATGCATCCATTACTTGGGTGAAAAAGTGCTATCGGGCAAAAAAAAGAAGTAGTATAAATAGTATTTACTGACACATGTCTTTTGTAATGTTTGTTTGTTTGTTTTTTGTTTCTTTTATCTAAAGCAGGACGAAAAAAATGAAGCAAAGTGCTAAAAACTCCAGCAGAAATGAACATATCTAAATTCCATCTTTTTGAAAACTGTACTCACTCATTTAAATTTAATTATAGCTTAAAGTTATGTACTATTGGGGACATGGCCTCTTCAATAGGAGGATACCAAAACAGACAGTACATGTGAAATCTAAGGAAGCATGCTAACCAAGCTTAGCTGATAACTTATCAAATTTGGTCACTTGTGGCTCCGAAATGGAGCCTAGATGTTAAAATAGAGGCTTGAAATACAAAGATTTCACCAATGCTATGGTTACCTGTTAAGCCAATCTATAGCACTGGTAGCTTGTAGTGAACATTCAGTTCTGAATATTTAGTTCAGTTCATTCAGTTAAAAGTGGGCTGCGTTCACTATCGAGTCTCATTTCACTCCACGATATCTAACAGTAATCCCTTTGTAGCTGATAAGTCAAAAGACAACATAGTGAAGGAAGAAGAGCCACAAGAGACCTAGGGAGCAGGTCAAACACTCAAAATCTGCATTTCAACCTAAGTGGTTAATGACGTTTCTTTGCCTCGTATACAGTAATGAGCAGACTGAGACGGCCAACTGTGGTATGAGTAATACAGTGGTGTGCAAAGGTCTTGAGGTCCACCTCATATTTTTACATTTTGCTTCCAAGGAGCCAGACGTTGTCGTAATTTTTAAAAGTGGTCTTGAGCCATAGTTCTTCAGGCCTTCTGAAGGCTTTTCTTTGGACATTGTCTGCACTTTTTTCACTCATTTTCAGTCCACTCCTTGTACCAGAGCATTTTCAGAATGTTGACAGAGAACAGAATAAATGACAACCAACATCCAAAGAAGACATCTGAATGTCCTTAAAGAAGCTGGGAGAACTGGCCGATGACCAGTGTTAAGGTGCCATAAGGTCATTTAGTTTGTCCACCAGATACCGGTACTGGAATTATGACATTACAAAGTGAGTGAGATACGATTAGTATTACATTAAATACTGCAGTTATCATCAGAAACGATATAGTGTCAATCCTTTGAATGTTGACTGGTGGTGCTTTTACAGCAATTAAATTTAAAAAAAAAAAAAATGTCATGCAAAGTAGAACTCCGTATATGAGCTGAACCAAATGAATAAAGCCCAGAAGAAAGGCTGCACTCAGCTTTACCTAAAATACTAACAGGCTGTGGGAATAATCATGTGAAAGCCTGAGTGCTGCAAGCTCAGATTCAGTGTGGACGCAGCGCCACGCCCCTACTTGAGGACACAATCTGAATGATGATGAAGCTCATACAAATGTGGGAGGCTTCATTGTGGGTCAACCTTTCATGGTGTGAGACTCGGATCGTGAATGCTCGCCAGTGTTCAGTCACCCATGAAGACCTGCACCCCTGCTTGGCTCACACTATGGAAGGAGTTCTCATGGAACCAGGTCTGTGCCCAGGCTCAAGCACTACTTACACCCATCAAAGGCCTGAGAAAGCAGGCTCACCACACGAGAACAGAGGAAGACAGTTTAAACCAAATGGGCATGTGGCATCAACTATGTCAGAAATAACTAACTGTGAAGGTTAACATCTGTTGTAAAGGTGAAGAAAAGCAAAACCAAATGGCGAGCTGGTATTTTGTGGTGCTCATGGAAAACACTTCAACAATCAACATCTTTAAGCTTGAGATTCTTGTGAACTTTGTTTTGGTCATTTGTTGTAGTCAATGAGTTTCTCTTTTCTAGTGGCATTAGTGACCTAGTTTTAACCGCAGTCCCTCTTCGTATCTCAATCTGCTTTGTATGTGTGCCTTTATGTATGGCATGAATCCAGGTTATTGATTGGTACAGAAGCATGGCACAGCAAACCCATTATGCAGATCCATTCATTTGTTTACTGACCCATTTTCATCTGCTCTGGGAGTCTACAGAGAAACAAAAGCCATACAAATTCTCTGACATTTACTGAACAATCAAACATATGATTTATTTGAAAATCCAAAGTTTTGTATCTAAAAGTACATCTGCTCCTGCCATATTATGATTACATGAGACAATTCAATCTATATAAGGCTCTGAGTTGTTTTACTACTACTTCTACAAAAAATAAATAAATAAATAAAAACCCTCAGTGGAAAAAATGATTTTAACTAAAACTCATTATAGAAAGACATGCTCTCCACAAAACAGGGAAACCACAGTGTTTTTTTTTACTTCCTCTTGGCTTTTTTGAACAAATGAAAATCAATTTCCCCCCCCCCCCTAATAAATTCAGTGTTTGAGCAGGTTCAAATTTGAAAGTTATCAAATTCTTTAATGGTGCAATTCTTAAATAACATCTTGGTCTTGGATGTTTTCTGTCATTCCAAATGTCTGTAGTAATTAGTAAGATCCAAAGACAACTTGTGTCTAGGGCTTTGTATCAATTAATCCTTTGATAATAATCCAAATCCTGGGGTTTTTAAATGTCAGAAATGGCACCAATCCATAGGTTCCTTTAAACACAATGACTGAAAAACAAAGATACTCTGCAATCTCATTTAAACAGCGTTTAAGATGATATTCTTACCAGATGTTGTTGAAGTTGAGCCTTAATTTGTTGACCTTATGAACACAAGACTTCGTTTCTGTAACCAACCATTTCCCAACCTCAAAAATAAGGTCTTAAAACCAATCCCTGCATTCATTGGTGGTTTAAAAATACCATCCCATGGACCAATGCATTGTTCCTCACGCAGGAATTCTACCACAAGAATACAGCTGTTCATATTTTGTGCAGCACGGTAGCAAAAACTCAACCATGCCATTCAATTTATACCACTGTCAGAGACATACTTAATATCTTGGTATAAATGTCATCGTACAGATTCCAGATTTATTTTTTTCTCTCTGTATTTATTGCAAGCAAACAATGTCCATTGGTGTTTGACTCAGCACTTCTCTAATTGCATGTTTGTGTTACTATCGTGTCAGGGCTGGATATGGAGCAGCACTCACTCAGAGAAGCCTGGCAGCCATGTTTTTCCTCTAAAAGTGACTACACAACCCTGACTCTCTGGCACCTCCGTAGCCTGTGTGGTTTTGGCCTAAGTGTTGGAGGTAGAGTAAAAGACACAGATTCTTTGTATTATCCAGGCTTTCTAGCGTACAGTACTTTGGCTACCGTTATCTTGGCTTGGCCACACAGACAACAATTTCCATACAGTATCAAATCCTTAAGAATTTTATAATTTCAGTCTGGAGTCAAAACAGTAAATCAGTGCCAGGAAACTTAAACCAATGATAAAATGATACAGAAACACATACACATCATATTTTAACGATATGTGCTGGCATTACTGTTTGTTCTTCTTTCAGCGTGCACTAAAACTTTTAATGATATCTGTGGTCTGGAAGAGGCTTTGCTATCTTTGTGTTCTGCCTCAATCAAGTTATGAACCCAGTCAACCAACAAGAGGTATGTCCAGTCTCAACTGCAACCTCCATTATCTAGTTTCCTAGACGGATATTCCAGGGAGTAATGAGAACACCAAGAATTCCCCAGAACATTTTTATCTGACAAAAAAGTTTTAAAAAGCTGTTGAGGTTTTCCATGTTTTCAAATGATACAATAACAACACCATTAAGCAATTTGCTTTGACACTAAAGTAACATTTTGTTTAGTGCATGCCTCTCATTCCCTGACTCCTCGGGAGGAGGTGAAACAAGCTGTTGTGATTTAAGAAATAAGCATTTTAATAGTTAAATTCAACTCAATGTAATCTCAATGACATAAATTGATGTTAGCATTAGCATTAGCATTAGGACATGTTTGAAGGGTGTTTTTCCCAGTCCGTCTTTACTTTTTTTTTTTTTTTAAATGTAAATTTATTGGCTACTCTAAATGCCGGTATTAACAGATTAGCAAATAAATAAATCTGTCAGGCTCTGATTCGAAGTGCTTTATATACGCAAAAATCTGAACTATTCAGAAACTAAAAATTACAAGAGGAAATTACCATAGAAATCAAGACAAAATAAAACAAATAGAAAAAGTTGGCTGAGGACCAAGAGCAGTTGGTAGTAGTAGTTCAAGATGCCCCAGTAAAAAATAAAATAATGATTCTAATCAAAATATTTGATCTACTTTTCAAACTAATTTTGATTTCTGCCAAACCTTAAGTAAAAATGTCTACATGTTTAGTTGTTAGCTACTCCTAATCAAGTCTTCCAGGCAATCTTTTGCTGCCATTTGCTGAAAATGGCAGTATGCTAGGGCAGAAAACCACAACCAAAATCACTGAGCTCAACACTTAGGCTTGAGCAGCAGCTTCTTTAAGATTCTCCTTATAGACTAAATGCAGTTATGGCTCCAAAGGTGTATACTACTAATCTTATCGAACCAAGCTAGTTGAAAGGTCCATTAAACTGCGCTAAGATTAAAAATTTATCCCACAGGACTTCTCTTAGGGGTGTTAATCCTTTAAATACAATGCCTATCACTGTAAGCATGTTTATATGTAGCCTAGAACAACAACTACTAAGATGCTTTCTTTGTTACTTAAGTGACTAGACAGCAGTTAAGTTTAATTATAAGGAAATTAATATGGTAATGAAATTCTGGAACAATTCTGCTGATGACTGATGATACTGATGATATTTCTTCTGTTTGTTTATTTTGTATTTGCTGTCATCTGCATGTGTCTTTGTACCAGGAAATAATGAAATCCCCGTTATTAAAAAAAAAAAAACCTGTTTCATCTCTGAACATTTAGTCAGTACACAAAACATGCAAGACATAAATATTAGCCAGACATTTTACAAATAAAATGATATTTGCCAATGTAATATAATATAATTACAAGTAGTATAATTGAATTATAGGAATTACATTAAAATAAATGAAATTATTTTTCCTGAAAATGAACAAGCAGCTACAGTTATTTTAGTTGTTGACAATCAGATGCATGACTAAACTGACAAAGGCATATCTTTTGAGATTAATGGAAAATGCTGATGCACACAAAATTTAGAGTATTACTTCAAAGGATATTTGTCAGGAAAATAAAGCCCATCTTGTAAGGATGTCTAGAAGCAGCAATAGATTTTCCCTTTTGATGTTTCACGGTCCATATGTCCCTCTTAAACTGGTGAGGACCTGACAACACAAACGTTCTCACACTTCAGCTGCTGTGATGCAAATAGCACCGTGGCTGGAGACTTTCGTATTCCTACTTGTTGCATAGAGCATACGCATATGAACACACGCACATGAGTGCGCACACATGGACACAATAGAGACATAAAGAAACACGAAGACAGCAGACGAGACTCTACAGCTAATTCTGGGGTTGCCTCCTGTGCACAGTTCCTACCCTCCTCTGTGTCTCCCCCGGCGGCTGGGACCTCTTGCTTTGCATCACTCCCACCGATCCTATTGTCCTCCGCCTCATGCTGCCAACCTCCAACCCCTGACCCAAGACTTTACCCTTTTCAAACTCTCTTGCTTCACCCCCTCCAACCCTTATTAGATGGAGCCTTCTTCTTTCAGCTCATTCAGACCCCTTCATGTCAGGATTCACTGTGAGCACTATGACAACAGAGAAGCCAGAACACATACTACTTTAATACCATTGTTACATGAGGCTCCTCCACTGTCTCAAAGTCCCACATCCTAGGCTGAATCCTGGAAGGATGTGAAAGTTGGTTGCAACCTGAATCTGATACTTCCAGCCCCGCAGAGATGTGTTCTTCCTTATGTGGGCTAAGTGCTTAACAATATGCAGTAAGTACAGAGTATCACAGGAAAGGAAGAGAAGTTAATCTCTCTAGTAACTGTATACACTCCATTCTTGCTGACCTCTGTGAGCAAGGGTCAGTCCATTACTTTATTGCTTTAAGCACTAATTAGCAGTTTTCCACCAGCATCCTGCAACATCCTGTTGATCCAACTGGACATTACAATGCATCTCAGCATATTATCTATGGCACCATTTGTGACGCTATCTTATTATCTGTGAGTAAACACTAACCATTTCCCACTGTTTTATCCCATGATTATGTTTTGCTCTATGCAAACCAATAATGCATAATGCTTTGGTAATTGATCATTAAACATATTGCGCTTTTCATTTCTATAACTTTGCATTATTTTAGAGATTAATAACTGTCTAAAGTGCTTTGCTTGTACTTTTTTGGCACCTTGTTTTTGGAGATATGAGAGCTCTCAGTGCAGCAGGAAACCAGACGAGTTACTCACATGTTATTGAACACATTCAAGTCAAATTACCAACAATAAAAGCAGAAATATTGGCTATGAAAATGCAACGCATATAAATGTGATCCATGTGACTAGGGGGTCTAGTTCCAAATATGAGGCATGTTAAGCATACACCAAGTATTTCATAAACTTTTCACACATAAACACATGAGATCTCATAGGTTCAGTTGCTTAAAGTTTACTCTGTACATTAAATAGGATTTTTTTCCAACATTATTTCCACTTTCTGCTGCTCTATGGTTACACTACTGTTTTCCCATACGGTAGAGGCCAAAAGCTAAGATGACTTATGAGACCTCTCAGTGGTGTAGCTATAATATTCATACAGCGAACTGATCTCTCCTCTGGTCTGCGTGTGGTTATAAGGTCAAGCTGTTTTTCAGACAGAAACATCTGGGATTTCCTCTACCCCAAAGCTGCTGTTCTCTATTGTTTTTCCACATATAGTAAAGCTACGACTGGCTTCTTGAAAAACAATGAAATGTGCACATGGTAAAAGACTCAAGTTGTGTAGTTCAAGTTAAATTAATGTCAAATCTAAATTTCAGTAAGTTAGTCAAATTGAAATCCATCTTTTCAAAACTTCAATCAGTCTGAGTGTGAAAAGAAAAAGCCTTCCCTGACATTCTCCCCGAGCTATTGGGTTTCCTGCAGCTGTCGCTTCATAAAAGATCAGCCATAGCTGATTTTCATCTGCTTGGCAGAAGTGCCTCTTCCCGTCTATCATGCCTTTCTCTGGAGGATAATAAGCAGACAATGCAAACTCTCACTTGGAAATCTTTCACTTGGTCAGGAAAATGATTCCTGGCAGTAAAGAATGACTCCTCTTATCACACGTGGCACCCAATCAAAACAACATTAGCAAAGAGGAGTCATGTGCATCTCCTGCATCTTACATGAAAGCAACAAGCTTTCATAATCAGCTTGAGAAGATTTTCTTCTGCAACAGCAGCACGATGGAAAAATCTTAATATATTAAATATGACTTTACACATAATTCTAAAAGGCCAATAAAAAGTCATAAAGGATTGCATGAGTATTCATTTAAATTCCTGCTTAATTCATCCCAAGCGCAGCACTTGGCTGCATCCCAGTGGTCCCAGGCTGTCTGGCAAGGCTCTTCATATGGTGAGCATTTCTCATTGGTGTGCTGGGGTACCCCAGATGCTTTTGTCTTACGGTTGTTTAGCAGCTGCGTAAAAGCACTGAGGACAAAGGCCTATCTGTGGAGGGTTGAATACACTCAGTGGGCACACAGCCAACAGCTCAACCCTATAGGCTCCCACAGTTGAAAAGCGGACTAATATATTCAACTCTCACTCCTGACAGATGATCTTACGGTGAAATTAGCTGGAGGCACCTTTATTTCTTTTCAATTCATCTAAGTAGTTTTACATTTAAACAGTGGCCCACAAAAGCCTATTCCCAATTGCTTTCCAAGTTTAAGAGAAGTAAAAACACTGAAAAATGTAACCAATGTCATACCTCTTCACTAAGTTCCACAAAATTTGGTTTGCTAGTTTTGGCACAATCTAGGCAAGCATATAGCACTAAAACCATACATTGGCTTTTCCCCCCAAGTGATAACCTCTGTAGGTTGAAAATCAAACCAAACGCAGTTCCTCTAATGACCACAACACTGGCTCAAAAAGTCAACAAATGCAGACTTCAAATGTTAAAATGGCCAAAGTTACAGCATTTAAAAGCAGTCAATAACTTGAGTTTTTCATGAGTTAATTTCTAGTATTTTATTAGTTGTTATTTAGGATTAAAATTATCAGGTATGTGTGCCTGTGCATGGCATCCATATGGTTTATGGAAACAGCTCACCAACCAAGCTCACTAGCTAAATGATAACTTCACCCACTCCTTCAAATATGGTAACTTCTGGCTCCAAGACAGCAACTGTGAGGGTTTTAATTACAGAATCACTAACTAATGGGTGTTTTATAGTGATCGCTCCTTGGAGAGAACATAGAAAAGGAACTTCCACTTAAGTGTCCTTAACTGGTACACTTTCTAACACTTGCTAACTCAAATCTTTTATACACTCAAGATATAGATCTATCTATCTATCTATCTATCTCTATATATATATATATATATATATATAGATCTGAAGTTCAGTCCCCCACTGCCACCTTTCAGTTAATTGTACTGGTTTGGACAAATGGAATGGAAATAGTATTCCAAAGCTACAGCAGGCTAAGACACTTGTGATCAACCAAACATGTCTACATAGTCCAAATATCTTATTAAACAAGATAAATTTGTTTAAACCACAAACTCAGTGAGCCTGGAAAAATCCAACATCTCTCAAAGGTGGAGTGCTCAAAGTGGCTATGGCACCTGAAAGCAAACTGTTTCTAGCCGTTCCAAATTTCCACGAGCAATGTTTGGGTGAGAAGTCACACTTTAGAGACAAGACAAGAAGTATGGGTTTCACATGCTGTTTGGAAAATGTTCATGCCTGAAACATTAGTTAAGACAAAAAAATAGCCCTCTGTCAAAACAACTCAAGACAACCGTGTTTTGCACGCATGAGCCCTCCGTTTTGTATGTTTGGCATCTCCATATTTAACTGCCAATACAGCTTCTAAAGCACAGACTGAATTTGTCCTTTGAGTTCATGTCCTGCTCTAAAATTTCATTTTAGTGATCAACCCATGGCTCCAAACACCGAGCTCATTAGTCACCGTTCAGAGCTAGCGTAGATATCTAGGCTTAGTCATACTATTCTGTGTAAAGTAATCAGTCACCATTCCACCTCACTTGCATTACAATCAATTCACTTTTTTACCCATAACTCGCATTGATAATTGATTATTCTGGGAAAGCATTGTTGACTATTTCAATTCCCTGCTCATGTGACACATAGAAAGTGTATCAAACCACATGCAATGAGTGTTTTTGTTTTTAATGTGCTGTGGAAAATGTGGCCATCTAGAGCAGTATGGTATGGTTTACTGTAGATAGCAGAAAATGCTGCACTGGGGCCAAATGCCTACTGGATCAATGAGTAAATGTTCATCAGCTGCAGCGTCTCTTTGCTTTCCCCGAGCCATTATCTCCCAAAGGCCTTCTGGAACAGTCATCTGACTCTGAACAAAACACTGATACAGATTGCTACTCCACTGGCAAATATCTCCTCTACACTCTGCATACATGCACTAATGCCAGCATAATGCATTTCCAGTTTAACTTTGTTAATCATGGGTGTCTTTCTGAAGTCTAGCAGACAAGATAAAGGCCAGATTGTATCCTTGGCATATTTTGTTTCCAACACTGTTGCTTGTGCATATCTTAAAAGCTGTTTCCCCCCCTGCACATAGAGAGTATTTTCAATGCCATAGAGTTTTTAAAGCATATGGCAGAATGACACACACATACACTTGCCTTCCCCTTCTGTTTTACTGTGAATAGGCTTTTAGTAAAAAGTGGCGAGGGACATGCTTGAACAAGGATCCCCACTCATGAACGTCTATTCTTAACATCTAGTGTCACAATAGTCAATGGCTCTCTTTGTAGTCGAAGGACTTATTAGCGCAACAAATTAACATGAGTGCCTGGGCTAACCTGGCTGTCAGGAAGCAAACTAAAAGCAACTAAAAAGGGACATAAATGGGTTGAAGATGAGAAGAACTGGAGATATCAGAGGGCACAAATTAAACCAGGAAAAGGGGACAACAGATGGAGTCTTGGTTGCACTAAAAAGGCATCTTTTGTGAGCTTCATGGGCCTCAACCGCTGTACAATTACCAAAGATGCTCAGTCACATGCGTCGCCAAATGGAAAGCAGCCCAGAAATCATGTAACTATGACAGCAACTGCCTCATTATGCAGGGTATTCACAGTAATTAAAGATTGAAAGCTGAAGACAAAGGGATATTTAATTTCTGATGGTGAAATAAAATGTGGGATTAGTTGTAATGTTTGAGCAACAAACTTTATATAGACTGAGCTACATTTCAGACAGTGAAAATCTATGGGAATTAACAGCAGAATGCTTTGGCTTACACAAGCAAACACAAAACAGCAAAGTTCAAATTTGCTCTCAGCACTCTTTGAACATCTTTGCGGTGACTCATTCTCACAGTCCTCTGGGGGGGGTTGGTTGGGTTTTTTCTGTGCATATCTTGGGAACAGAAGGATGTGTATATGACCACCACCACGACCGTGACTCAACTAAAATTAGGGGAAAAATAGAAATCTGACTTTCTGTTATTGCTCAACCATCAGTTGACAAGTTTCTGGTTCAGAAAGTGCAAAAAAACATCTCTGCTGGCACGGGATTAGTAGTTTAAGGGTCTTTCCCCTCCTCAGACTCCGGACGCAAGGTCACAGCGCACACAGTTCACCACATGGGTTTTTGACAGTATGTGTGACACTGCTGATGTGTAATTAGACACTTTCCAAACAGCATCCTAGGTCTGATGTAGACAGAGCACACACAAGTCACACCCAGCTCCCGTGTTTTTGGGTCATCAAAACACAGGATCGATTCTGTTTAAGGCTGGAAACTTCCTGAAAGCGTTAAATGTTCATGTGAGTCAGTGCAAACTGAGCCATGAAAGTACAGCAAAGAATTTAACTAAAGACACATTTAAAACTGTCTGCTATGATTATCTCTTCTTTTCTTGAATTTCTCAATAACAATGACGTAACATTTGGATCTGTTTAGCGACCAGCCTTGATGAACTTTTCCACAAGGCCTCCACAGTGAAAACAGGACACGGAGACTAGAAGCTTCACGAGTTTCCACAAGAAGGAAAAAAAAAAAAAAGTTGCTTTCTTTTTTTTTTTTTTGCTATCAGGATCAGGCTCCAAGAAGAACAGACACTGTGTTATGTTAATCAAATAAACTGCAAAAGCGAAAATGTTTTTCCAAACATGTCTTAAATCCGGCCAGTAAATTTAGTGAAAAATAAAAATAATCTTTGCTTGACATACTTGTTCATAATAGCTCAAGGCCTACAATCTGCATTAAAGAAAGTTTACTGGACATTTATGCATGACATGCTTTTCTTGCTAAAAACAAGTGCGTGTTCATCACATGCGTGATAGACGTCTGTCATCTTCATGCCAGCACTCTTCTTTCAGATGTTTGGCTCAATGATAAATAATCAGCAGAGCCAACACTACAGTTTCTTCCTGTTTAGTTATCAAGGGAGCTAATAGCAGCCAACTACTGCTCGCTGGGGTAATAGTCACAGAACTAACACCAAGAACTTAACAAGTTATTTGCGGAAAATGTCTTCCTGTCTTCCTCTGAATAGAGCTGGAGGAAAGCCAAGTCATCCTCCCACAGTCTTCACACAACCCAGTTCACTGTTAAAATCATTCGGGGGCAAGGACAGAGGAGGATCTCTCTGAAAAACATGTCAGGTGGAGTTCACCAGAAAAATCAAATTAGACATTTAGTTACACAACCACTCTATGACCGCTACACTCCGTAGTCTTGCACACATTCGGTTCATGATATCTATTCGAGGCTTTTTACACGTGATCCTTTTTGTGTTTGCAATTCTTCTTGACACGAAACAAAGCAAATCACTGCAGAGGAGCACAAAGCACTTCTCTGATTCAACCAAAGGGGACTTTTTACAGCATCTAACAAGTCTCCAAATCAATCTCCTCATGCGCACAACAGGCTGTCGTGTATTTTCTGAAAGGGCCACAGAGCATATTTGAATATAAAATGAGAGCTTTAGCTAGTGGACAATGCATAAAGGTTGATTGCCATGCAGAGTAATATCCTCTGTGAGACACTGAATAAGGGTCTGTGGGGAATTAGTTCACAGGGCATCCGCTAGGCAACTTGCAATTCAGTGAACTTCTCTCTCTACATTAAGAGCCACTGAAGTCGCACAAAGGAGCAGCTCCAAATTAGGAGCACAAAGGCGCTTCTGTGATAGCTTCATAGCGAATTAATGAGCACTGATACACATTCTCACACAGTGTCCTTCCCTGGCCTCAGCTGCACTGTGGCAAACAACACATGGTATTAAATGTTACACAGACCCAATCCAGCAGCTCAAAATGGCATTAATGGCCACAATTATTTAGCTGTTTAATATCCAGCGCAGTGCAAGCTGAGAACATTTCATAACTAACATTTAATTGTTTTGGATGTGTTGCCAATTTATCACAGTTTTAACGTTATTAAACATCCATGGCATGAGCCCCTCATTCCTCCCTGGAGCCCCGCACCCCCGGGTTGCGAGCACAGATGGCAAACACTTGGTACTGTCTCAGCTCAGCCCTTCAGATAGCAATTACAAGCTCTGGCACAACACAACAGCCGATCATGGAGCGTCTGACAAATGCAATATGCTGCTTCCAGTACATTTTAATCAAGCTTTGCCAGTAAAACACGCTGAGCTGTTTGGATGGGAGACGGGACAACAATGACAACCTTTCACCTCAATCAGCGCAACGTGATCAATCACCGCTGACCAATGTGATAATCGAGGACTGATTAATGAAGGGCGTGGCCAAGTGAAAACTTTTAATCAAACGTTTTCCCAAACAGTTCAGCCTCTGTGGCCTTTTTTTTTTTTTTTTTAAGTTAAAAGAGAAACAGTGAAGGCAGCAAACTGAACTGGATTTAACACCTCCGCAGACTCGCTCAGAGTTGACTGCAGGAATCCTGACAGTCCTAATCTGTCTAATCGCTTTCCACAAGTTGCTTCAGCAGGCTGCTCTAATGCCGATTCTCATGCAACCGGGTCAGGTAAACAACGTCCTTCTGTGGCACTAGTAGCAACAGTAAAATTTCACTTATGCGTACTTTTAAACAATCCGTGCACCTCGAAAGTTAGAGCCAAGTGTGATCTATGCTGTCATCACAAAAACAAAAACAAAAAAAAACAACAGGCGTTCATTACATCCGTCGCGACACCGGAACATCTGTTGGTAAAACTTACCCATTTTTCCAAGTTTTCCTTGGTTGTCTGAAGTTTCGTTATCAGCTGAAAGTTGAGCCCCAGCTACACTGATGTTGCGTCCTGGGATGCACACACTGACCGCCTGGCTGCTCCAAAACTCAAGGCTGTCCCTCTGGAGACAGCCCGGCTTACGTCACCACAGAGGGGATTACTGATGGGAGGACGGAGTTCACTCAGCCTGCCCCCTCCCTCATCTCTCCTCAGTGCAGAGCATTAAAAAAAAAAGTTAGCTCTTTACTCTCGGTGAGCAATTTTATCTTGACGTATTTGTGCGCACAAAGCCCCATATTGCGCATAGTGGATGGGTTATCGCCAACGTTATCGATTAACTGATTAAATAAATAATTCAATCATGATAACAACCTAAAAAGTCAAGCACAAAATTAACTCTTGAGCCCCAAAATACAGAATAACGAGCTATTAGGACGCATGAGTCAAAATGAGAGGCCAGAGGTCACCAGAGGGGAGTGATTTCCTCTCCCGTACCCTGTTACATGGCTAATCGCTTGCTTTACAGACAAGGGTACTTGTAAGGTTCTTGAAGTATACCCCTACGAAATCTAGAGAACCCATGGTCTCTTTAAAGCTAATGGGTAGTTATTTATATCTTTATTTGGGGGAGAAGATAAAAAAAAGAAAAAAGAAAAAAAGAATTATGATTAGCTCACTGACGTAAATCAAATTGTTCTAAATGAATGTTTTGTGCATCTTTCAAGCCAGCCCTGTGACACAAAAGCATTTCCGACTTACCCCAACACCTCTACTAAAAGACTAAAAAACACCCTAATTTAGTTCATCTATGGCCAAATGCATATAAAGCCTGCATGAAGAATTAAACATTGTATTTGTTTTGCAACTACGCTTGGTTGCGTGAGACTTCTGATTTTAAAGAAACAGGGTCGGCTCAACATCAGTTCTGTGGATGGAGATAAACGGTGGCCTCTCAAAAAGACAGGGCCTTTAAAAGAAACAAAACCATCACCATCACTCCAGCAGACTGGCATCCGGTTTCCAAGGAGGTCTGAGCAGCCCCTAATCCAATCCAGTCTTTTCATTGGTGGCCAAGTGGGCAATTCTCAATGGTTTGTTTCATGGTAAACAGGGCATCTTCCCATCAAGGCAAACAGAAAAGTAGCCGAAAGGCAAATATTTAACTGGTCAGCTTCACATCTACAAGGAAAATATCATCCTTCTTTTCTCACTTAATATAATTTATATTCAATTCACCATCCACTTTCTTTTTCTAAAGTGCACATTTACTGAAAAGCTCCACTAACCTTTAAATCTTTTTCTTTATGCGTGCACAGTTATGGTGAGTAGTTCTTCAGCTCTACACAAAACATTTTTGGCTGATATGACATGAGTTTATTGTCATTAATCTGCATCATCATAAACGACTAAAGTGCCCCGATCACTTTGTGTGTGTATGGGTGGTGTGTTTGTGTGTTTATCTGTGTGTACATGGGCTGCACGTCAGTGAATAGGTGATCTGCATGGGAAACTTCCAGCACTGTGCTGGCTGTTACAGCAGGCACAGCAGCTGGCAGACAGTATGCCGGCAACTGTTATTAGGGCTGACTGTATAAAAACAAAGCACACACACACAATGCCCTTTTATTTGACATTACAGCCATGCCACTAACAAAGTGATCCACACACCATATGAAATTTGACTTTGTAGGTGGATGATGTAATCTTCAGAAACCATTACTGTTTATTGGGTTGTTTAACATCTCCTATTTCTGAGGGGGTTGTTTCGTGAATACTAACTTGGGCTAAGCACATTTTAATTTGAAGTTACATTCTGAAAATACTTTGAAAGGTAATTTGGACATGAAGTAGGTTTTTCTGTTCAGCACCAATGACCTGGATGTGTGACAATAATACCTCAGATATATGTTACAGACAAAACACTAAGGTTTTTCTAACCAGCAAGGCAATGTAAGGAATTACAGCCCAAAACCCAAACATTTCTTAAATCTTGAAGCAATTTTCTCTGCTCTAATTTATGTTATGTTCCTAATTAAGGATAAGCACAGTGAAACAGGGCTGATAGCAGTCAGCAGAGGCAAATTGAGGTAATCCTCGAGCGTCTAATTGCAAATAAAGAAAAGCTGCTGAAGCGCTGTACCAAACACAACAGCCACCATGGTTACAAACCACAGATAAAATGGCAGACACTGTGAATGAGCTCAAAATGAGAGGCGGTTTAAAGTGCTCCGAGAGTGAAGCTGGCATCAGATCGCCGGTTACATGACTTGGTTGAACAATCTGGGTCTGCAAGGCGTTCCTTAATGTGCTGAATAGCACAACTTGAATGGCAAAACTCCCTGCTCAAATTTTCAAAGGATTACAAAGTTTCCCCTCTGTGGAGAAAGACAGTCCGGTAATGAATGTTTGCTTAAGACAGTTTAATTGATTACGTCAGTTTTTCCAAATTCTTTTCTGAAGTTATTCAGCTGGTGAGTAAGCTTTAAACATTCAATTCCAGCATACACTTAAAAAAAAAAAAAAAAAGGTTCAATAACATTAGTGCACAAAACCTTGTTCCAGCTGCAGAATTTTGTGGACTAATCTGCAGTATATGGACACACCTGAGTCTTTTCCCAGAATAGTCACGCTTCAGCGAGCAGATGAAATTTAAGCATTTTGAAAGTTACACGGGATCTGTTTTTCAGCATGTTCACTTTAAAATGGTTTGAATGTCTGCACCATTAAAGTGCAAAGTATCAACTCCAATTTGGATTGGTTTATGTCAGTGCTGAAAGAACCGTGTGTGAGACATAATCTATTTAACACACTAAACGTTTTACTGTTAGTTCATGTATAAAAGACGGAGAAGGGTTTGCATATCACATGCTGAAGACTAAACTGGACACAGAGACCGACAGCATTGTTGTCCAGTTACTCTTTGAAATTTGGGCACTGTGTGGCTGTGTGTCATACACAGTCCTTTCAGTGCTGACACAGACTGAAGCGAAGACTTGGCGCTTGACACAAAGTGTCTTTGAGCCTTAAAATAAAGACCGTTTCAGCTGTTGATAATGTTGACTGAACTGTCTCTCTCTTGTGTACTCTATGTAGCTGTGCACTTGGAGTTCATGTTTTGGAATAAACGGAAAGATTTGTTACTCTGGTGAGAAATCCAAAGATTCTCCTTCCAGCTGTGTGAATGATGTTAAAGCTCTGTTTGCTTTAGACAGTAGATACTCACAAACTCTAGTGCTGTTCCTCAGACTTTAACCTGGAACTGTAGTGAACAACATATGAGGTTTTAGTGTGGAGTCAACATCTGGTTTAGTATTTGGAAAGCAGTGGAAAATAATGTTCCATTGCCATCTGAGGGAAAATACGGAGGAAGAATGTTGTTTACCTCTACTCGCAAAATGCTTTCAAGAGAATCTAATCTATTCAGCTTGCCTATAAAACTAAATCCCACTTGCAAGTTGGAAGCATGCGCACTTAGAGAGAAAGCATGGTTCCAGCAAATATGCCCATGCGGGCCCACAGTGGGGACAATCCCGTTTGTTTGTTTTGCTTTTTAAGTGTCCCAGTGGGTAAAACTACTGTGGGGCCTGCATGGCCTAACCCACAGGTGGAGCAGTGAGGTACTCATGTAGGCTAACCCATGTGGGACCCATAAGAATTTTGCTCTTTTGGGTCGTCATGAGTGTTTTCATTATAGGCTTGCCCACAGAAAAGCCATATAAGGGGCCTAAAAGGCAACACTTCTGTGGGCCTTGTATGGGTGATGAGCCTGGGTTTTCCCTGTCCACACAGCCCCACAGTTCAGCCACACCTATCTACTGTGGGCTCACATAGGCATGTTTGCTGGCAAATTATTTAAAACAAGGAAACATGATACAGAGACACGTGACTTATGTGTTTTAGTATACTTACAAAAATTTGAGGGGGATAGAGGTTAACTGATTCAACACACAAATCTCTTGGGTTGTCAGGAAGAGTATGTGTTATAAAAATCCGTCAAATCAAGTAGGGCAGCCTACGCCTCGAGGTTGCTGACATTTTATGCCAGTATTTGGGTTCACTTGGTGTATTGGTTTACACATTTGGCTAACAGCTAAAACATCCCTAGTTCGATTGTGGGAGGAGTTACAAATCCTTTTCAAGATGGACATCCAATATAAAAAATCTGCCATATGAAATATGCTGAGCTACCTGCTGTAGTGACCCCTTGAGAATAAGAGGGCAACCAGAAGTAGCTTTAATGGGGCCCACAGTGATCCCACGTGTGCCCCAAGGGGTGAATGTTTGATGGATTTTTATCCAGTGTTTTTATTTTAAACCACAGTCCCACGTGACCAGACACTTTCTGATTATATCTTGATCAAGTTTAACAAAATAAAGGTCTTGTCTTGGGAGTGTTTTCTAAGCATATCAGTCTCTGCAGGAGGCTCTGCAAACACAATGCATCACCAGTGCTTATGAGCCAAAATAGACAATGGCGGTGACCGACCCCAGCAGGCCGACGGGAGTGAAGAACATGTAAGCAGCAGTGAGCTCATGTAATTTATCGCTCCCGAGACCCCAAGCCTGAGGGTAGCCACAAAAACAGCTGGGAGTAGAGCAGGAAGTTAAACCCAGGCTAGTTTCGCTCTAAGCCCGTGTGTGGAAGGAGAGATTTAAGAAACAGGCAGGACAAACTGTGTTGCATCTGCTGTCCTTGATTTGTGGTGGTGTTAGAGGGTGAGAGGAGTGGCTAGATTTAGTAGACAGCTTTAACTCAGGGAATGGAAAAACCAAAGCGATACACACACCCTCGTGGCTCTGCCTCCAGAGATAATTGGGTCACTGTGGCTCAACAGCATTCCTCATAAATTAACTACCAGCTGTATTTTCTGATGTTCAAAGCTTTTTTTAAAAAAAAAAAAAAAAATTGCTGCACATATAAAATAGAGATGGCACAATTATGCCAGGTAAGAAGCGCAGACAAGCATAAAATATGAGACCTATTGATTCTGACATGCAAACAGGATCTTAATACTGATGGAAACTGTCGCCTAATTCCTCCACCGCTCCCATCCTTTCTTGGCAGTAATGGCCATGGACAGGAGCAATATCACAGCATATTGTTGTGAGCTTTAGACCACATGTTACATGCTATTTGAAGCTCTTTAAAAAAGAAGAAGATTTGTATAGGTAAACCTTTGGATTTTTTGGTAGCTGGGTTGATGGCGACATAGACGACAGCTTAACCCAAGTCTATACAATGCTGCCATCTAGTGCGTTATTTTATGGTGACTCAGAGACACAAAGTACAGAAGAAGAAGCCAAAACATAATGTAGAATTTCTCCTAAATCTTGACATGTCCATTCTCCTTGTTGTGATAAAAATCCTCATTTGTATAAACTCAGCAGTTTATGGGCTGCCCCTTTTATTTATTTATTACAACTGCTTCAAAAAAGGCATGAACCACAGAGAAGACATCCGATTTCTTAAGTTTCACATTAAAGTCTGTTGTTTACAAAAATGTCACACTTGACAACAAATCTGTCCCCTGTCTGCTGACTCATTTACTGTGAAAGTCTCTCACAGTGAGCTTGAGTTTCGGGGTCCCGGTACTGTGCGTGCTTGTCACTGTCCCACTGATTTCCTACAGAGAGGAAAGTGCTTTTATTTCTGTTGCACGATCAAAACTGTCTGGTGAATTTTATGCTGCAGCTTCACACCGGGATAAGTAAATAAATAGTCTGGTTCACCGTTTAACTGTGTCATTGCTCAGTGTCTGAGCTGATGTTGTTGGAGTGCATGTTTTATACACCGAAGTCAAGGCAGCTTGACAAGTAGGAGATTATCTAGATAACAACGTGGCTTTAGATGTCACTTATTAAGAAAATAATAAAGCACAGACAAATAAGAGTTAGTAAGAGTTAAACCTCATTAATTTCAGTGTTTAACTCCAACAGTGTTCCTCATTAGTTTGATTGTATAATAGAAGCAGACAGCTGCCTTTAGAAATCACACATATACAGCCCTACTGGCCATTTATCAATCGTTTATGAGGCATTTTCAATTAACACATTACATTAATAAGATTTCTTTTTCCCATCACAAATATTGAAAGTGAAATTTCTCCAGAGGACTCCTGTTATGTTACTTGACAGATTAAGTTGAGTGCTCGAGTTTACCTGAGGGAAATTATCAACTCATTGGATAACAGGCGCCTTATGCTACTTGAATTGTATCACCTCCAAGCAGCCACTCTCCTGTTGACTCCCCTGAGTCTGGAATGAAAGCATGTAGTTTTGTGCGGGCAAGAGTGCGTGCTTCACATCTCTGTCCTGCTTTTGAACTCTTCCAAAATAGATTAAAAATAATAATACCAATAATAATACAAATCCATGGAATAAGAAGCTGAAACTGGATTGTGAAATGCCAGCATTTAGTTTTATGTAAAATATTAATTTATATGTAAAGAAAATACCCAAAAAATACACAGGAAAATAACAGGTGATAGACTATTCAAAAGAAAGTTATAACAAACCAAATGTGTAAAATGTAATCAATAAATAAAGGAAGAAAAAAAATGGGTATTGGATGTGATCATTTTTCTCACACTTGGATGATTCAAACAGTGTCAGCTGCTACATTTGATCAAAGCCCATCTGCTGCCAAATTGTTTCAACTTCTTTCTTTTTAAATAATTGATTGCTTTTGTGATTACGTTTACATCTTTTATGATCACTGCAGATTATTTCTATACAATTTTCTTCCTTCCTCATTCGAATAAACGGCCCGTGGTGTTCTTGATGTAGAATACAGTGCATTACCAAATCAATATATTGAATAGATAACCTTCAACACTTGTTCTATAAACATTTGTTATCTTTGAAACTATTGCTGTTCCCAAAGGCAATCATGCCAGAACTCAATTGCAGCGTCTTTCGAGATTTATATTAAAATAATGCCTCATAACACCCTGCTGTATTCAACAAACACAATGCCACTCCTAATTAGAGATAAATAGGTCTACATTTTCTCATATGTTATTCATCTGCAGGTTTGGTGACCTTCAAATGGCAATGTGTCACTCTGGTTTTGTATTTACCTCAACAAACGAGACACGATTCTCAGAAAAGCCATCAGTGCTGTGATTACTTCTTTGCCAAACGGATTTTCATCTGAAAGGTCTCCGTGACGTTACCGCAGCATTTATTCTTTGGTTTGGTTGGGGAAATCAATCAATAATCTATTACATTAGAAAATACTTCTTCTCCTTTATTATTACAGTAAATCAATATGCCAGTGTTTGCATGAATTTGATTTGCATACTCTGTAAATTTGCCACAGTATGTTGTTTATGTTGGTGTTTCTGGGGGTTTTGTATTCTTTCCAGCAGCTCATCTTTACCATGGGAACTTCAGGTTTCATATGATGGACACAATAACACAGAAGATTGTGTGTATTATATATCTGACTTATTAGTAAGGAGCTGAAGCTTTTGAATGTAGCTCTCTGGCATGCTTGAGCATTTTGACCCAAATTCCTTTGATTTAAATATGGTAATTTGTTATAGGAAGTGTAAAGAGTAAATTATCTAATCTTACTTATCACGCCTAATGCATGCATTTATTTTGCTGCCTAAAGGGCTTTTTTTCAGGATGTTTGTGCTCCTGAATCATTAACTATTATATAACTACTCTAGAGAGGGAACATAGCGAGCCTCTGCTCAGTGACAGAGGCCAGTAGAGTGTCATTACTTTCCCTGGAGGCCCTGTTTCATTAGAAAACAGACCCATCAGACTGCCAGCGGGGAGCGAGTTCATCACTGAGCCTCTCCCACATTGATCCACACTCAATACGGCCACAGAATGAGAAATGTACGCTTCTAAGATGTGTCAAACCTTTTTAGACAATTTTTAGGAAAAAAGTGTCATGCTTTATCTGTGCTTTAACTTATTTTATGTCACTGATGAACATTCAGAACAGTTTGTCATTGTTTCGGCTCACCTCTACACCTGTACACCTTAATCGGCATGCTGTTGACGAAGCTGTGGCATTCTCCGAGCTTTGTAGGACAAAAACAAAAAAGATGTTTTGGGGTCAGTGCTCTTGTATTTTCTGTGCAACACTTTTAGGACAACAGCCACAGAGGGAAGATGTGCTGCTGTCAGGCAAAGCCGCTCTCATGACACCATCAGTCGCACTGTTATCAGGAGGTTCTCTCCAAATGTCCTCTTAACAGCTGAGACTCAGGTTATTACCTTAGAAGACATAGCACAGAATGTAACTGTAAGCTCTTCATATAAAATATTCTGTGTGTACAATATTAAATATATGGAGAAGAGTACTGGTCAAGTAAAACAAATAATTTAATAAACACTATTTTAATATTTCTATAGATTTATGCATGAATTATTTAAAAAAATATCTATCATTAATTCCTTGTGTGTTTATTTTACTTTGTCAAATAACCCAAAGTATTTATTTATTTATCACATTTTACCCCTACTCACTTCATTAAATGTAATTATTTTTATATTTTATTTTAATGTTCATATATTTTTATTCTAGTATGCAAATGAGGAGGCTCTCATGAGGTCAACTTTTTAAATTTTATGACATGAATTGAAATTGACTGCCTCCAGTCCAGAGAGTGTTAACAAAGTAATCACTCAGATAAAATAAATGACATGTGAATAAATAAATGTGCAAATGAAGACATAAATATCAATGTCATAAGTGTCTGATAAAAACAAAAATGCCTAAACATGTTATTTAGAATAATGTTTTAGGTTTTTAATGGCATATTTATGTATTCACTACAAGATATTAGCTATTTTTGATGGGCAGTTTTGATCCTCCATAGAGCTTCTCCTGAAATGTAAAATACTCTTTATTGTTTCATTAAAATTATATATTTATACATTATTAAAAAGGGCTGGAAAGTTTTCTCCTGGGAAAAAAAAGAACAATAATCAAATACTGATCAACTCAGTACAAGATGTCTTCAAGATAAAGAGAAAACTATCATTTTGCAAAGTGAAGGTCAAACATTGTAGGGTGACAGTAAACAATAGGTATGTTTAATTCTGTGGCACATCCTCCCACAAAGTGGGCAATATAATCAAATTATTCCTGCTAACATTTGCACGATCATTGTACTCAGTACTCGCTTAAAACAATTCATAATGTGATTTCTGGGGAGGTTACTATTTTAAAAACATGCCTGACCTTTCCGTCTTCTCCTCCATCTGGTAAAGACAATTGACTGATGCCAAATTAAACTGTGCTTCATTGTCTCTCCCCAGCTTAATGAGTGCAGCAGATCAATATATCATTTGTAAAGTAAAATCTAATTGGAAATTGTTTCCCATTTGCTCTGAGACACAGAAAGCAGACCCGCTGGCTGGATTTTGGTGAGACGAGGCAAGCAGAGCCAGAGGGTGCTTTTGGCAAAACCAGATAAGAATAATTTGTTATCTTCCTCATAACGACAAATCAAACAGATTCCTCTGCTTATGTGGTTCCCTCTTCCCCAGTATACGGGCTACTGTTTAATTGTGTTTGCCAGCTGAAACCCTCTCAGCTTTTGAGGTTTCATTCGTCATCAGAGAAATACAGCTGCTCCAATCCGCTTATCAATGTGTGTCTCACTGATGTTTCCATGGAAACTGTGTTTACTGCCTCACAGTGTGCTAAAAATGGTTCCAAAGTGATAACGGTGCCAGAGTAGTGAAAGCGGTGTAAAGACGTTATGAACAATGACAGTCATAGACGTTGTGGCATTATAAATGTATACGTGTAAGCCATTGTTTATTGTTTAAACACGATCAGGGAAAAATCCTCTTCTATCGTGTTCTGAATTTCAAAAATGTCTCATCTGCCAATTTTAATCCTACTGATTATTTCAAGATTTGATAAAATGGGAAAATGCAAAAATATCCTTTTTCCTTTCTTCCTCTTCATCACTATGTGTCCCTTTTCCTCTTCACAAATCTCACTGGCAGCTCTGTGGAGGTGCTAAATATCTCAGCCAATGAGTACAATTTAGACATAGAAATTACAAGTTGAAATTGAGTTTGACCTTGTGGCAGTCCAAACCGAGTGTGAAGTCCAAATAGGGGAATTACAGAGCCTAACTAATGTCATTATTTTCCCTTTCTTCTAATAATAATAATATGGATTTTTTTTTTCTGGCACGTTACCAAAAACCTGATCTTTTGTGAGCCAGATTATGTTTTGGTTTCTGCAGCTGTGGCTCTCATTTCATCCTTATGATTATTCTCCACAAGTGACTGACATGACTACAATTTTCCAAGCTTTGCCTTTTCAAAATGTAGTGCAATTTAAATATATATATATAAAAAAAGAAAATCCAACAAATGACTTTTATCCTCGTAATCATTTGAATCTAATTTTCTCTAAAACATCACTGTAGCGGTTTCCCCCACATACACGCACAAATCACTGTGAATGCTGTAAGATTGCTTTTGAAGAAGACAATAGTCATGTGTTGTAGATAGAAGAGACAGTTGGAGCACTGTTCCCATGGCAATGGGTTTAGAGGAAAAAACTTTGCATTCATCAAGTTTAAAGTATTTTTTTTCCCTTTTTTCTGAAAAACTGGAGAGAAGCCGACTTTCTGCAAAGCTTTATGATTTCATTTTTTTTCCTTAAAATTTGTCTTTTCCCTTTTATATTTCTTCTGATTCCATCAAACTTCTGCTTGCTAAGATCCATTTTCACTTTTCATTCTTTTTTAACCATGAACAGAACAAATAACATTTAATTTGTTATTTAGAGCAGAATCTGGAAGAATGTAACTCTGGGGTTATGTTTCACATGTGATTAATGGTTGGGAATGAATTAAAGTGTAGGTAAAGATGGCACTGATAAATTTCAGACCATATTATGAATCTTCTCTCACCGGCTTATGTAACACTTCCAGATCAGGCCCATCACTTAAACTAGTATCATCTTTTATTCCATTAGAAATAAACGTCATAGATTGTGACACTTAATGTACATTCTCTTAATAATTTCTAACTAATGACTTGATTACAAAGTGAATATCTTCCACTGAACCGTTTCAGGACCTGGAGTGTATGCTGGCGGTAATCGGGCAGAGGCTTACATTCATGCCTACCGCCAATTTAGAATCACCAGTTAACCTAGCGTGCATGTCTTTGGACAGATGGAGGAAGTTAGAGTATCCAGAGAGCAATCGCCAGGACAAAATGCAAACTCCACACAGAAATGCTCCAGCCAGGATTCAAACCCAGGCTCTTCTTGCTGTGAAACAACAGTGCTAACCACTGCACCATGTTGCATTTAAATTACTTATAAACTGTAGAGCAGTTTTAAATAAAAGAAGGTGCACCATATAAAGCTTTTATTGAGTGTGATTTATTAGAAGGCATTCACAAAGCATGTTATCAAGAATAGATGAGGTCAATTTGGAATAATAAAGCATACCTGTCCTATCATTTCATTTAGTAACAACAGAAATACATTTGCAGTGACAGCTTCATGTGGGACTTAATGCTCTTTATAGATTACTATTAATATAGTAATAGGATAGGCTGTGTAATGCTTTATATGCCAGATATGACGGTGAGTGAAGAACAAATGAGATTAAATAAAGAAGAAAACTACAAAATGTGGATGATGTAATGAACTCAACATAAAGGTTTCTTCTGCATCTTTACATCCTTTATAAAGTAGATCAGCCGTAGTTTGTTTGAATACATTGTTAGTGTGCATTTTCTGTCATGGATTTTAAAGCAGCTTTCGGGTTTTGGAACATGTGGGAAAATTCTTTAAAAAGTGTGAGGAATTGGCTGTTAACCAAACCCCGTCCCTAGATTAGTCAGGACCACCTTGATGATTGTTAGCAGGCTTTGTCATTGATTTATAGAAGCTGCATTATTTATTTCCCACTGTTTTCTTGAGTTACTTGCGGTTTGTTCCAGTCCTTCCTGGTTTGAGTAAAAGAGGAGGCTGAATCTACGGTGGAGTTGGTTTAAACACAGAGGTCACCCAAATGGACTAAACCATCTGCTGCAACAGCATAGGGGAGAATTGTGTTTCTGTTGTTGTTTTTCTTTGATATAGCCATTGTCCCCACTTTGCCTTTGAAATGTTTTCTCCACTAGAATACAAAATATTTGTTTAGGAGAGCCTTATTTTTGAGTAGGTTTGTTTAGTTTACCGGCTTATTTCTTAAATAAGTACAGAAATAAATAACTATTTTTATGGTTATGTATGTTGATATTATTATTAATCTTTTTGGGGTATAATACAACCCACATTTTGAAAGTCATACTTGTGCCTGGATATTGATTGTCCTTAGAACGGACATTTTTAACATTACTACCAAGAAAGCTCTGATTCCCTTTAATAGTGTGTTTATCTGAAATATAGCAGTAAAGGGTGAGCTATAATGTAACCAATCACATTAAAGCATCTGCTAAAAAACATAGAAAATGTTAGTGCTTAATAAAGAAAAAGAAACAACCGATATGGGACAGGTTTGGGAAGTGTGGACGTGAACTCGAGCATGAAGACATGCTGGGCAGTCGTCAGATTTGGGGACCGCTTTGAAAGAAAATTCCAAGGTAAATTCAGATGTGGCCCAGCTGTGACAGAGTAAACCTTTCTGGTAGTTTTACAGCAAGACACACATGATGAGAATGAGACGAGACGTGACACTGGTTCAGTCAGAAAGACACTGATGCTTGATAATGGCAAACAATGTTACTGTGGGCTGTCAGCAATCTTTTGCCTCTTTGTATTTCTTCAACATTAAGCAGTATTTAAATTTAAAATTCCCGACTGGGGCAGGAAACATCATAGACAAACCTCTCCGGAACAGTATGCTGCTCAAATTGATTCTGAATGTGACAAGCAAGTCATCTTTAATGCATTCTTCCATTTGACAGGCTGCATGCTAATCATTTTAATATTTGTGCAAGCACATCAAATCTTGTATTCTGCCAGTGAGCTTTTAACTGTATACCTTTACACACACCACTAAATGGCACATGTCATAATGACACTATCTCTGCCACAGAAGTTTTCCCACTGAGAGAATACTGAGAATACTCAGTAGAGCACTCATCGGTTTTCTCCATAAATATCTTTTTTTAAAGGCAGTGAAAATGAAAATTTGATTGAAACCAGTTAAGCAACTGAAATTGCATTCAGTCTTCAATTTATTCTTGCATCATTTTGACAGCAGCACAACCAGTGTGACAACTCTCGGCGAGACGAGCCTACAAGCCAGAAATAGATAAATTATGAGTTTGTGTCAACATGGAGCAGACATTGGCCAAGAAAAAAGTACGTGTAGATGAGCTGTTTGATGCTCGGGTGACTGCACAGAAACTGGAACTCAGGGGGAGATGTCCCGACATGTAGATCTAAGTAAAACACGATGGATTCACTGTTGCTTAAAAAGTAATTGCTTAAGAAACTGAGCTGTGCATTCGATAAGATGTGTACATCCTGTAGAAACATTGTGGCATTTTATTGTTTCTTTTAATCTCTTTAAATGTGTAGACATGGAGTGACTGTGGAGGATGGATGGGGGTCTAGACTGTGGATCAGTGGGTCTTCAGTGCTCAGTGATGGAGAAAGGCTCTCTGGCTGTCAGTGTGCTCCTACTGATGAAGCAACGCTGTGATTGACAGATGAGTCTTAGTGAAGACCACCACTGCTCTCTTCACTCAGCTTGAGGGATAACACACCCTATAAGGAGGTGCATCCTTATGAGAATTTAGGCTTTTTATTGGCTTGGGGTTCATATGAATCCATAGCTGTAATACCTAGAGAAGAGTAAACATTGTTTCATGTGACCGCGTTGCAGACAAACTGTTTGCACTGTATAATCTAAATGACTTTATCATTCTCTTGTGTGGAATGTAGGAACCTCAAAATAGCTTCATTTCGCTGTGAGAGAGAGCTTATGATAATTGTGTTGGGTGTTTTGGCACTAGAGAATTCTCAAATCCTTGCTTGTCTTCAAGAATCCCCTCATTAAATCCTTTGCATTCTTTCTCCGGCATGTTGTCTCTCTAAAATAGCTCCAGCCACAAGTTACCTCTCCGTATCCCTGCTAGGCCCCGAGATCAGCTCCATGAGTTGAATTATAGAGCAGAAAAGTCATTAAGTGGGATAAAGATACAAAGAATCGATGAGGCAATGGATACTCCGAAGCTCCCACTTGTCTTCAGTCCAGTGCACATGAGCATCAGGGTGGTGTAAAGTCTGCTTGTTGTTTCCAGGTGAGCTCTCCAGTCAGTCTACAACTCCGCAGTTGCTGATGAGGATCAATAATGACCACCTACCCAGACAACACAGAACTTGTTCTTCCTAAATAAATAGTTGTATGGACAATAATAAATGTAAACAAGTAAACAAGCATTAGTTTTGGCTGCAATTCTATAGGAGAGAGATTATAAAGTTGAAGCCCCTTCGTTTAATTTCATAGTTATAAATTGTGCAGCAAATCCTTATGGACATCACAATAAAGCTGATGATGTAAAACCTCTAATTCCCCAAAGAATAACAGGCAGCAGCAACCAGTCTTTGTTGTTGTGGGTGGGAAGCTTTAAAATAGCGCCTGTCCCGAGCCTGTAATTTTAATAGCTATATGAAAACTGCTGGATAAATGAGACCGACAGGCATTTCTTGTCTAAAGGATTGTCCTGTTTTATTCACAGAGAGAGGCCCACATCTCTCTCTGTCTCACACACACACTCTCTCGCCTCAGTGACAAGCAGATCTGACTTGTTCTCCTTTAATTATGTGACCCACCTGGGCTGAAGTCTTTCCTTATGGAAACTAATGGCCAATTGAAGCTCTGGTTTGGTGTCATTACACAGACATGCCAAGTGCACCTGTCTCAAAGATGGGAAATAAAGGGCGTGAGTGCAAAGACGATTTTGGCTCTTACCAGAGAGAAATGTATTCATTAGAGAAAATACCGGGTTTTATAGGTGTTATTGCCTTGAACCAGACACGCTCACAAGTGGAGTTATCCACATAAATGGTTGACACAAGACAAGACAAACTTTGTTTTTTTGTTTTTGTTTTTAACTTGAACGTATTTATGAAAAACAGTACATGTGCCAGTTGTTCAATAATTCATGCAATCATTCAGTATTTATAATACTTCAGAACAAGCCATACGCAAGACCTCTGTTGAGACATCAATGTTAAATCTGCAGACTTTGGCAAGCCATGCCTTCCTGAGCATAAGATACAAAGTGACACTTTTATGACAGCATTAAAGGGGTTGGCGGTGGGGTGGGGTGAGGGGAGTGACGGCTTGACCTGAGAAGGGCTAAGATGATCTGTTAACTGGTTAGTAGCCAAGTGTCGGGCTAAAGTGCAATAAGCGTGTGATGTGCTGGCAGTAATCCTACAACAGGAGTCCTGCACTTGGCTTGAAGTGAATGAAATATTTTCTTTTCTCACTAAGTTTAGCTGCTTCCTCCTCACCACATGCCTGTGCGTTCATGTGGAATGAGTCATTCATGCCTGTGGTCCATAAAGCCTCACAGCCCACTCACATCCTCAAACTGCCAGGTCCCTATCCACTCTCTGCATCACCACCAGCAGCTTATATACATATATATTGAACAGTTATCACCCAAATCTGTGTGGCGGCCTTCTAAACCTCAGTTCCTCCACCCTCAGGCTACAGCCACCCTGTAGTAGCCTTTATTTCCTGCTGTCTCCGTCTGTGTTTGTCAGTCAGCTTCTCTTCGGTTTCGCTCTGGGAGGCCAACCTTTCAGCATTTCCAATGATGTGCCTTGGAAATCTGTTTCCAGGGCAACCGGGGTACCAAATACTCTCCCAGCAGCATCTCGCTAGTGCGTCCTCCTTTGTTTACACTCTTGATATCTGTGAGGACGTAGGTTGCTCTAAACACATTTGGGTGGGAACAAAAAAAAACAACAACACTGCAAATATATAGACAGGAACGGAGTGAGAGTCACACAGTCAGTTTTATGTTATACACCCACAATATGTAATATGATAATGGCAGCCCTGAAGAATAGATCTGCTTTGTAATAAATCAGATCCTAAGTAGATGTCGATTTAACTAGAAGCCCACACCACCGTTCAGCTTAAACGCCGTGCATCATCTCTAGAAAACACAAGGAATGTTCTAAAACCAGTTGATTCTTACGCGCAGCTGCGCGCTCCCAGAGTTCCCCCATTAAGCCGATCTCGTGAGGTAAATGCTATCATTTAAAAGCGTCGTCATTTAAAGACAATGGAGACAATTTCTGAGTGTCTTTCAAGTGATTACCTTCCTCGTTTATTTGACTTATTGAAAACCAACTCACGTCCGCCACTTTTAAGCCTTGCGCTTGCGCGTAACTCAACCGGGAGCTGTCCAAGTGCTGAAATGAGAAAAAGGCGTTCCTCTCTCATTCCTTGACGTTCCCCCCACCTGAGAAAGATCTCACTTCATGAGTAACAACGCAAGCCAACGGGCTGTTCTTCTCAAAGCCCGCTCTTACATCTCAGCCAGCGCCACCGAAGCAGAGCTTCCAGCTGATGCGTCTTGGAGTTTCACCTTCTCTACGTCTGGCCACTGGACTGATGTCTCTTCACACCTACGCTTCGACAAATCTGTTTGCGGGAGTTTCATGAAACCGCGTTGAGGAATGTCTCCTGTATATTTCTGTGACAAAAGAAGACCCAAACGCCCACGACTTAGTCCGGAAAAAAGCGGGGTCCCTATCTGGATTATGTGTTTGACTAATGTAAACATATGGAAGAAATAGAAAAGTGAGCACATGGGGAAACCACCAGGAATGAATCGCTCCCTTATTAAGGTTTTAGCAGCTTTATTCATATATCTGATGGAGACAAACAATTTCAGGTAGGCGAATCTATTTATCAAACACATTTGATTCAATATCCGTGAAACACTTTGTCTCTTCCAAGTAAAGTTTGGAAATTTAGATGTTAGAAGTTTTCGATGTTAGGGAAACGACATGAGAGCAGCGACAGTGAAGACATTTCTGAACAAAGTTGGTAATTGAATATGATGTGCTTTTATTTTCAAAACTCTTTCTTGATTAAGATTTTAATCATCGATTGTTTTGTCTAGATTATTCTCTAACTAAAATATTATTAATACAAATAATATTCGTATTGGGAAATTTGGTTTGTACTTAAATGGTGACAGAGACGTTTACGCGTGTGATGGTATTTTCCCTTCCCCTCTGGCAACTCAACATTGCGTTAAAACATGGCTACAGCGTGGTGTGGTATCTGTGCGTGAATCTTTATCAACAGAATAATCCTTTCTTAGAGGAGAAGCCCACGACGTCGAAATCCCATCCGATACGTTTGTGCCAATTAACGCATTTTTTCTGGTTTCGCTCTGCGTGCCCACCACTGCGAGGCAGCTGCTAGGGGAAAGATAAGGTTTAACTCCCGATTCTGAGCTCTGACTTGAGTGATCCAGTGATTTTTCTCACCATGTGTGCGTTCCAGAGTTGTGGACGCCAAGGAGCACGATTCCAGATCATCCTCCAACCTGTCTCCATCAGACTTTCTGGACTCACTCATGGGTCGCACGTCTGGGTATGATGCGCGAATAAGACCGAATTTTAAAGGTTTGTTTGTCACGATCTTTATGTTTTAACATAATCTCCACACGCCCCAAAAATTTCTAGAAACACAGCAAGTTGGGCATCTTTACTTATATGATTCACTAAAATGACTCAGAACACACAATCACTTCAGTCATCAGTAACATGATTGTTCCGGCTTGAATGAAACCACAAATTAATTCCTCATTATAACATTGCGTGCATGTTTTCATTTCCTGAAAATGTGTAAAGCAGAATCCCCATCATGATAACATCATTTAAAACGGATGCTTGTAAATATCTCCGTCACAGAGAAACAAATTGGTTCTTGCAGTAGACAAGGATGCCACCATGACAGGCCAAATGATGGATGGTGCCCCCGTGGCAAGGCTGCAGGCTACTGACTTCCTCTGTTGTTGTTGCTGCTGTGATGCTGAGGACAGACACAGCATCACAGCACTGGAACAGAGCTGAGTGAGAAGATGCTAGCCCAGCGGCGTTCAGGCCCACTCCAGGCTGGGTCAGGTGGACAGGGACTTGTTGGGTAGCTGAAGCAGTCAGACAGTACAGCACAGGAGCTAATCAGACTCAGAGACACATGGCCCAGATCTTTCCTTCCCATTTGAGGCAAAGGGGAAAAAAATGCTTATTGCTGAGATGGACTCAAGATAAGAGGAAGATAGCCTGCTTAATACCAGCTGGCATTTTTTTTCTTTTTTTTTGCTGAGGGATGATGCATCACTTCTAGCCTTCAAAAAGAAAAAAAGCCTGATTTTATGTTTCCGGTTATTCTTTATTCTGATCACACACACACACACACACACACACACACACACACACACACACACACACACACACACACACACACACAGAGAGAGAGAGAGAGAGAGAGAGAGAGAGAGAGAGAGAGAGAGAGAGAGAGAGTTCTGAATGCACACGCATACATTTTCTGGCAAGAACCCCCCCCCCAACATTTGCATGAGCTCACTTCATCGTAAATAGATGATTTTGCTTCTGAACCTGCTAGTCACACTTTGAAGAGTGTTGAACTCATTTTCTGAAGGTTGCCCTAGATTTCCTTTGCGTGAGTTTTGTCGTCAGCAGCAGGTACTGCCATATTTTTCTGCTTCCACTGTTAAATGTAGCAAGCTAACGACAAACTGAGGCAAATATTAATACCAAGCTCCATGCAATATTGATGAAGAAAACACAGGGGAAGGGCACTAGGAAGGGCTTACAGCTCCACTTATCAGAGAGAAAAAGAGAGAGAGAGAGAGCGAAAAAAGATTTGCTTTGACTTTAAATGGCACATAACCTGCCAAGCCTCGCAAAGAGATTTCAGCTCAGCCTCTTCTATACAGAAAAAGATGACACTATTCATCAAAGCATGCCGGGCACTTCTTACTCACAGTGTTGGAGAGAAACTGCTCAGATTTGATACAAAGAAGAAAAGATTGTTGTAGAACTGCAACCAGAGAGTGTTTTCACTTTTAAAAAAAATACTCTAGATGACTTTCCCAGTTGATTAGAAATTAATTGTTTAGTAAAAAGAAAGGGAATGTCAGTGACAATCCCAGCTTCATCATCCAAATCAAAATTCGTCACATAAAATAATCACATTTCCGAAGCCAAAACCAGTTATTTTGCGATTTTGTTTATACTGAAACAACTCTTAGTTAATAGAGTACTTAACATTACATTTTGTGGGGATTTCTAATTGATTATCCAGCCAAAGGTACTTTTGTGTTTGTGTGCATGCTCCTATCTGCATGTGCACGTCTCCTCTTGTGTTGTGTAAACACAAGAAAAATGTGTTTACAGCACGACAACCTTGAAAGATTGCCTACATTACCCTACAAGACATCACTGCATCATTATAACATTAAGCTGACACAGTGGTGCCTTTACTAATTAATAGATTTTTCCTGCCCCGAAGCTCCCTCAAAAACAAAAGTTCAAAACACCGCTTGTTCTGTGAATGCATATTTTACGTTTTCCTGTCAAAATATCTTCCCCACCTGAAACCCAGTCATCCTTTATAATACGTATGGTTTAAGGCTTTTTCCTGTCATGTCATTGTCATTCCATTTCACAGGTCCCCCTGTAAACGTTACATGCAATATTTTTATCAACAGTTTCGGCTCTGTCACAGAGACAACTATGGTGAGTTCCTCTGGTATTTGGTTGATTTTTGTCCTGTACAATGTGTCAATATGTTATCTATTCCTCAACCTGCAGGTCCACCAGTTAATGTTACCTGCAACATATTTATCAACAGCTTTGGTTCTATAGCAGAAACTACAATGGTGAGTTGAGCGTTGTATTTGGACATGTTTTAAAGCCCTGACCTCTCCTATGGAGATACGACTGAATCATCCTGTTTTTACTTAGCCTTGCTGACCTTTTTTAAAACATCCTTCCATGCCATGTCTTCCTATTCATTAAATAAGATTTAGTTCTTTGCCATCAAAAAGTTTATTGGCGGGCTATCCAGTCAAATATTGGTTTCTGCTCCCATGAGTCTGGTTTTACTATTTCATACAACAAATCCTGACAAGTCACTTAAGCAGAGCCAATAATTAACAGTGGGGGGCTGGGGCTTTCAAACAAACTGATGTGCAATGCATGAGGTGTGAAGGCATCCAGCCCCTGAAGGGTAAAAATATAAAACCTGCAGGGTTGCACTGAAACTAATCAGGATCAAATCGTAATTTGTGATAATAACTACTTAGATCATAAATGGAAAATGATAATTTGCGCAGGAGGTGGAACATGTACGGTTGCCAGGGAATTACACAGTATTAAGACGGGCATGCAGATATTTGGAACCGCCAATATGCTGATAAAATGTCAAGCAACATAAGGGCTTCTCATCATCGTGACATATCAATTACATTGAGCTGTGTGACACTCAGTCTACTGCTAACTGTGCTGTCAGATGCCTCCTCTTCAGGCTCTGCATCTGATAAACACCTCATTTAGCTTCTCTTGCATAATTTTGAATAAGAAAGGTTATGGTGAGGTCAGTGGCTTGTGAATGCAGCTTGCAACAATACGTAGTCATGAAAGTTGCCATTAGAACAAATGTATGATAATTAAGATTAATTTTGATGGTATTGCTGAATGATATAATTTTTGCAAAATGTGCATTGGAACAAATTTGTCACTCATTTTCCTTTTATTATGTTTCATGGATTATTACTGATGTTACAGGATTGCTTTCGATCCTTCTGAATTGCAATAAAAGTTTAAAAAATGATCATCAAAACACACTGGAAGCACCAAAAACATTCATTACTTTCTGGTCTAAAGATGCATTTCATTTATGATTTGTGTATTAGAAAAGTAAATACAAAATTTCCTGTATTTACTTTGTCAAAAAGAAGGTTATCTAGTATTAAAAACTGATACCAGTGATTGACATTCCTCCATCAGCATGCATTCTCATAACCTGAATCGCTGCGCTGCAAAATATGCAAAGCCGCCTGTCGTCTCCGCAGGATTACAGAGTGAACATCTTCCTGCGGCAGAAGTGGAATGACCCTCGGCTGGCGTACAGTAAATACCCAGATTCCTCCCTTGACCTGGACCCATCTATGCTGGACTCCATATGGAAGCCTGACCTCTTCTTCGCCAATGAGAAAGGAGCCAACTTCCATGACGTCACCACGGACAACAAGCTGCTGAGGATCTTCAAGGATGGGACTGTCCTCTACAGCATCAGGTGTAGTACTTCACAGGTTTTTAAAGACAATTTTAAAAAACCGAAGAACTGCACTAGAGCATCATTATTTGAAAATGTTTTAATAATTATTATTTTTGTGATATTGGCACAAAATAGTTTCTGGACATTTTTTCACCACCAATGTTCTCTAAAGGGACAAAACGAGGAAAAATAACTGGTAGATTAGGAAGCGGCAATAATAACTTGCCTTTTACACAATTTGATATTAGTGTAGCTGAAGCAGAAATCTCTGCTGAATGCACAGATTACCGCAGGACATGTTCACTTACTGCCTTTCTTACACTTTCTCTTAAACATCAAAGACTGTCAATCTGCAGCATGCAATTTGAAACAGATTTTTATCTCACTGTGATCATTTCTTTGAAACTGTATAATTTTCTGAACTGCAGCACATTCCCATGTGCAATACGACTGCAAGAGGACAAATAAATCTCAGGGGCGCTGGTGAAAATCTAAAGTAAAGCCCAAACTTAGAGCTGAGAAGGAAGGGGGTATTTTTCTCCATGCTGGTCTTCTATTAAATATGAAAAGATGTTTGAAAACTTAGGATGCATACCACCACAAGTACAGGCCAAAAAGAAAAAAAACTTGTAAAATGTGCTGTATTTTATTACAATACAAAAGCCACATGCAACATCCAATTTTCTCTGCAGCGATGCGATATAAAGCAGATCAATTCTGAGTCCATTTGGAAAGCGGCTCAACTCTGAGTGGTGCTCAGGTGTTAAGGTATCGCGGGCCAAGAAGAAAAATGAAAGGTGGTTAGCTGCAGTCTCCATTCATGAGAAAAATGACAGAGTGAGCAGACTGTGGACCACAATGCATCACAGAAACAATAAGTTGCAGTAATGAAAGTGTAATAGGAACCTGCTGAAGGGTATCCTACATGATATGTTGGAGGTTATGACACAGGAGAAAGAGCAGCCAATACCTGATACAACTAAAAAAAAGTACCAACTGTAATCTAATTTTTCAAGATTTCTTTCAATACGCATGTCGAGCTGCTAGTTTGAGTGTTAATAAGCCTTCTTTTGACATCAAATAACACTGTTGTTTGTTACATTTTACATTGTGACCTTGTGTCATGTTACAGGTTGACTCTCATTCTATCATGCCCGATGGATCTGAAGAACTTTCCAATGGACGTCCAAACTTGTACGATGCAACTGGAAAGTTGTAAGTGCTGATCTTTTTATATTCCAGATTTTTGCTACACTTTCTAAAATGAGAATCTACTTACTAAATTCACCCATTCTTTTCTGGCTCTAGTTGGATACACCATGAATGACTTGGTGTTTGAGTGGCTGGAGAACGGTGCAGTACAGGTGTCGGAGGGACTCACCCTGCCTCAGTTTATCATGAGGGATGAGAAGGAGTTGGGCTACTGTACCAAACACTACAACACCGGTCAGCATTTATGTCTATGTTTCAAACAGCTGACATTTCTCCCAGGTTGATGGCTGAATTGCATTTTTAAATATGTTTTCTTGTTGATGAACAGGGAAGTTTACCTGTATTGAAGTTAAATTCCACCTGGAGCGCCAAATGGGCTACTACCTGATCCAGATGTACATTCCTTCTCTCCTCATTGTCATCCTCTCATGGGTGTCTTTTTGGATTAATATGGATGCTGCTCCAGCCAGAGTGGCGCTGGGAATCACCACTGTGCTTACCATGACCACCCAAAGCTCTGGGTCCAGGGCTTCTCTTCCAAAGGTAAAACCTTTGTTTGTTTTCCTCCAGCAGATAAGCACAAGTCTTGTATGTGGCAAAAACATATGAAGCTTGAGTCCTAGGTTTTGTTAGATATTTCTCATTCGCGTCTCACGTTGAACCATGTTCCCACAGATGTCTTTGCTGTTTATAGTAATTTGTACAACTCACCTGATCTGGTCTGAAAAGACTTGTGATTAGCCAAAGTGTTTCATGTCATATCACAGGGTAAATTTTCTAAAGCAAGAACGGAGAGCACACAGGAAGTAACCTAAAAGATTAATATTTCTTTTAAAAGTAAAAGTTTGTTATGGATATGCAAGTTAAATATATGTCTGCTGGCAAGATTGTCTCCAGGTGCTCCGACTTCTTCCCACAGTCCAAAGACATGCTTGTTAAGTTAATTGGATGTGTGTCTCTCTGGGTGAGCCCTGTGATAGACTCGAGACCCTCCCTCTGACTCTATGACATCCTGGACAGGTTTCAGCCGCTCAGCTAGGAGAGCGGAGGATGGACAATGCAGTCAGTATGAAGTCAAATTGCAGTTTAAATATTAAATATCAAATGTTGCTATTTAAGACTGATCGCTGGTACATAAATCCACCTCTGAGTTTTTACATTTTTTGTACGTTTACATCCATTATGTAATTATATTGTTTGAGTGGTTGTCATAAATATTTATCATTTGAATTAATGCAATCAAGGAAAAAATAGATTTTATAACCATAACTATAATTGGCATTTGAATAAATTCTGTCTGACACTGCTAGAAAGCATTCATAGTTTATTAAAAAGATAGTAGGTCCCTGCAGTTTTAATGTAGCTGTAGGCACCTAGAATCCCAGCTGTACCTTGAAACAAAAGCAACCAGTGGATCAAACAGATTTTACTATTTCTTCTTTAGGCAGTCAGTGCAATGAGCTGAAAATGGGTGCTGCTCCTTTAGTGTGAGACTCAGGCATCAACATTTCACACAGAGGATGGATTTATAACTCAAAAATAAACACTGAACCAATTGAGAGAACAAACAAAGCAAATCAAAGCGTTCTCCACAGTGGACTGTTTAAACTACAGCTCAGAGCTGTTGTGAAAGCCACTGTAATACATCAGAGGATAAGATACTCTATTTTTGTGTTTTTGTAGAAGCACAGCTGGGCCTGATACAGTTCACAATATGTAACATTTTTGTCATAAACTGTGGTCATTTCAAGGCATAACAAAAAAAATTGTATCAAGTGTTAAAGGTACTGCAGAAACAACACGAGTCAGATGATGATCAGTCACACATCAGTCTGCACATGAGCACTAAAAGGCCTCAGCCTCGTCAGAGATTCTCATATGAAAGACACGTATGCTGATAAATATTTAAAGGCAAGCCTTTGACAGCCTCAGTGCACGGACAATAATTCAATATGCCTTAAGTGCCCTCTAGAACCAGAGATGTTTCTCCACATGCTAATCAGCTGTCATGAAAGGATGGGGTCACACTGATGAGCAGAAAAAGGTTTCAGCCTCATCTTCACTTTCTCAAAAGAACCAGATCAAAGTCAGGGAACTACAGGTACAAAGTAATGCCACAGTTCTTTTTCTTTTAGCAGTTGAGACATTAATTATTTGCTACTGTTAAAGCCACGCAATCACTGACACTGCTGGCAGCTCTGACACACTTGTTAGCAAACATTATCTGTAATTACAGCTATTTAGAGGTCACAATTAACTGAAGGAGCAAAATAAAAGGAAAAACACAGAAAGTGGCTGTGGAACAACTGATAGACAACAACACATAGGACTCAAGTTTAATATTAATAAAAGAGAAATACAAAAATTAAATAGCGTTCTCAGCTAAAGGCTACATTCACACTTTATTTTAACTGTTAGCCAATGCTGTCAGCTTGAAGAATCTAACAAAAAAACATCTGTTTTCTCTCCCAGGTCTCCTATGTGAAAGCCATTGATATCTGGATGGCTGTGTGTCTGCTCTTTGTATTTGCTGCATTGCTCGAATATGCTGGGGTTAATTTTGTCTCCAGGCAACAGAAAGAGTTCCTTCGCCTGAGGCGAAGACAAAGAAGGAATCACAAGGTAGGCTTTCGAAGTTTTCACATGGTTGCTCTTCAAACTTTTTAGCCACATTAGCAGCTTGTCTCTGGGAACCCAGTGACAGGTGGGGCCCACAAGCCATTGAACTCCTAGTGCCGTTCCCAAGATGGGATAAATAGGAAGGGTTGTGTTAGGAAAGGCATCTGATGTAAAACCTTTGCCAAATCAAACATGCTGATTATCATAGCTAAGATGGTTTGGATGTGGGCAGAGGAGGGATAGTGGATATATTGGGCAAAAGGTGTTGAATATGAGGCTGTCAGGCAGGAGGAAAAAATGATGACTACAGGGAAGACTGATGGATGTAGTGAAAGGGGACATGCAGAGGGCTGGTGTGAGAGGTGCCAGTGATATGGTGAGATGAAGGCGGATGATCTGCTGTGGCAACCCCTAAAGGAAGAAACCAGAACAAGAACAAGAAGATGAAGAAGAAGTAGTGTGTCTCTGAGGATGAGCATCAATAATACCTCTTTGGTCTGAAACAAAATTTCTCATTAACTATTGGATGGATTGCTTTAAATTTTGTAAAACATTTGTATGGCTCAGAGCATGAATCACAGTAGATCAGGTATGTAAAGTCTCATGCCCTTTTTTTTGTTTAAGATGCCGAAAGTCAAAATTTTCACTCATATTTCAAAATTTACCAAGTGAATTACTTTAGAATTTGGTATAAAGCTCATGAGTCCAGAAAGATGCAGCCTAACTATAATGTGCTCGAACCAAGGGCAGACTCCAATGCAGGAATCGGACAGAGCTCTGGATAAAAGTCTATAAATCTTGTTTTAATGGGCAGAGCAGGGGTCATACACAGGCAGACTGTCCATGAGAAAGGGGGTTGGCAGTAGGCTCAGTCGGAAAAATAGTCCCAAAATAAAATCAGCCAAACTCCAGGGATTTAACACTCATGGTGATCGGCAGGCAGGAGGCATGAGGTCATATAAAGTCAGTCAATAAAACACTGGTTTTATTTGGACTGCATGACAAAAAGGGAAAAAACTTCAAAAGGAAAGGAGAAATGATATTTCAGAGTCTATGTAGGTCATCATACTGTTGACTGTGGCCACCGTGATACTGGCCTTTGTGATTTCAGATGTGATGGATGGATTTCTACCAAATTTTGTCCAAAGAGCTGGGTGAATTGTCAGTGTGAGTCAGTTTAGTTTTACATCACAAAAAGCACATATTCTAACTACAAGTATGTGGCAATTACCATGTTTCAGCTGTTGATTTGAATGACAATCTTTTAAATGGAGAAAAAGGAAGTCTCATGTGCAACCCAGGAGGAACTGCTATAGTTCCTTCAGAATAAAAGAATACAACATAATAATAATGGTCTTGTTTTGTTATCCCGGTACCTGCAAAACTGCTGACTTCCTATTAGCTCTAACTCTATTTGCTATCATAGCCATAGAAACTTGTCAGGGGCGCTGAACACATGCACCTTTATTGCTGTTTGTCTGAATTAAGATTCACCCCCCCCTGTGACCCTGTATTGAATAAGCAGAAGGAAATAAATGGATGGATGGATTAAGATTCATCTCCCGAAGCAATCTCTGTAAATGTTTTTTCGCCACTGTGCATCAGGTTATCTTGGGAGTTTATTTTAAATTAATTTGAAAGTGCAATATCTCATGATTAATGTTCATGTTCATGTGGGTTTGTTGAAAAACCTTCAGTCATTACAAAGTAAAGCCTAACATCTGAGCTGGAGGCTTTTAAAAAGCTCTAGCAAACTCATCCACATGTGCATGTCACTTTTCAGGATGACGATCTGCGTGAAGGCCGCTTTAATTTTGCCGGCTACAACATGAGCCAATGTCTGCCAACAAAGGATGGCTCAGCTGTTAAAAATGCTGTTCCAGCTCCCAACCCTCAACAATCAGCCTCAAAGGACATAGACACCATGAGGAAAAAGTTTGTGGACAGAGCCAAGAGGATCGACACGATCTCACGGGCCGCTTTTCCTCTGGCTTTCCTCATCTTCAATGTCTTCTACTGGGTTACCTACAAGATCATCCGGCATGAGGACATCCATAAAAAGTAAAGACTTTGCCGTCGGCTGAGAACATATTTTACATTTCTCAGATTGAGAAATGCTTAGAAAGCACAGGGAGATGAGAGGGTAAACTGTGCATTGAGAGGCACCATTGTGGTAATGGTGGTGTTCTTTCAGGGATAACGTACAATATTTATGAATCGTACAGTAATGTTCATGATTTGATAATGTGAACAGTTGTTCAGACACAGATGCTTTATTTGTTCTTGTACTGCTGCAAAATATTTTCTGAAGATTATAGAGAAAAGGTCTTAGCTCAAGACTCACTAACATGCTGGAGAAGATGGACCAAAATGATTTTGAATTGATTCAGCCTTGAGGTCTACAACCAAGAAACAGAGGAACATTCCATGAATCCGTAACTCTAAGGTAGCTCTGTCAAGCCCTCAAGACGTTTTGCAAATTTTCTTATCGAGGTAGCATAGGACTGTTTTATAATGGACTTCTGTCATAGAACTTCCACCCTATTTATACAAAACATAGCTCTCACATAGCATTACATAACTTTTGGGGCCAGGGACCTCTAAAGAATATGTTTCAAGAAGCCCTTAACAATCGTAACACCACATTAGCTGATGTGGTAGAATCGCTGGATGATGTTGAATAACTCAGTTTCTTAATGCTTGTCTGCTACTTAGATGGCTAACAAGCCAAGCTAAACAGCACCCCGTCCTTTTTTTACACAGTTGTCACACTTACATGTTTCAGATCAATTTTATTATTAGACAAAGACAATATGAATAAATACACAATGTATTTTTCAAATGCTGATTTCATTTATTAAGGAAAAATAGCTACTCAAAACTTTGCGATTATAGCCAAAACCTGATGACTGGTTGTTCCAGCCTTGGCAGTAAGAACTACAGTCAAGAGTTTGAGATAATTATTTGAGCCATTCAGATTTTAGACATGCTGGTGTGTTTCAAATCATTGTTCTGCTGCATAACCTGCTGAAAATGATGGCTGGGCATTCTCCTATAGGATATTCTGGTACAGAATTCATGGTTCCATTAATTACAATGAGTCATCCAGATCCTAAAACAGCAAAGGAGCCTCAGACCATGACACTACCACCACCATGCTTGACCGTTGGGATAATGTTGTTTTTATGAAATGCTGTGTTAGTTTTATGTCAATATGTAACACAACAAAAAACCCTTCAATGAGTAAATAACTTGGTTTTTTGTTGTGTTACATATTGACATAAAACTAACATAGCATTTCATAAAAACAACATTATCCCAACGGTCAAGCATGGTGGTGGTAGTGTCATGGTCTGAGGCTCCTTTGCTGTTTTAGGATCTGGATGACTCATTGTAATTAATGGAACCATGAATTGGTTTCTCATCCGTTTCTTTATATTGTGGCATGAGTGTCAAGTAGTCAACTTCACCTGGTCAGGCGAAGTTGACTAGTTAATGGGATTTATTGATTCTGCAGGTCTCATAGTAATCAGGCCTGAGTGTAGCCAACTAAACTGAACTTCAGTCATTACATCTCTTATATTAGTCCATGTTTTATCCTTTGAATCCCCTCTTGGATTTGCCATTAAATTGGAAAAGGAGACACAACAGTGTCAGAATGAGGCTCTCTGTGTTGTTTTCCAAAAATATGTGGTTAATCACAGTTAATTCATGATTTAACAAGGGGGACAATTACTTTTTCACACAGGGATAAGTATGTTTGGTGACCTTTTTTTCCCTTAACAAATGAAATAATCATTTAAAAATAAAATTTTGTGTTTTCTCAGGTTATTTTTTTCTAACACTAACATTTATTTGATGATCTGAAATATTCAAGTGTGACAAATATGCAAATAAAGAAATAAATAAGGAGTAAGAAATCAGAAAGGGGACTTTCTCACAGCACTGTAAGTGGTTTCACATAAGATTGATATCATCTGTCATAATCATTCCAGAGTTTCTATTGGCCCAAATATAACATGGGGTGCACCCAATTTAGTGCTGCAAATGATTCCAATCCCTTTTAAATGATAGAAAACAATCTATCTGTCTTTAGCTCATAATTTCGCCCTTGTGGATCCCCTGGCTTTACTTTGAGAACCACTGTTTCGAACTATACGAGCAGAGCACTAAACTAAGCAGCAGTAAATGTCTCAGGCACGGGTGTGAATAAGTCAGATGAAAATCTGGAATCAGGAATTGGGTTCTGCATTTTTACTAAATCCTGAGGCCTTAGATGTCAACAATTTGGTCGGATAAAGTGCTACGCTTCTCTGTTTTCCCCTTTTGGGCGGTCTATCACAGCTGAATGCAGCCTTTGAGCTTTTCTACCGGTGGCCAGACATCCAAAGGTACTTAACAATGTTTTCTTTTTCTCTAAGTGAATTATAAATATTCGGAAATGATGTCACCTTTTTGTTGATGTCTTTAATTTTGCTTTTCATTCTTGTGCAGTTTATTTAGCAAAATATCATATATCTCACATGAAAAAGGTATAATGGCTTATTTTGAGCAAGTGTATAGGTAAGCCCACAAACTGTGAACATGCACTATGTTGCTTAATGTTATCACACGCCCGTATTCACGTGAATTATTTTAAATTCCAGGGTTAATACCCCCAGGTATGTAAGGTATAGTTTTAGAATTTGAGCTATGTTTTTGTAGATTTAGACAAATAAAATATTTATTGTAATGGGAAAAGGTTATGTTTGTTATAAAATAATATCTTTCTGTATACTTCCGCTGTGGACTGTTTCCCTTCACTTGTTTGTTGCTGGCTGATGATATTTGTTTGTAGATGGACTGAAAAGTGAAGGACAGATCTGCATAACAGTAATGGTACAAAGCAGCTAATGACCCTTGCACTCCTTATATACTGTGGTGACAAACTCTTTTCTTGAATGCTATTCATGAAAAAAGGTTATTTATTGGTCTGTACATCAATAAAATTGACCGTGCACCATATTTACTTTATTTCTGCGTCTCCTGTCATTTATAAAGAAGTGACCAGTCCTCTGAATTGACATTTTCATCCATTTGTTGATGAGATTATAGTTTGCATTGCTTTCTTCTACAACAATAAAAGATGGATGCCTTTAAAAAAAACGGCACAAACACGCAAAAATACTTTTTTGTGCTCGGTTGCAGAGCTAAGAAAATGAAAACACTGCCACTTCTCTTTGCCAAGCTGATAAGTCAGGGTGATGACACATGGCATGGATCACTGGGTGGCCTGAGGTGACATAGATATGATCTGACAGTAGGTTTCCATTAATGCATGATAATGGACTTCACACTGTAATACAGAGATTCCATCAGCTGGTGCGTGCCTACTAGCTGAAGGGAAAATACTGGCACGGCTCCAGAGGCATAAAACGGCAATTATATACCTAAATGTATTTATTGTTTACAAACAAATATGTCCGTTAGATGGTTTACACCTGTTGTTACAGCATTTGTGCTCAAACAAATGCAACCACTACCCTAGTCCTATATGTACAGATGGATATACAGTCGTGAAGGTTTTGTGTATCAGGACAAAAAAAATGAAAACAACCCAACTATCTTGTATTTCCCAGGTTTAAGATTATTAAAACACCACCTCAGATAAGCACTGCGATTATTTATTTTAAAAAAACTGAGAGAAATTGGAGAAGCACTGGGGTTCAGGAGGTTATAGAACCTTTTCAGCAGCAACTCGAAGTATTAATTTGGGGAAATTTTGGTTTACTCTTTTTTACAAAATTGCTTCAGTTCATTGAGGTTTGTGGCCACTAAATTGTGCACTACGCTCTTAATGTGCTGCCACAGCATTTCAATCATGTTGAGGTCTGGGCTTAGACTGGGCCATTGTGGCACATTGATTCTTTTTCGTTTAGGCATTCTTTTGTTGGTTTGCCGCCATGCTCAGGATTATTCTCCTATTGTATGACGCAGCTTCAGCCAAGCTGTACCTGTCAAACAGATGACCTCATTTTGACTCTAGGATACTTTGCTACATAGAGGAGTTCATAGTGGACACACTGATCCAGGTGCTGTGGCTGTAAACCAGCCGAAATTAGCACTTTTCCACCACTGTGCTTTACAGCTGGTATGAGGTGTTTCTGCTGATATGCTGTGTTTGGTTATCGCCAAACTTGGCACTGTGCATTATTGTCTAAGATGCAGCTCTTGTGTTTGTTGCAATCTCTCTCTCATTGTATGATCTGACCTTGCAGTTAGCTGGGATGTCCACTCCTGCGATGATTGGCAACTTTCCACTTTCGCGCAATAGAATAACAGACAGAATAACAGACATAAATTGCCTAGAAAATGTTTCATAAACCTCCTCCGATTGATGGGCAGCATCAACTCTTTCTCTAGGTTCATTGCTCGTGTTCCTCCTCATTGGCATTGGTATCTTTCTTCCATGTTAACACACATCTAAATGTTCCAGACCAGCAAACTGCCAAAAAATCTGCTTTTATAGATGTGCTCACACTTACTGATGATCAGTCTGCTACTTACCCTCTTAAATCCAATGGAACAGTAAGCATGTACTCTAATTTTTCACACACAGTTTCTGGATTTTGTCTTAAGTTTTATTAAATAAAAAAAGACAGTATAATATGACATGTTGTTATTCATCTGATGTTGTGGTTACTGTGGTTATTTAAAAAATATGCTCTGTTATGCAAAACTTTACAACTAAAAATGTGTGCACACTCTTTTTCACAAGAGCATACTAATATATTTGGTGTCCAATAATGTCAGTCATTGCCATTCTGTTGATAGCGTTAGCATCCATTCGACCCTGTTTTTTATTTAGTGCAGAATACATGGGCTGTGGTGGGTTTATTGAGAAGGTCACATGAATCATCCAACTGCTTTTTAGTGCTTAAAACACAGGGATTATAAACTAATCAGCGATACTAATCCGCACTTGGAAACACCAGCCATTACACTGCCAGAGCTCTACACCACTGCCCAGTGTTACTGCTGTTTGAATATGCAAGGATGAAACAGCCCTCGTGCGATCAAGTTCAGTAGAACGATTTATGAAAGAAAAATTATTTGCAGCTTATAATTTATAAGAGGAAACAACTTTCCATCATCCGCAAGGTTTACTGAGGCTGGTTTGTGAGGTCTGAGAGGCATTACATGAAGGTTGCCATAGTAACTGCACCGGTGTTGATATGGCCACTTAGAGGAAAGCAGGAAATTAATGAACTTAAGAACACTTGTGCCTGGTTTCACCAATGGTGCCTCTTAAGCCTGGATATAAATACTGCATTAAATCAAAAACACAATTTCTACTATATTCTGGTAAGGCGGAATGAGTTTCAGGGTTTCTTCAGAGGATTATGCTTACATGATGCTCAGATTACACTTAAACTACAAACAGGGATGGTTTTTGTGAAGACTTTGTTGCATATGCGGTGTCCACTATTTTAAATGCGAAATTGGATCAATGGGAGATGTGACAAACTGCTATTGATCTGTAGTCTTTTCTCTCCAGTGTGTATGAACTCACACTGCAAACTGTTTCTATAAAAAATAATAACATGACATCAACTATATTCCTTTCAATTGCTTATCTTAGGGAAACATAGTATTGAACAAAAAGCTAACAAAAAGTGGCCAAATGATGTTCACATGATATAAATTCAGTATTATTCCTCTCTTTAGCATCATTTAATGTTTTTATGCAGAAAGAGATATAAGAAAGAGACGAAAAGGAAAATCTACAGCATTGTGACTATGTTTATTTAATCAGTTTTATTACTGTAAACTGGCCATGACAGTCACCCCTGGTGGACCATTCTAAAGCATGAAAACCCTATAAAGACTGTAATATTAGGCCTAAGGGCTTAACAACAATGGGCCTGCTATGTCAGCAATTTGTATGCAAAAGGTGCAACCTCAACAAATACTGTTAACTGCAACTGGTTTTAGAAATCTCTAATTATCTGTGGTGAGATGTTCCAAAAAAAGACTGTTTGTAGGTTAAATATTTTAAATATGGAAACAATAAATGCAAATGTTGCTAACTCACGAGCATTCTCCCTCTTTGAAATTGAGTGTCATCTCACATGGGAGCTCACTGGATACAGAATGATATAGTATGTGTGTTTGTGTGTGTGTGTGTGTGTGCACGATGCATTATGTTGTAGATAATCAATGCCCTTCCATACCGTTTGGCTGATCAAGTGAGTTCCAGAATCTACCAGAGAAAAAGCCCTGTGACCCCGGATCAATAAGTCGACTGGAAACACAAAATCAGTGCCTTCGTCTCAGAGGGCCAGTATAAGCATGGTTAAAATCATTCATCATGGGGATCACGTCAGCTGTAATTCAGATGTAAACAAATGGCATATCCTTATTTGTTATATATAGTTGTGGCAGATATAAACTCACCTGAGCTTAATAATGCTTTCCAGTGCAACGGTATCTTTATGTTATTGCTTATTATTGTCCACAAAAATACTTTCAAAATTCAGATTTTAAAAGATGTGCTGACTTTGAGCACAGAGTGTAAAACATTTAAATAGGATTACAAAGATTAGATATGGAATCAAGCATGAAAATTATTCTAATTAGATAGCAAAATTATGGCATTTCAATTCCAAGTAACGTTAAAAAAAAAAAAAAAAAAAAAAAAGAACGAAAGAAAAAGGTTAATTTTCTTAATTTATTTTGGTAGAAACTGGCTTCCACGCTAAAATCGCTGTAGGTGGGAGGCGTCGGCACAGGTGTCAGATAATGTAGGAATCTGTTCATTATCAATTTGTCTGCAAATTGCCTCAAGATGGGTCGCATACATTTTGTTTTCCCCTTGCCTGATAAGTTTGATAACAGCAGAAAATTTTCTGATTAAGGTGAGGAGGAGGAGGAGGCCAGAAACCCTGCAGAGGTCCTGTACCACTCACAGCAAATAGAATTTAACAGGAAATAATAGGACGACAAACCATGTTTTTTATTTGTGTGGCAGCACTCAGGGCTCTAAGGGAATACCAAAACAATTGAATTTTCCTTTCCACATGTGGATCCGTTTCCCTCCAGCCGTTTCCCTGGTGTTATTTACTGTAGAGGATTCAAAGTTTTTCTTCGGGGCTAGAAGTGACAGAGGTGTTTATATCACAGACAAAAGGGGATGGGCTTCCTTCTGTATGTGAGAGACTACGTGCCGGTGTGTATCATCAGCCTGCATAGCAGCTGAAGTTCGAGGATTATTTTGTACCATAAAATAACAAAATAAAGTATTTTCAATTAACAATTCATTAGCTCACAGCAGTCTTACCATCAAATGGTAGGACATAAAGAATCCCTCATACGGTAATCTGAATCTTTTAAATGTGATACATCATGCTTGTCCTTATTTTCTGTATACTGTGCTTACAGTGGTTAAACCTTTTTAAAAAGCTAAACGCTCAGACTCTTTTCTCTCTCTCTCTGTATGATGTTAAAGATAGAGGGAAGCTCTTAATATTATAATTTAAGGCACAAGCTCACATAATGGCTTGAAGGGGAGAGTTGCCTTATAAAGAAATGTCCAGTATAAGACAAACAAGCATTATTGCGAACTGTGAATCCTGCCAATCTCGTCTGGTTACAAAAATGTTCACAATAGGCCCACTTTAAGTAATTATGTTCCCATTCTGTGACAATGAATCCTGCGGTAGCATTTAACGCGATGAAGCAGAGAAAATAAAGGTGTAAAAAAAAAAAAAAGTACTACATACAGATGGAGTAGCTCCCAGAACAAACTAAATTAAATTCCACTGGGAGGAAATAACCTCTTGCCCTCCCTTTTAGCCAACGCTACTATTCAAGCTGTCACAAACCTTAAGTATCGAGCAAAGCAGAGGCCGTTTTGAGTACGATTTGATGTTTACTTGAATGAATGGCATCGTAACTACAGCACTGACAGGCTGTGCAGCATCGCAGCAGAAACATCTTCCAAGGACTTCTTTTTCTTTACATCCTTACGCATCAAAAATAACCGAACCATGAGGGGAAAGTACCACTAAAAGCTTTCAGTCAACTATGTGAGGAGAAACAGTGAGGAGAAGCATAAAGCGTTGCAAAACCATCATGTGGTGTCTTTATTCATAACACAAACTGTTTCTGACTCCTGGATGAAAGTGATCTCTGTCTAGCATGTGGCTGCAGGCAGCAACAGACATAAAAGGGCATTTTTGAACACATTAGTCTAAAAGTACATAAATAGAAGAATAAATTAAACAGAGGGCTGCATCATAAAGGTGTCATTTTAAGAATCCCACATGGTCCAATTGAAATGGGCTGAGGCTTTTATCAATAGACACTAGAAAGGCATAAATACAAAGAGGCTGTGCAGAGCGGCTAGGTTCTCATTTGTGGTAAAATGTATCTTTTTAGTCATTACACCAGACACAATAAAGAAATAAAGAGCTACTTAGAGGTGGGATTTTTAACCATGAAAACCACTGCAGCACATTAGTGGAGAAAACTGAATGTCTAAGAGTGCTGCCAAATCCCCATTAAGTTGGATTTTAGACATGCTTTGGATCAGCCTACGATACTGCCCCACATCCACCAGGGGGCTCAACTTCATATTGCTCCTCTCCAAGTCCCTCTGGCACATCGCTCTACACTTCTGGAGCCCCTCTACAGAACCTGCATCAGGGGTTTCTTTATATCCAAAGCACTTCTCCTTTAGCTTCTCTTCATCTTCTTCGCAGAGTAGTAATGAGGCATACTCTCTGAGAGACACCAGCTCTTTTTCCAGCGCTAAGGCAAACATTTTAGATGCACCCCTACCTCCAGCACCTTTGAGAGGCTGGATGGAACAGGACTCGGGGAGGTACGCCAGCAGAGAGTCCAAGAACTGGAACATCTGTAACTGGCTGCATGTGAACAAAAAAAAAAAGGTGACATTTCGCAAGTTATTACATAATTCATGTCACAATACATTTAAAGAAGTTAAGTTTGTTGAAATCTTTTTTTGTCATTTGTCAGCTGATTCACAACCAGCTGCTAGTTCAGAGTTTATTTTGGGGATTTGTAATTTTAAGTGCTCTGCTCTCCAGAGAATCTTAATCTCTTTGATATTCAGTGGTATATCATGCTGACATACATCTTAGTCAACTTCAAAGCTATTTCAGCTTTGGATCTGTTAATATAAATTGAGCAGTGGAGGCTTCTACTCGTAGAACTATGCTTTCTTTTTCTTTAAATAAAATTTAATACATCACGACAATCCCCAGTAGAAGTGGCTCAGTGCACTGAGCAGTGATATTACAGGTTGTAATATCTCGCTTTGGATAACTAGAAAAGAAAATATAAGGAATAGCAGAATAGAAAGACTAAATGTAATAGCATAGGACAGATCCTTGTGGGTAACAGATGTTTTTCGGGTTACAGCCCCTTGTAATTTCTTCTTGTTTGTTTATTTGGTCCATGCAGTACCCTTAAATTCTAAGATTTACAAGAAATACTCCTTTCAATCTCCAAATTGATAATTCAATTGTAACTATACATCTCAGAAGTCAGAAATACAGCCTTACTGGTATCAGCCATCAGAAACTTATTTACCTGGAATGGACATGCAGCTCTCCCTGGAAAGGGGTTATCTGATGCCAGTTCAGCAGCATGAGAGCAGATGGTCCTGAAGAATTTAATAGTAGATACTGAGGGCTCACTTCTATCTTCTTACAACCCACTCTTTTTTGAATCCAGCCATTTATGTCACCTAAGCTGTATTCAGGAGAGTCTATATGGAAGACCCAGTGATCCAGCACAGCTAAAAGACTCAGGAAGTCCTCTCTAACCTCATCTGGAGAAAATAACAAAACAATTGTTAACATCTACATGTCAGGAGTAAAATCACAAGTCGCACACCTTTGTGCTTTTACCTGCTATGAGTTGGGGAGTTTTAAGCAGCTCGGTGTGCAAATTGTTCTGAATGTCTAAAGCAACTTGGCCACAGTGCAACACAACTGGTCTTTGGTTGCTCATGAAGGAAAAAGCATCTGGTGTCTGGATGTAATGGAGCATGACATGGCACTTGACACGGCCAGAGTTCAACAGAGGTGTCAGCTTGGTCACCGCAGTCACAGCCACTCTGCATGCGTTGAGATCATTGGTGCTGATGGCGTTGTGCTGCTTGCTTTTTTTGGCTGGGGGCTCTGGGAATGTGGAGGCAGAGAAGGAAGAGGAGGAGGATGATGATGGCGAGGAGCAGGCCGCAGGGAGCCAGAACACTTGGCTCTGGGTCTGGATGACTGCGGGCCTTGAGCACTGGCCCGTGTCTGTCAGGATGGATAAGCTCACATTGGTCACTGGTCTGGAACAAAAATAGCACATCACTAACAATGAGATATCACACAGATAGTGGCTATTCAGAGTGGAAATTGATATAACAGTAAAGACGATGTGTGCGTGTGTCTGTGAATTGAATGTGCGACTGCTTGTGAATTGATTATTTCCAGGCAGTGAAATTACATCAGCTGTACAAGTACACCAATCAAAACAGCAATGTGTGGGACTTAAATGGCACCTGAGACCGTCATGAAAGTAGCTTTCCTTCACATGTTCTCAAATGAAAAATCGGTAACAAGTGGATGGAGGAATCTGATAGCTTTTTGTTCCCACATAAGGAGGTTGGAAAGATATTAAAAACTTGTTGCCATGGTGACCACCTAGTCACCCTGCATCTGCCTTATAGTGAGGGGCAATCAAAGAGGCAAAAGAAGGATCTCTATCCAGTTAGTGCTGATAGAAATTATGTTTAGAGTTTCTTACTGATTTAATCGAGCGCAAAGTAACGTGATTAATTCCACATTATTTCACAGCAAACAGCAACTGTTTAAGTTCAGATAAATCTAATCAGACAGCAATGATACCGTCTGACAGCTGGACTGTGGTTCTTGTCACTTGATTAAAGCACAGAATGCCATGTTGTTTGTTATTGCCTCTGTCTTCACCCTACACTCATGGATCCACTCAACCACATGAACACATTATGAGTGACAAGGTATCAAGCAGATTAAGATTTCAGAGGTGTCACTACTAAATGTTTAGATAATGTGTTTCAGAACCTTGGACCTTTGTCCATCAAATAATTTTTAAAAATGTAACAAAGAAATCATGTTTACGCTGATCTGTCAGTAGTTAGTATCACTCCCACAACCATTCGGCCCTCAGTGGTGCGATGCCACAGCTTGTCAATTCGAGGTTTTGAAGACACCGCTGGGATGTCGTGAATCTTGTCATCCAAGGCCTCGTTCTTTGACTCATCATCAGAGTCCCACAGAGCAATAAGCCCCTCCTAGACAGAAAGTGCAAAGACTATAATCAGCAATGACAAGTGTGTGACAGCACTGACAGCAATAGCACTTTATGTCAGACGTTTCAATTTGAACAACAGGCATTTAGGCATAGACACAGTGGACTTTATGAATGTTATTTAAAAAGCAGACTTCAGATGCAATGATGCAGGTAAAAGAGAAAAAAAAAGGATGTAAAGTATTTGAAAATTTTCTTTGAAAAACATTTATTTTGGGGAATACACTGCATTTGTTGTGGGTGTTTGTTCGATTTAAGAGGCCAACAGTTTGTTCACTTCAACTTCCTGGAGATCATATTAAAAGAGAGGGGGAGAGAGAGGGAGAGAAAGGGAGAGCGAGAGACAGATTTTGGGTTATAAGCTTCATGTTATGGACGCACAGTGTGAGCACTCAGGTCGCATCAGAGCATCGGGCCGTATAATGTGGGACCCTGCATCGTGACCTACAAACTTCTAACCCCTGCGATTCAATCGTACAGTTTGAGCAGGAGCTGAATAACGTGACTGAAAAAAATTGCACAGTGTCTGCCGAGCTTAAGTTTAACAATTTACTCTCTCAATACACTTCAACAAAGCATGCATGATGTGTTGTTACTGTAGTACCTGCTCATGCTGTGTGAGAACAGGCTCTCTTTCTGAGACCACATCAGTAAGGGCTTTGACCGACTGCCGTAGAACGCTTTCCTTCACTGTCACTTCTCTCTGAAGCTCTTGAAGCACAGTCAATCCACTCTAAATTACAAATCATATCTGATTGACAGGGCACATTATAAATTTAACACACAGTGAGTAACTTAAATTAGGTTCACGAGGGGTCAACATCTCATACAAATACCATCATCAGGTCTTTAATTATGCAGCAAATGTGACTGCCAGTATGGATTAAATCAAATTAGCATCACAATAAACTGTGTGTAAAAAATATTTTTCTAATTTTGATATACAAAGGACGACAAATTAAAGGAAAACCCTGAACCCTTGACCCCTACAGTGACGAGATCTTGCTGCTCTGTTTTGCTATAAGGGCATTTTGCTGACACAGCTTGAGTCCAATAGTCCCTTTGGAGGGAAAGACTGCTGAAAATCAATACAATCAGTACAAAGTGGGAGTGGTCACTTCCAGGGTGACAAGACCTTCATCCACAGGGCCTGAGGGTTCACTGAACAGTTCATTAATAATGAAAAATGATCTGAATCATATGACATGGCTCTTGCAAACACAGTGGGATTAGCATGTGAAATAGAACTCTGAACCGCCATTATGAAAGTCACCAATACATTTTTAAAGAATGGTATGTATATGCCTTCAGTAAAGTTTCAGAGAATTGAAGAATCAATGCATTGGTGCAATGCAGCTGTTCTGATGGCAGATGGAACCTAACCCCTTATTAAGAGGCTTTATGTTGATTTTTTTTCCTTTAATTTGTCACTGCTACTTTGCTAGATAACAAATGCATATAGAAATACATCCAAGTGTTACAAACCATTAGACAACATTGACTTATCACACAACACATCAGAAGTAACTCAGATGAAAAAAAATAAAAAAATAATGCTGTAACCATCATTCTCGTATGGTTAAACTAAAACATAAAGTCTTCCATTCATCAATTTGCTCATTTTCTTAAACAGTTATCCAATTCAGAGTTATGTATTGCTGGAGCCTATCCCAACTGTCACTGGGTGTGAAGACAGATAGATCAGCAGTCCATCACAGGGCTAACACATGATAGAAACAGACAACCATTCTCACTAGGATTCACACAAACATCTAATTTAGAATCACCAATTGACCTACAATGCATGTCACTGGCCTTGAGAGGACCCATGCAGGCACAGTGAGAACAAGCAGACTCTATACATAAAGGCGGGAGCCAGCAACTGGTTTCAAACCCAGGATTTTCTTGCTGTGAAGCACCATTGTTAGTCACTGCACCACTGTGTGACCCCTGAAGGCAATCTATTACATACATAAACCACATGGAAAAAAGTACTGGGCCATCTACACATTACACCTACAGGAGCTGCTCGGTCTTTGAAACCCATGCCATGAAGCTCCCGGTGCACAGCGTTTATACTGGTGTTAATGCCAGAGGAGGTGTAGAGCTCTGAAGTTTTTGAGTCAGCAAATTTTAGCAATAGGCGACCCCACTAAATGTTTCCACGTTGCAATACATTTTGCAATACAGTTAGCTCTTATAGCTTATTGTAGAATATCTACTAGGGAAGAGATTTCACAAATTGACCTATTGCAATGGTGGCATCCTATAACAGTACCCTGCTCACATTCTATGAGGCCTTTAGAACCACCACATGTTTGTAAAGGGAGACTGCATGGCTGAGTTCTTGATTTCATACACAAGTGAAATCAGTTGCAATGAAAAACCCTGAAGTCAAAAATTAAGAGGCCAATTTGACCCAATACTTTGGACCATATAATGTATGACCATTAGCACAAAAAATATTACTGCAGTCCTTCTACACCTACTCTATTAATGTGTTATAAAGACTCACCTGCAGTCTTGATTCCAAAGCTTTAAGTGTAAGGAGATAGTTCTCTGGTGGAGGAGGGGATGTCTTTGGTGCTTCAGTGTCCTGGCCATGCTGAAACATGTATTTTCAGTTAGACATACTTAAAAAAAATCCTAAAACTCCTAAACTAAAAACTCCTGTAAACTAAAACATTAAGTCTTCCATTCATTCATTATATTTTTTAAACGCTTATCCAATCAAACGTTGTGTGTTGCTGGTGCCTATCCATCACAGATAGATCGGCTTGTCACATTTGCCCCCCCCACGCCCCCGAAAAGGAAATTGGTGGAAATAGGAAGAAGAACATCACTCATAAGAAGAAAAATATGCTTACAGAAAATGAAATACCACAAAGGTCAGTGATGAGGAATTCTTCCAATGCTATAACTCGATCCTTAAAAACCAGCAGCATCTGGTCTGTTCCACACCCCAGGAAGTCATCCACATGGATGGAGGTGACACTTGACCAGAGGGCAGCTATCTGGAGAAGATGGTTTAACAAAGTAAACTTTATTAAAACTTTTAAAGCACAATGAGGGGTAGACAAGAGACTTGGACTGTAAAAAGATCATGAAACCTACCTGAAAAGTTTCCTTCCATATGGTGCAAACATGCCCCTCACAAAAGGATACAGCAAACAGAGAACCATATCTTCCTGTGTTAACTACCTGAATATTTTCAGGTTGCTCAAAGGGTAACTGACAAACATCTTTTACTACTCCATTCTCAAAATAAACAAGTTGCCGATTAGATGTTGCTGCAACTACATCACATTTAAGCACACCATCCACTCTGTCAGCCGCAACCACCAAGATGCACTGTGTGATGCTAATGTATAGATGAGGTAAAATCACACTGCCATCAAATACTTGTCCATCTTCAACAAAATAGCCAAGGGTTTGGCTAGTGGACTCTTCTGGAAGCTTTTGCAGTCCGAGAACAAACACCTGTCCTTTATGGAGAGGGAGTTCACCTACAACACAGTGGGAGAAATGAATGGGAACCTGTCTCACTCCTTCTGCCTGCGGGGATGTATAAAGGACACCACCTTCATGCCTCCACAACACAGTTGGGCCCTGGAGAATATACACAGCCCCCTTCATCTGATAAGGGAGTTTAAACTCCACACAGGGCTCCAGTCGGTTTGAAGAGCTCAGTGTGAGAAGACTGTACTGAAAACTGCTTCTTTTCTCACTCTTCTTTATCACTAAAACACATGGCGCCGTGGCTCTCTTCTGAGCGTCCGTGACGCTTTTACATTTCACAATATCCACATGAGCTAATCTTTTCCTGCTGATGACAGCCGCTCCGTCAGCTGCCTTCAGAAACGTGTTCCCTTCCCGTTCAAATGAAAGACTGCAGAATATTAACTCGCTTCCTTCGTTGTCATTTGTGCCCGGAGCCCGTTTGCAGTTAAATGAGATAGTCTTTCCACAGTGGGAGAGCCGATGGGGATTTCGATACAAATCTTCCGAGAGCACACTCTCCATCATGCAGCAGAGAAGGGTCCGTTTCCGCCTTCTGAGACCTTTAGTCTACGTTAATGTAAACTTCGGAACTGTCACTTTCATTACGGTGGTGTTACAAGTTTAAATACACGCTCATTTTACTTGTGTCAACTTTTGTTTACACCGAGGTCACACTCGAAGTAGCGCGCCAACGGTCTCTGAACGCTTCCTGTCAGACGAAATGCATTGTGGGTGAGAGTTGTAAGCAAAACAGCCATGCACCGACACGGAAGTTGAAATGTGTCGCTACCTGGAACATTTATCTAAACAGACTTGTTGTATGAGTAGTTAGGCTTTTAACAGGTCTTAGACACAATTCAACACTCCCTCGGTTACGAACAAACAGCCACGCGAAGAGGTGTGGCTAAACCGGTAGAGCCAACATGGCAACGACAGGGCGTCAGTTTCCCAGTTAGTTCGCACTGATTCATACAAACAACAGTCAGCTAACTCGCTTTCAGTACACGGAACTGCCAAAGACCAGTGGACAGCTGAACATGGCTGAAGTTGAGCCACACGAAGGAGAGCAGGTATCGCTGATAACCGTTATTTATTTATTTATTTATTTTTGATCACTTATTGTCATAAATGACTATACGATTAAAGCCAAAGACGACTCTAACCTGAACCAACTCTGTTTTGACAGGACCTTGAAAAGAAAATCGAGGAGACAAGGCAGAGATTCAACAATGAGTTGCTCCAAGGTAGCACAATTATTGCGGGCAAGCTGACAATAACATATCTTGCTTTTGAATGCATTTTGGTTGCTGTCATCTAGCTTGCATACATTCAGATATTGTACGTTAAATAGTTAACTGTTACTTTACGCCCTGTTGCTTAAACGTTGACCCGAATACCCAGAGCCCAGATAAGCGTTAGCTCTTTACTGCCCCGAGTAGCAGTTTAGTTTTTAGACTAATTTTAGGCTAAGCCGTCACACCATGGCCTCCTGGGGGCTTTATTTGAGTTTGCGGCACAATGTGGACATTGTGGGTCTATGAGAATTTTAAATGGGAAAGTTTAAGTCTTTGAAATTGAAACCGATTTTGAAGTTGTCATGTGATTCAGTCTGCGTGTAAATGTTTGCAGATTCAACAGAGAAGTATGACCCCAGGGACGTGGAAAGGCTTCAGACAGATGACAGTCTGGTGGAGGGCTACCTGACATGGAGGATCTATAATGTTGATGATGCCTTGAAAATGATTGATGAAAGTCTTCATTGGAGAAAAGAGTATGGGGTAAATGGTAAGGTGCTAATATGATATGCATTATGTCACAGTATAACAATGTAACCTCACTGTTGTTAATGCTTACAATTTATAGTTTCAATACTAGGAAAATGTTCGATTCCCAGTGCTACATGCATATTATATTTGAGCCCCAAAAATCATAAGCCCTTCCTAAAAGTGAAAATATTGACATTACCATTTTGAGATGTCTATAAGCCTGCAGTACAAACCGCTGCTTGTCTTTGTGCTTCCCTGGCATTAGTTCAGACAGAACATCATTGTTTGGGAAACGCCAGTTTCTCCACACACCCAAGAACAATCCCCACTGTTTCTTGTGAGGAACTTTTCAGAGTAACTGTCTGTTTTTTAAATAGCAAATTCTATTTGTCAACAGTTGTTTTTAGAAAGTTTCCTTCAGTAAAGTCTACAAGGTATTCAAGGACTTCGCCTTTTTAAAAAAAAAAAGGGGGGGGGGGGGGCTGGGGTGAATTTATATCCATTAACAGAAAATTTGCTATTTTCCATCAATTTTGGAAGTTTTAGAAAGACCTACTTTTGGCAATCTAGGTACCTTAATAGCAAGACTTCATAATACTCTTAAAATGTGGCAAATTAGTGACCTTCTCTAAAGGACCATGCAGTGATTCAGAAATTTAGCACAGTATATTTCATACACTTTATGCTGTTTTATTTGTTAAGAACTAGGGTAACACAAAATAATCAAATTAAAGATTGTCTGCGCCTTGAGGCAAAGAAATTAAAGGCAGCAGTAGTCTAAAAGATACAAGACAGATTCTTCCCTTTGCCTAAAATGTCATGTTGCATATTGTTATTCTTTGAATGAGAGCGCTGGATAACAATGTAATGAGTGTCCTCATGTGTGTTTCAGACATTAATGAGAGCACTATTCCCAGATGGATGTTCGAAACTGGGGCTGTCTACCTCCATGGCTACGACAAAGAGGGCAACAAACTCTGTATGCACTTGCTCTATTAAAAGAGATGCTTCAGCTCAGCCTTTATTTGTTAGAAACGTTATCTTTCCCACTAAAAATGTTTGATCCCAATTTGAGAAAAAAAAATACAAAAGAAATATGATAACTTAAAATTTGTTTCCTGTGTTTTAGTCTGGTTTAAGGTAAAGCTGCATGTCAAGGATGCAAAGACTGTCATAGACAAGAAAAAGTATATTGCCTTTTGGCTGGAGAGGTATGCAAAGAAGGAACCTGGGATGCCTCTAACCGTTGTGTTTGACATGACGGACTCTGGCCTCAGCAATGTAGTAAGTCCATAAAATTATTTTTAAGAGGAAGTCTTTTGTGTTTAAATAATTTACAGTTCGTGCTCTAGTCTAATCCAGGTCTTCAAAACTCACATTATGTTTTCAGTCTTTTCCTCTAAGGTATAAGTCTGTTGCTTTCCTGTTACTGTCACTGCAATGTTGTTTACCTTCCTCATACTTCTTGCTTCTTGAGCTGTGGACTTGCAGGGGCTGATACTCCTCAATGGTATTACACGTTAGAGATTAAAGTAACCTTTAAATCCTGATGGTCAGCTCGAGCGGGCCATCTAATCCTTAGGCTCGCTGTGTCACAGGCATTGGCTCCTTGATGGAGGGCTCTGTCAGCGAGTTTATTTCATTGGCTTGGCTCTCTCCTAGAAAAATTGCTCAATTAAAGACGAATAAACCAACACAAACAAGGCAAAAAGAATAAATAGCTATGCAGCTCCTGTATAAAATGAGTAGATTAGATGATCAGTTTGGAAAGCAGCTTTATTGAGGCCCGTTGAACCACAGTATGAGCCAGCGCAAAGCTAGCCAGTATGATCTCATTATGGGTTGGGAGTGAATTTCCTGCATAGCAATGAGGCTTCTAGCCAATTGTAAAGCTGAGCCGCGATATAGGGGTTATTACTATTGACGTATTTGCTGTTTGTCTGATAATTTAAATTATCATAAAACAGTGAGGTTAAGATTTTTCATATTTATCTAAAATTGTTTAAAGCGTGACTGAACATTTGACTTGGAGATTAAAATTTGTGCCTGTCTAAGGGGCTTTAATCAGAAGTCCTTTTATTATTTATGTTGAGAAAATGCACTGTAATCTGAGCCATTTGGGAGCTCTTTTTACGTAACTTGATTTTAGCAGGATTGTGTAATTAAGGCATTGTGTAATGATAAAAGTTGAGGGTTAAATCTGTGTGTTACCATTAAGTAATGGCAAAATGGCATAAAAAAGCAAGATGGAAAAGATTCAATTTTTGTGAAAAAAAATATTGCCGTTCAGAAATGGAGAAAAAACGTGCTTAAGACTTTCTCTGACAATGGTTGACAGAGGCTGAGCAGGGGATCACTCAGAAGGGGAGCATGCAATGAATTTCCATATAATATTAAGTGGGTCGCTTCAGATGTAGAGGCTGTTAAGAGAGGGAAAAAAAATTTCCCCAGCAAAAGGGGTTTGTTGATGCATATTTTATTTTTTAAGCCTTTTGTGTGGTATTAATCACAAATTTCTTTCTTTCCACTTTGTGTTTCAGGACATGGAGTTTGTGAAGTACATCATTAATTGCTTCAAAGTATATTATCCAAAGTTTTTATGTAAGTTACAAAAGTCATGTAAGTCATCTGGATCTTTTGAAACATTATTCTTACTAACTTGTTCCTTTTTTTTTTTTTTTTAATCATTTCAGCCAAAATGATAATAGTGGATATGCCTTGGATTCTGAATGGTAAGACTGTGGCTTCCAAATTTCAAGCAGTCCTTACTAGTTTTTACGATTCTGACGTCTCAACAATAAAACATTTGTGTCTGCTACAGCTGCGTGGAAGATTGTGAAGTCGTGGTTGGGTCCAGAGGCAATCAGCAAACTTAGGTTTGCATCCAAATCTGAGGTCCAGACATACATAGGCCCCGAGTACTTGCCACCTCACATGGGTGGAACGGTATGTTATGGCTTTTTAAAATGGTTTTAAATTATGCGTTAATTAGTTTAACAAAAGATGCATTAGCAATGGAATGGTCAATACTCCAGTGGGATTATAGTGTGATAAATATTAAAAACTGGGGTAGGCCACATGGTTTGGGTGTGATTTAGCAAAAGAAAATCCATAATAATCTTTCAGCAGGTTGTAATTCAAGTCGTCTGAGAGGGAATTAGAGTCTTCTACCCCCTCTGGGCTCTGATTTTAGGCTTTAGAAAATCTAACATGTGATGGGAAACTTCATGAGTCACAAGTCCTTTTCAGAGCAGATCAGGTGAATGCTATCATTTTGTATAGAATCTAAAAAGACCTATTAGAAAGTAACAGTGGAACATGTTAAGTGGACCATGATGTAGAAGATTAGGATTCAAATGCAGTGTGAAGCGTTAAGGTCAACGCTGGGTTAAATGTTGTTTTTTTCCCCTTCAGTATCTGCATTAGTTTTCTTGCCAGTGATGAAGAAATCTAACTTTTTTAAAATATTAAACACAAGTTTAGTTACTTTGCTTCTTTGTTTACATAACCAAAATCATATTTACTGATTAATCTGTTAGAAAAAGTGTTACTCTTTAATAACCATGCATGTGGTGACCTAACCTATTTGGCTATGTTCTAGGATTCCTTCAAGTATAGTTACCCACCTCTTCCTGACGATGACTTCCAAACACCCATCTGTGACAACGGGCCCATTGTTAGTGATGATGACAGGGAGAGCAAAGAAGGTGACTTGGATGTTAAAGATGCCCTTGAGTCCAGCTTCACTTCAGATGTTGTAGTAAAGCCCAAAAAGGTACATTTTCTTTCCATTTTAGTTATTAATATACTTTTTTTAACAAAGGAAAAAAAATAGTGGATAAAAATAATTTCAACTTTGTACACAATTTAATTACACAACAGTATAAAGTAAAACTGCTCCCTGGGTGTTGTGCAAGTCTGTACTTTGGCACTCAACACTTAGTATATGTGTAGTTAGTTTGATCGCATCTGATTGCCTATAAATAAATGTGATCTTTAATGCTGATGCTAATATAATTGGCAGGATTAGTGTTTCTGTTGTTATTAGAGTAGCTGCTCTCAAGTTCAATTCAATTGAATTTTATTTACAGTGCCAAATCCCAACAACAGTCGCCTCAAGGTGCTTTATATTGTAAGATAGCCCCTACAATAATACGTACGCGATGTCAGCTGAGACTGAGTTCTGAACATTTTTTAGATTTGGGTAGTGAAGCATTCTGCTTCTAGGGAGATTAGGTGAGGTTTGGTCACTGATTATTTCATCCTGTGCCTTCTTTCACTCAGTTTCTTTAAACTGCACACAAGGTAACAACATGTAATTGGGTTCCTTTCCAGCAGGTAATGGTTCTGATTTTTGTAAACATTGAGCTGCTACCTATTGCCTCTGTGAAGGTGACTTGTAATGTAATTGGCAGCAGGCATATCCAAAGCTCTTGCATCACAGATGGACCACTCAAACTCAAACTCAGCAGTCTTTGTCAACCACACAAGGAACTAAAAGATTGTTGAGTTTGTTGCTTAAGCCACTCCATGCTGGAGCTGGATTCCTTCTCCCTGGCAGGATGGAGCACCATCGCTGAGATGCCTCAAAGACTGAATGTGTTGGAGCCCTCATCACCTCCCTCTCCCTCTTGTACAGCACCTTTTGCAAATGAGTGTTAAGTCCACCCTTCCAAGTCAACCTTGCTTATTTTCAAGTGAGCAGCATGCAAAAAGTGCCTGGCTGGAAGAAGATGGGATGTTATCAAAGGGATTACTTTAGCATATACTCATTATCTGAAAGCGCCTGTTAAAGAAAGTTGCACTTACATTGTATTAGTGTGTTTTAATAAATACCACACTGGTTTAGATTTTCAGAGCTGGGATATGCACATCAGACAGTCATTTCCAGTCACAAGTTTGATGCTTTTTAATGTCCTTAGTGTAACAAGTGAGATCACCTCAAACTCTCAGCCTTTGTTTTGCTTAGAGATGCCTAAACCTGCCCCACGTAACATCATCAAAACGTGCACAGATCCCATGAATTGCGTAATGTTATTTCCCAAATGTTGGTATTGTACTGCAGGCCTCTGAGGTGGCCGGTTTCATATCAAAACATTTGCGTCAGCTCTGTGGAAAAGTTGAAGATATTTTTGAGGCTTGCCTGACAAAGTAAAGTTACACAATCACTCTGAGATGACACTTTACACACACGGAGGAAATATCTGAATATGGCTTCTTAGGTGTTGTGAATATTCAGGGTGAGAGAGTAGTGGTTCCACTTTGACAGGTAATTTGTTGTAATGGTAATTAAAAATTCATGTAAGCTGTTATTAAGCATAATTTTGACACTCGCCTAAGGTTGCATACCCATTAGAAATTAAGTCTGCAAACGTTATTCACCATCGCTCCCTTTTGAGCCTCGGGCATCTTTATTCAAGGTTTGCATATTATCCACAGCACCTGCATAATAACCACTTAGCACTTATTTTTGTGTTGCTTTATTATCCTGTTGGAAAAAGACCAAATTGGGTAGATAAAGGAAGCACAATAGAATAAAAGCAAAGCACTTGAATGGGATCAGAAGTGGACAATGTTAAGATGAGAGCTTGTGCATCAGCAGGTTGCTCAGTAGGGTTCATCATGTTTTCAATTCTGCTACACCTGATTTCTGGTAGTCCATACTATGAGTGAATCACTGTGTTTTTACAGTTGGAAGCTCTTGGAATTTCAAGCCCGTCTGAGCGCATTCCTCAGTGCTTGTGCAGACGTTTCTGCTCCTCAACCATCTTGTGTCACTATACAAGACTGTTCCTCCATCAGCACCATGCACCTCAACCTGCATTCTTCTGGATACCCGTAATCACTAGCACAACTTTTTGGCCTCAGAAAGCTAATTGAGTTTCTTTCTGTTTTGAAACAAGGGCTGGATGTGGTAAGGAAGTGTAGGATTTCGCCTACACAAGGAGCTCAATGTCCGGAAGATTTCTGCAGGCTGGAAAGGCAGGTGTACTCACGTGGGTCGAATTATTGTGAGTGCGCCTCCCTCACAGTCTCCTGATGTCATCACCACCCCTGGACATGTTCATCCCTTGACCTGTCCTGGACCTTACATTTCGATTTGACCCTCCGTTTGAAAGCATAACATTTCTGACCTTGTTATCAAGGCATGTCAGCTTAATAATGAGAAGCTTATCATTTGCACTATGTCCTGTAAACGCCGAACCAAGTGGGACAATCATTTCACAGTTTAATTAGCTGTGGAGAAAGCGTAGCACACTCACTGCTGATCATTAGCAGTTTCACATTATTTGTATCTTCTCAGTTTAAAAAACTGCCAAGGTAATTACTGTTATATTACAGTAGACCAACTTATTAACCCATAGCACTAAATCTTTAATCCTGCCTGCCTTTGAGGCAGCTTTTCACAAAAGCCGTCTGTGTCTTGTCCTCTAACACTATCTCTTTTTAAGTTTGTTATTTAGCATTGCTAATCACACAGAGAATCTTATTTTGTGCCTTGATATGAACTGTTTCACCAAAAAACACTCCGATCAGCTCTTACTTTATTATATTTGTCAGTCCCTTCTGTGCCTTACAAAATGTGTAGAAATCACATATTTCTGTAATTTTAGTTTAATTCCTTGTACCCAGCTATGGCAGTGTATTCCTTTTAAATGTAATTTTCAAAATTAATTACCTTTTGTTTCTTTTTAACAAGTAATGACATTTTGTATGAGGAGTATGGATCTAGTAGAAATAATGGCAATGATATTATCACTAAAATAACTGTTAAACACTATCTGTATGAGACAGTAAAACATTTCACTTTTTAATTCAAACTTGATTATGTTTTACATTTTTCTACTCGCATTTCATTTTGTTAAGCTTGCTCTTTAAATGGATAAATAAATTGAGACATTTCATCAGCAGTTGATGTCTTCATTCTGGCGGTTGCATGATGGTCAGCCATGAAATTAAGCTCCCTTCCTCTCTGAGTCACAGAAAATACTGTCACGTGTAGAGTCTGCTCACTTTTGCCCCTTTTCCCCCCTCGATTCCTCACCTGCTGTGCTTGCTGCACAAACTGTTTTACACACCATGAAGCATCCATTTCCCGAACTGACCTACTTTAAAATAACTACCATTTATGCAACCATTTTGAAACGTCTATCCTGTCAGCTGGTGTGTGGTCTTGAGATTTGTGTGAATAATTTGGGTTGAAGTTTAAGCAATTTGCTGACGTTATGAGCTGTATATGAGTCATCTTGTGACTCCTCAGTTACTTTCGTTTGTTTTGTTTTGTCAGAAGTCACAAGTTTGTGGATCACTTTTGGTTCCTCATCTTCATGGACATGCTAATTGTGGTTGTGTGTTCCCTCTGGAGGCTAAGTGGAACAACGGTCAGGGATCATCATAGGAATTTCCCATGCAAAATTATATTAAGTTGCGTTATCTGAGCATTTCAAAAAAACTATTCATCAATGCCAGTACATGAATCCAATGACGGCTTTCTCTGCATGAATGCCAAAGGTCACACATTTCATTTTTAGGGGAAAAAAACAGATAATGGTTACATGACAAAAATTGTGTGTCTCTCTAATCAAATGCTTTTTGTTCTTTCAGGTAAATTTTCTGGAACAAAGTTTGAGGTCAGAGGACAACGATAAAGGAGATGCAAGCGCCAGGACCAAAGGTGCCAGGAAGCCGCTGACCACCTTCAAAGGTTCTCTGTTAGATGTTAGGTAGGTTATAGCTCATCAAGATTGCATTAGTTTGGACACCTAAATTTAAGGTGGTGGTGGTCAGAGGGCCCGGTGGCGCCAGTGTCCGGCAGCCTCGCCTCTGTCAGTGCGCCCCAGGGCAGCTGTGGCTACAATGTAGCTTGCCATCGCCAGTGTGTGAATGTGTGTGTGAATCGGTGAATGACTGAATGTAGTGTAAAGCGCTTTGGGGTCCTTAGGGACTAGAAAAGCGTTATACAAATGCAGGCCATTTACCATTTAAGAGTTCCCATAACTTTGTCACAGGCAGGCGACATCTGCTGTTTTTTCCCTTTGTATTCTAATACTACACTGTTCAAGACCATACAACATGTGAGATAAAACCCCAACAAGACGACCCCTTATGAGCAGCCACTTGGCTTTTGCGCTTATACTACACGCCCATCTCTCTTTGCGAAGAACCAACAGAAGTCACCCATCATGCTTGTATTCAGGTTTGCATGATATTGTTTGTTCAAAATGTTTTCACACGCTCAAAGCCAAATTTGGTAGAAAAAAAGTCGATATGAACATGTGGAAAGTGTATTTTCAGTGGCAATATAGCACCTGCTTTCAGATTAGGAATCACCAAATAAAATTCGTTAAAATACAGGTAACAGAATCCCAGTAGCAAAGTGCTTGCTGAGCAGTGTAATAGTAATGACAGAACAATTGCAGCCATTTAGTTGTAGATCATTTCATGTTCAAACTAGCTTTTTGCAAACACACCTTAAGGGAGTAACCATGAAGTTTTGCAGACTGACAAGTAACTGATGGGTTGGAAAGCTTTTTGAATGTCACTCTGCATCATCAGTGTTGTGGACTACATGGCGAGATCATATTCAGGGAACAGCCATCGGGTCATGCAGCACTGTAATGCTTTTTATGTGTTTACATTTACTGAATGTATCACACAAAGCTCATGGGAAAAATCTAACATAGTACTAAATGATGAAGATTTAGAGTTTTGACGGTTTTCTATCCTTATATAGGCAAGGCAAGGCAAGTTTATTTGTATAGCACAATTCAACAACAAGGTGATTCAAAGTGCTTTACAGAGACATTAGAAACAAGAACAAATAAAAAGCATGATTTAAAATTGATTAAAACAAGCAAATAAACTAACTAACTAATTAACAAACAAACAAACAAACAACAGTATATAAAATCAAAACAGATAAAATCAGAACAGTAGATAAAATCAGTAGTTAAATGTAAGTTTTGAAATTTAAGCTTAAAGTGTGGATTTGGTGCTTTATTCAAATGCAGCTGAGAACAGGTGAGTCTTCAACCTGGATTTAAATAAACTGAGTGTTTCAGCTGATCTGAGGCTTTCTGGGAGTTTGTTCCAGATATTAGGAGCATAAAAGCTGAATGCAGCTTCTCCGTGTCTGGTTCTGACTCTGGGAACTGATAAAAGACCAGATCCAGATGACCTGAGGGATCTGGATGGTTCATACTGGGTCAGGAGGTCATTGATGTATTTTGGTCCTGAACCATTCAGAGCTTTATAGGCCAGCATCAGAACTTTAAAGTCTATCCTCTGACGGACAGGCAGCCAGTGTAAGGACCTCAGAGCTGGACTGATGTGGTCCACTTTTTTGGTCTTAGTGAGGACTCGAGCAGCAGAGTTCTGAATGAGCTGTAGTTGTCTGACTGATTTTTTAGGTAGACCTGTAAAGATGCTGTTACAGTAATCAAGCCTACTAAAGATGAATGCATGGACTAGTTTTTCCAGGTCCTGTTGAGACATCAGATCTTTTATCCTTGATATATTCTTGAGGTGATAGTAAGCTGACTTTGTTATTGTCTTAATGTGTTTTTCTAAGTTTAGGTCTGCATCCATCACTACACCCAAATTTCTCGCCTGGTTTGTGGTTTTTAGATGTATAGATTGAAGTTCTCTGGTGACCTGTAATCGTTTTTCTTTGGCGCCAAAGACTATTACCTCAGTTTTGTTTTTGTTTAGCTGGAGAAAATTGTGGCACAACCAGTCATTGATTTCCTCAATGCATTTACCAAGAGCCTGTACAGGGCCTCGGTCTCCTGGTGACATTGTGATATATATTTGTGTGTCATCTGCATAGCTGTGATAGTTTATTTTGTTGTTGTTTATAATCTGTGCCAGTGGGAGCATGTAGATGTTAAACAGAAGGGGTCCCAAGATGGAACCTTGGGGAACTCCACATGTGATACTTGTCTGCTCAGATGTGAAGTTACCTATTGATACAAAGTATTTCCTGTTTTCTAAGTATGTTTTGAACCAGTTTAGTACAGTTCCTGAAAGACCTGTCCAGTTCTCCAGTCGTTTGAGTAATATGTTGTGGTCAACTGTATCAAATGCTGCACTGAGATCCAGTAAAACTAGGACTGACATTTTTCCACTGTCTGTATTCAGACATATGTCATTAAACACTTTGGTCAGAGCGGTTTCAGTGCTGTGGTTCTGTCTAAAACCTGACTGGAAGGCATCGTAGCAATTATTCTGTTTTAAGAAGTAACTGAGCTGTTGAGAAACTGCTTTTTCAATGATCTTACTTAAAAACGGGAGATTTGAGATTGGCCTGTAGTTGTTCATTTGTGTCTTGTCAAGATTGTCCTTTTTCAGTATAGGTTTGATTACAGCAGTTTTTAGTGATTCTGGAAACACACCTGATAATAAAGAAAAGTTGACGATCTGTAACAGGTCTGACTCTAAAGTCTTTGAGACCTTTTTGAAAAAACTTGTTGGCAGGACATCTAAACAGCAGGAGGAGGAGTTCAGTTGACCTAAGATGTCCTCCAGGTCTTTGCTGTTAATAGGTTGAAACTGTTTCATGGTGTTTAAACAGTTTTTTGGTGGACACAGTACATATCCTGGATCTAGAATAAATTTGTTCTAATATTTTTATTAAAAAATGATGTGCCTCAGCAGCTCCTCCTTTCTTTGGTGCCCTAATGAAGATCACCTGTCAGACAGGCCTTTAGAGCCCTGCAGCGCTTCCTTTTTTCTCTTCTTTTGATGAATAATACCATAATTATTGGTATTATGTCTTGGAGGGGGTTACGACTATGGGAATTCCACTATCAGCTACTTTTAAATGGACTTAATGAACTACTAAATTTCACTGAGTAGCATACTGTCTAGCAATGGAGCATCCCCACATTCATGTGCTATTAGGCATTCCTGTTTCCATGGTTAACATTTCTGCATAAATACAGTCCCGATCAAAAGTTTAAGACCACTTGAAAAATGGCAAGAAATCATGTTTTGCATGGTTGGATCTTAACAAGGTTCCAAGTAGTGCTTCAACATGCAACAACAGTGTTGTCCTGTTGAAAAACCCAGTTGTTACCACACAGATGAGGGCCCTCAGTCATGAGGGATGCTCTCTGCAAAATCTGTGCATAGCCAGCGGCCGTTTGACGCCCCTGCACCTCCTGAAGCTCTATCCATTATGGCGCCCCCTCCACTGTGGCACGCAGAAAAAATCTCAGGTGGGATCTGCTGATCAGTAACTGCTGATCAGTAACGTTGGAAGCCATCAGGACCATCAAGGTAAATTATTGCCAATTGGGTCCTCCGGCTCAGTCCTAGTGAAATTTTTTGGGGTCTTCCTGACTTTTTTGTTCCATAACCCTCAGGATCATTAAAGAAATTCCAAATGACTGTTTTACTGCGTCCCACCTCAGCAGCGGTGGCGCACTGCGAGAGACCCTGCTTATGCAGTTCAGCAGCCCGACCTGTTCAAAAAGGGAACGTGTTTTTGCTTTTGCCATCAGAACGTCATGACAGTGTGACTACCCAACAGAAAATGACAATGAATCCACATTTTTGCACAGATTTGGCCTTTTAAAGGCATGTGGTCCTAAAGCTAAGTGTTGTTTTCAATAAATTGGATGCTCAAAAAATGTTTTGTCTCACTCCTATTTCTTCTGGTTGCATGTTGAAGCTCTACTTGGAACCTTGTTCAGATCCAACCATGCAAAATAGCATTTTTTGTCATTTTTCAAGTGGTCTTAAACTTGATCAGGACTATATATACATATACATATATTGCTTTTGCAGATTCCTTCCCTTTGTTAATACTAGATATATTTTTTGTAATTTTGTAAATCATGCTAAATTCCCACCTCTGCTATCACAAACTCCACACCACACCAGAGTATACCAATATGGACCAATATTAATTCTATTTGTTTACTCTGGACCACGGTTCAATTGCAGTTTCACACAAGCTAAACTAAAAATATACTAGCTTTAGAAATGAACCTCACCCTAAACAAACACCTAAAACATTCTTGGGGTCTGATCTGCACCTAGCATACTCTGCTTCTCTGCAGGTGCACCCAGCCTAGTTGTTTAAGCTGCTTCAGAATTTGCTTGGCCTTCTTCCCTGCAGCCTGAAAAAAAAACTGCACTAACCGGGCAAACATGCCAGAATCAGTTTTAACTGCAAACAGCAAAGGTTGACTGTGAATGCATCAGTCTAGCTGATGTGGACCTGGGTTGAATACACAGACCAGCCAGCTTCTTTGTTCTGCAATGACAACTCTATTGTGTTTGGGAGACCTAAAGCCAGAAGTGTTATCTGGTCACCAAAAGGTAACTGGTTTGATGTTTAACACAGTTTCCATGGGTTCATCTATGAGTCTGTCCCATGTTTCCAATATTTCTGCCAATTCCTTTTGGGTAAGACATGCCAAAGCTTGTTCAGGACCCTTACATCAAGGAGGATTTGCTGTAATATACGTGTAACTAGGTATAACCAGTTGACTCACACGTCTATGTCTTGAAGAGCCATATGCAAAAAGATTAACTGCATCTGAAGTCATTATTGATGTTTTGTACCTTTCTAGCTCAACTGATCTGTTCAAACAGAGGCAGGAATTAAGGATGCTGACAGTCAATTGCTCATTGACTAGAGATGAATTGGTGTTATGCTAATTAGTAAGAAACACTGGCTAATGATCAATTATCTTCAAGAAAGGTGTGCTAGTCCCCCTCCTACACATTGTCAAACAGAACATATATTTTAATTGAACCTTCATTAAATTGCAAATAGATTGCTGAGTTCAGAAGATATGCATTTCAGTATGGAGTACAACAATCCCATAATGATCTGGTTGTTTCGTGGGTAAATATTTTGCGTATATAATGTGTACTCTTCATGTACTCTTCATTTTCATGAATAATGTCTGTTGATTTCTGTGTTTACAAAGCTAAAGCTTTGATGTGAGGATTTTGACAGCTCTGGGCTGTGAATTATACTGATAAACAGATTAAAATGAGCCTTAAATGCAATTATGTTTGGGAGTTGTGTTAGCCTTCATTCGAGACTGGGGGCTTTAGGAGAGAGTAGGGGTCTTTGATCTTGTGTTTGCCAGAGGTTTGCAGAGCCCAAAGACTCACTTTGAGATCAAGCATGCTTTACTCTTTTTTTTTTTTTTCTCTTTCTTTTTTCCTTTTTCCCTGCCATAAGGGACATGGAAAAGGAAAAAAAAGGGAAAAAAATCTTTGTTCTTAGCGGTCTTAGTTCATAAAACAGCCAAGCTGCATCATTGAGAAGCTTTATACATGCATAGCAGATAATATGATCCCGCTGTAATAAGTATGCAATGTGCACCAAGGCCAAATTCATCAAATCGCATGCTGCATGTATATATATCACCAAGTTAGACTGTGTGAGCTAACGACAAGCAAAGCATACGTGACCCCTTACAGGTTTCCTATGGCTCGTTCCTTCCTTTGCAACATTATACAAATCTCTCTAAATCAAATGCTAGAAGGGATTCATTTTATTTCATATTTTTTTAATCCAAGTCATAATATCAGGAGGTCTCCCTCTAGTAAGATGGACAGCTTGATTCCGGATACTAAGTTAGATTGCTTTATTTTAAATATATTTTCCTGTAGCAGTAACATCAGTGTTCTTGATATTCTGGTACACAACAGACTTTGGAAAAACAACCCATGATGAAGTCTCCTCCTTATAACTTAGAAAACAGCCGGATTTTGCCCTGCAGCTAAGCTTGTTGAACAAGTCATAAAACTTTCAAAAGGGCTGTAGCAGAGCGCCGGTAACATAACTTGTTTAGGTTGGCTAAAGAGGACAGTAAACAAGTAAAGGTTGATTTAGATGTACCATGCTCGTTCAATACCACAGTGTTCTGTTATTATGTTTCCTCTTTTAATTCAATGATAAAATTGTTAACAATTAATTACAGTGAATTAAAGAAGCAGATTCTTCATTCAGTTAAATAAAATCCTGGAAAAAGTAATTTGTTAGAGGTTTCCATTGTCAAAACATTTGGCTACATTTTTAATAAAAAAGAATAAAATTGTGTCTCAGGTTTCCACCTATGTAGCAGTCTAATGTAGTTCCTGCTACACACTGAGGTTTTTTTGCTCTTTATCTCTCTGTTCAGCCCCGCAGAGGAGCTCAGCTTTGGTTCTGGAGAGACTGAAAAGAAAAGCTTAATTATCCTGAACAATGTGGTCAAAAATCAGGTGGCCTTTAAGGTGAGTCTGAAAGCATGTGGCACTTGCTACAGTTAATTCGTGCACCAGTTCCCTTTGATCTCACAGTTCACAGACTAACTATTGCATTTATGTATTCAATAAATGGAGGAGACAGGAAAAAAAAGCATTGTTAAATGTTCCTCTAATGTCTTCACAGGTGCGGACCACGGCGCCCGACAAGTATAGAGTGAAGCCGAGCAGCAGCTGCTGTGAGCCAGGAGCTTCAGTAGACATAGTTGTGTCACTACATGGAGGTATTGCACTTAAGCTCTGCACTCTTCTCACAGCAGATGTTTCTAAATGCTGAACCTCAGAATAATCAAGAGGTTCAGTGTATTACCTTCCTAAAGTGCAGGCAGCCACTTTCTCCTGCCTGACATGCATATTTCAAGACTGATAAATGAATCATCTCTACAAAACAAACCATCAGACAACTGACAGTGCTGCGTGAGTTGAAACAGCTTGTGCCCTTCAAGCACCGAAATGTCAGCTGTAGGTTATGATGTGCTGAACATAGCTCGCTCAGAGGAACCAGTGCAGCTTATTTTGGGTTACTTTTTTTCCTAGCTTTTATGCTGTGGTGGGGGGGGTTTTTTCTTCTCCCCAAAACTGTCACATCTAACACTGGCTTCTGTGAACATAGTCCTTCTGTTTCTGTGTCTGAACCAAATCAGTCAGCTGCACTAGTTTTGTTGTTGATTTTAAGAGCAATTTAAATTATTTTTTTGCATTTTCTGAAACAAAAATCGAATTATTCAGATTCAAAAGCTGTCTCGGTGAGTTGTGCTTACGTTAATGTTTTTGTTTTTTTTTGTTTTTCTCTGCCTGATTTTGTGCAGGTTCTCAGGCCTCTCCACAGGACAGGTTTCTGATTATGGCTGCAGAGATGGAAAATGCTGGATCACAAGATCTTTCACAGTTCTGGAAAGAAGTACCAAAAACCAAAATCATGGAACACAGGTCTGCAGTGACGTGTTGGCCACATGTAATGCCAAGCGTTTACTTTGGCATGCCTCCCAAGTATATTTGGCAGCTTAATTTGGATTCTGTGCTCGTTTAATTCGCTGAGAGAAAGAAGAAATCCTTGTCTGACTTATTTTTTTCTAGTTAATTCACAACTAACCTGCTAGTCCCAGCCCTTCCTGTCTCATTTTCACTACCAGCTGTTTCACTTGCCAGTTTGCTAATGTAACAGCCTCAATATCATTCAGCTGCTTCCCTAAAGTGGATCCTATCCCAAAGGTGGTGGACGTGGAACTCCACCTACTTACACTGCAGCTGGATATCAGCTTTGAGCTGTAGGGCCAGTTAAGTTGAAAACTAGTTTGTGTGCTACTGTGCCGAGCTCAAAAAGGGTATAGCACAGAACAAGGATTACAGCTGCTAACTGAAGTCTAAAATGATGGAAATAAATGAAGATGGACTATGTTTCTGCCACACAGTACTCCTGTGGACCAATGATTGCATCCTCCTGATATCCTACGCTAATTAGATTGTCTTTCCTACAGATTGCGCTGTCATGTTCTGGAGAGTGCTAAACCAGCAATTAAACCTTTTAAGGACAACCCAATGGAGACAATGCCAATCGAGCAGCAGGAGTTAAATATAGCGGTGAGTTTTGGTGTAAAAAATAAATAAATACAGAAATCTTGGTCAGTTTTTAGACTTTTCAGACTCTGGCTCCATTGGTAACCATCTAATGAATATACATCCCTGTCACATGGCAATCAACAGTATCTTACAAGTTTAACGTGGGAACAGTTAACTGTTAGTTTGCTAACAGTGCCCGTATTTTGTTGGCATTTCTTGGTCTTTGGTTGCCACATGTCTACCTGTGTGTACACCACTTAAGCAACAGACACTCATCCATCCATCCATTTATTCAGTTCAGCTCAGACTGGAGTAGGGTGAAAAGTTGGGTAAATCCAGTACAGGTCTCCAGTTCATCACACAAATGACTAACACAGAGAGACAGACAACTATTCATGCTACATTCATACCTACAGCAAATTTAGAATCACCCCTTAACATGCATGCTCTTGGACTATGGGAGGAAGTTGGAATCCCCACGCAGACACATGGAGAACATGCTGACTTCATTTTCTAAAATTTTTCTGTCAGCAAAGAGAGGTTCTTACCGTAACAGTTAGCTGTTCCTGTTTTCCCTGCACACATGTTTCCACGACCTGTTTGAAAAACACTTTAGAAGCATAAACGAGGTCATTCAACCAGTTTTTGTCTCACCAGCTAATGCGAGTCACAGCCTGCACCTCACGGCTGGAGCAGAAGCTGGACAACACCCTGTGGTTGCAGAAGGTTCTCATTGTGTTGGTGGTAGTCCTCGTGATGCTAAACCTGCTGTGTCTCCACCTGCTGGGAACAGCTCAGCAGCCATCTTGATGTGCAACGGCACCCCATCAGCTGTTTCTGTAAATTCCTGATACACAGTTCCAGCAGGGCTGCGTTTGAACTTCCTGATTGGCGGTCATCTGATGTTTTCCCGCCCTTTCCACAAGCTGCTATCATGGAGAGTCAGCAGGGCTGACTTTAGGACATGTGAGTTGTTGTGGAGTAAAACTAAATGAAGAGATTCTCTTTTTCTGACACAGTCAGATTCAATGATGTGACATCAGTTCCTTGGTGGTTTTTTTGTTGTTGTTTTTTGTTGTTTTTGCTTTTTAATATTGCTCATGGAAAAATGTAATTTACTCAAACTAATTGCAACAGTCACAATATGTAGAAAGTATTAGTTATTTTTTCAAACACGTTGTATAATTTTTTACATGATATAAATATAAACAAAATAAACACTTTTGGTCACCTTATCTAATTTGACATCAGAAGGCTTTTGTCTTTGTGATCAGTTCAGGTAAAAATAAGAGGGAAAAAATGAACTTGTGGAGTTCAATACGCCAGCATTTGATCAAATATAGATGTTTCGGCTACTTAGCAGCCTTGTTTTGCATAAATATTCAAGCTCCTTAATAAACCCTCATTAGTACAGAGGTGCTTAATTGAAAACATCGCAACATATGACCTCACTAAACTTCTCCACACTCCGAGCAAGGAGCCACAAGAGATCTCTGTCTATACTATCTCCTCAATTTGTTTTAATTACCCCAACACTGAACTAAACTAAAATTACCAAAGCAATTACTGGCGAGTGCAAGGACACGGCACAACCCACTTGTAGCTTAGTGGGAAGCGCTGATATCTATAACAAGATCCAGCTCAGAGCAATCAGGATGTGAGCCGCGGCGCGAGGAGTGATCGCGGTTTGCTTATTAGATGTGTGCACATAAGGGCTGCCTGGCTTTAACAACTTGCAGTTTGTTCACAGTCAGTGGTAGCTGCTTACATTTTAGGGGTGATTAGAATTCTTCATGCATTAATGAGTAAACTAATCCTGCTTTCATTATGAACACTGGGCAGCTTTCACATGCCACAAAATATTTATTTATTTATTTTGTTTCCCTGCACATGCCATCGTGTTTTGTCATCTCTAGCTTTTAATATTTTAGAGGTAACTCTAAATATGCTGTCTTTCTTTAAGTGAAAGCTTCGTGTATGCACTTTCTAGAAGGTATAGGATAGCTTTAAGTGAATGTGCATTGGATGTAAAACTTGCATCCTTGCTAGGAAGTGCATTCTGCACTATTTGGGTAAAAAGTGCCAATGCACTTAAAAAAAAAAATGGATAGAGGTTAATGGAGTGTTTGCCTCTAGAGGGGAAAAAAGTAAAAGCTTTGGTATCACACATAGCTTGGTTGATTTTTGGAGTGCATCTGAGTGCCATGCAGCACGTGACTGAACTCGGAAATATTTCAGAAGAATAGCAGAGAGTCCAAAAACAGCCAGGATGACTGGAGTGGGAAATTATTCAAGTGGTCATATGACGGTGATTCCCAGACAGACTTGCCTCATCTGATTTTCGAGATATCACTAATTGCAAGCTGTGGATATTGTACGTCTTTTTTTTCCAGCAGCTGCAGAAGACAGAAACTCCTCCGTAGCATTGATTTCACATTAAAGATCAGTTAAATCGAAACTCGGTGTGCGTGCGTGTGTTCCTGGCCCCGGGCGCTAATGCAGTGTTTGAGGGGGTGACGATTTAGTTCGGGCGCCGTATTGGAACAGAGGGATCAATGGGGAGTTAACGAGTGCCGCATTCAACAAGAAGGCTGTGGGTGAATTGAATAAAATCATGTTGATGTCCAGAGGTGAAGGGGCAGCACATTCTGCTCCTTCATCATCTGTAAATGACCTGTTGAAATCAATGATTTTGATACAGTGGCATTACTCATTTCCAATAAAAATGATAGATGCATAAAATGCATCCATATCCCAGTCATATTGTCTGCTTTAGTCATTTCTTGCTTTTTACTTCTAGTATAAGCCTCTTTTCTGCTCTGGCTCCTGTTCTGTTGTATGTATTGATTAAAATATGGGTCAAGGGTCAGTGAGTGCTTACTTGGTAGGTTGTTGACAAGCTTACAGGCTGCTAGGACTAAGCATTACAAAGTAATGCCTTGCTCAAAGTTCCTGGTTATAGGACATTCTTGAATAAAACTATGGATGTTTCTGCATTGGAACAAATGTTTACTGTGAAACCAGCAGCTTATTGTCAATACTGGATTTGGGGAATGGAGATAAGTTCATCTTCTTTTTTCCCTTCTTTCAGTTCCTCCCTTTAGGGGTCTCCACAGCAGGTCATTTGCCTCCATCTCACCCTATCTTCCCCCGTCACACCAACTCTGCATGTCTTCTCTCACCACATCTATGAATCTTCTTTATGCTGTTTTTTCCCCTCCTGCCTTCCAGCTCCATCTTCAGCACCCTTTTTTCAGTATATCTATTTCCCCTCCTGTCTAATTCCAAACTGAGCTGTTCCTTTGATATAACCTTGTCCCTCTGGGTTACTCCCAATCAAAATCTTCAGCTCTGCTACCTCCTGTCTTTTTGTCAGTACCACTATCTCCAAACCATACATCATAGCAGGTCTCACTACCATCTTGTAAATGTTCACTTTCACTCTTGCTGCTTCCTTTCTGTCACAAATCACCCTTGACACTCGTCTCCACCCACTCCACCCTCCCTGCAGTCTCTTTTTCACCACACTCGTGCACTGTCGGTTATTTTGAAAGGTTGACCCCAGGTATTTAAACTCGTCTACCTCCACTGCCTCTACTCATTGCATCTTAAGGAAATAGCCATAAGTGGTGACCTTTAAGAAAAAGTCATTGCATTGTGTACAGTGTTGTTCTATCTTGATGCTCTTGTTCCCTCATAGAGCAACACAAGAAAAACAGAATCTTGCATCTTTACTATAGCATCTATAAAGGGCCCAGTTTTTTAGTCAGGTACACAGAAGAGTATTGATTGTGTTTATGTAAAAATAGGCTTTACTGAAATGATGACATAAGATTAATTCACATGATAAACACAGGAAGTTCACTTTTTTCTGGGCTCGGGTATTTTAGTTTTATCCATTGTGCTTCTAATTATGTTGTTTTTCTGTTCAAATGTACTCTTTAAGAGTGCAACAGCTTTTTCAGTAAGTCATTAGTAAGATATCTTAACACTAGAATATTTGTCTTAAACTTGAGTAATAAAAAAGGTATGAACAGGAATCATTGCATTCAGTAGTGCGTTTTTATTTGCCTTACTATTAAGAGCAACACATTTCTAAGCGAAACATAAAATATCTATGAACAAAAACTTAAAGGAGTAAAAAAAAAAAAGAGTTTTTTTAGTAGCCTAACGTCTGGTAGCTTGTGCGCATCATCCACCTGTATTAAACATCAAGACTAATTGATGTCTTTCCCATCCAGCCTCCCTTCCTGAGGGAAGCAACAAAGATATAGGATATCTTTCACTGAAAGTAATTCCGACATTGTGGTTCATCATCAACCAGGAGCACAGACGTTGTTGCCACCATGTAAGATTATACAAGTCTGCCCCCTATTGACCAAAAACTTTTAAGACTCAAAATCTGAGGTTGCAGGGTTGAGGAATTTCAGCGCATTAAGATCTCCCCTTGGGTCTGATTGGTAGAGCAGATACTCTATCAGTTCTGTGGGTAACTGAAGGTCACAAATCGCACCCAGCCTCTTGTTGCCCACAGCTTTCCTGATGTGTAGTCGGCACAGCTGCATTAGAGGAGACACTCCTGGGGACACTCAGGGGAGAAGCATGAGCTGTTATAGATGGTTAGCTTCTTGCTGCGCCACCAGCCCAGTGCAAAGTCTTGAGTGCAAAGTTTCGACTACCTCCTGCTTGTTTCAGAAGTCTCTCTGTAAGGCTGTTGGGCGGAGCCAGGTCCAGTGGCTGTCTGCCCTCTGAGTTCCTAAGGAAGAGATCCGCCCCATGTTCAAGCAGGACGGATGTCAACTCAGGGCTGGACTGACGGGCGGCCATGTGCAGGGGCGAGTCCCCAGACACACTGCTGTTCACATTTGCACCTGAAGAAAAGAAAAGGCCAAATATGATGTCCCCACATTACATGAAATAAAGCTTTTGTTGTGGTTCAGGTAAAGGTTTTCTTTGTTAGAACAGTTGAACAACCCAAGTCAGGAAAAAACTGCTGTATTTTAATTTACAAGAATAAGGACAAGGAGTCCTGCAAAAGATGCTATTTCGTCTCCAAGCCTGGGATTACATGAAAAAACACAAAACCTGAAGCCACAAGAGGACTGTGGTTTCTTAGCGCAACATGCAAGGTAGCTTGTGAAAGTACATGCAAATATACAGAGTAGATCTACTGTCTTAAAAGCCATGTTGGTACAAGAAATATTGACATGATTTGGGTTTGTTTACCGCACACTGAGGTTTGAAGTACTGATGATATTTTTGCAAGACATCTTCACTTTAGTGCCTGAAACCTTTGCGCAGCACCATAGCATGGCACATATTTCCATGTTTTATACCTTTCTTGTTATTAAAATCCAGCCTCTACATTACCTGTACTGCTATTGTGTGTAATGTTTATGATATTACAAGAGTTTCTAAAGTAGCCCCTGCAGCTAGCCTCCACCAAACAGGTCTAATAAGATAATTAATTCTCTGCTCTATAAACCCAATCTTCAACCCCTACTAATGCTGGCTCATGTGATGTTATGTGTAGGGGTTTATCTAATTTTCCACAGCTCTGTCTGCAGCCACAAAGGGTTTTATACGCAAGTTTGTGCACACTTCTCTCAATAAAATATTGAACACTAGACTTACACTCTGAATATCGCACAATGGAGCACCACTCTCTTTTTGCCATTGAAAAGGTCTCAAAGTCTTCCACCAATTGATAAGATATTGGAAGAATGGATATTCTTTGAGCAATAAAAGTTCAAATGAGAAGCTTTCTTACCCAGCTGCAATAGTTTCCTCACGGTGCTCAGATGCTGATTGGAGCAGGCAATCTGGAGAGGGGTTCCTAACTCGTCAACATGCTGATCCACATCTACTCCGTACTGAACAAGAGGTTCAATGCACTCAGGATGACCTAGGGAGAGGAAATAGAAATCACCACAATGATAAGAAATGTTCTTGAAAGGTTCTGCTGTAAAAATCTGCTTTTGCCTGCCATTCAAGAGATTTTGGCACTTCTGCCAGGATAGATTTTTCACAAATCTGAGTCTGACCTCGAACCTTTTGTTGCAGCTATATGAATTGGAGAACTGGACTGGCTGGTCCCCAGGGAAGCAGCTCCATGTTGAAGAAGCAGCGATACACAGGTCACGTGCCCCTGAGCACATGCTTCTGTCAGGGCAGTTTTTCCATCCACAGTTGAGCTGTTTACCTGATGCATGGCGATATAGCAATAAGGTTAACAATGAATCAAAAAATCACTAAAATATTTACACATGTTTTGGTTTGTTTAGTTACTTATTCTTACTGTCTTAGAAGGACTGTGACTACATAATTTCTTCAGGGATCATTAAAAAATTCTGACTCTGATTCTCATTCTGATAACGGTGGTTGGAGAAATTTGGCTTTATATCAGCTGATGTTTGTTTGTTAATGAGTTATTGTCCATGCACGACCGTGGCTGTGTATTCGGTTAAAATCTTACTGCAGTCTCCCATCAATAAGTGAATATTGGCAATAATTGACATGGTTGTTTTGGGAACGAACTGTGAGTCTCTTTCAAGCAAAAACTGACAACATACCGTCTTAAATTTGAGATTCTCATGAATTCAGCCAAAAACCACAAATAAACCAACACCACATGATGATGCTTTACTGACATTTGCACCGTTTTCCATCAGAAGCTTGGCACAAGCCGTGTGACCTTGTGTACACGCCCCATGAAGGGGTGAGACCATATCCAGAGTGTTCAGATTTACACATGCACCCTGTGAACAAAACACAGCACATATAGAGTCATTGAGGTAGATGCACATGGCAACTTTTGGAAAGCAAGCTGCCATATGAGGACACAGTCGCCTTATTAAAGGTTTCACATCATAGTGAGAAACACATGGTTATTTAACATCCAATATTATGGGAAGGCAACTTTTTTTTTCTTTTAGCACAACTTACAATATTCAGTTAAACTGTACCTGATCAATGAGCTTTTGCAGGGTGAGGAGACGTCCGTTAAAGGCTGCTTCGTGAATTGGAGACCAGTCTGACTCAACATCTTTGTGCAGACAAATAAAATAGTTATTTAACTTAGAAACCTACCTGCATAGGTACATGAATACATTAGAAGACCGCATGAAAGTCTCTGCATAAAGCAGTAAACAGAGCCCAGCTGCAGTGTGAGCTTGTACTGTTACTCACCACTCATCAAAGGGTTTGAGAAACAAACAGTTCCACTTTGACATGTAGGGTCTCGCGGAGTGTTTTTCTGTCCAGCAGACATAACTCACAGTGTGGGTTCAAAAGCTCCTCTGTGGCCCGGTTGTCTTTCGCCACAGCCTTTGGAACCTAAACTGAACTGTGTCCGACTAGGAGTTAAATATATTTTGTCCTCATTTGTTTTGTTTTGATCTTTTTCAGTAGATATGTGACTGACCTTGGTTCTGTCAGTGTTATTTCCTGTCACACAAAGTGTTTGCCATTCAGGAAGCAGGCTAGTTTCAAGCAGCAGTTTTAGTCTCAGCCAATGGAGGTGCAGAAAACGAGAGAAAGACGCCTGTTGAGCAGGTCTGTAGTTTGTGTGTAATATGACACTGTACCTCCACACCCATCCTCTCCAGCAGGAAACATGGGCGGCGCTGGGGGAGGGGGTTTCTGGCGTTTTAACTTTAATAAAGGGAAATTAATATTCGGTGTTTATTATAAAGTTGTGCCCCCCTCAGAAAAATATTATGTATCATTGGTTTAAAAACTTGGAGGTAAGAGTGACTTTCTACATTTAAAGAATTTGATCTTCATGCAGTATATTGTTTCCAGTTATCGGATATAATAAGCCCTTTAAAATTATGCCCAGATTTTATGACTTTGGTTACATTTTCTTGAAAATTGTTACTTGACATAAAGCGCTCACTTTGTTGCAACTGGTTTGTTAAAAGTAGCTCTAATCATTTTGAAAGTTTTCTTCAGCAATAACGCTTCATGCCATGGTATATTATTGGATTTTCTGAGGTCCTTTGATATTTGTGGGATATTTGTGGGATGATGCTGTGGATGCTTTATGAGTCTGCGGTGACCAGTGCCATCTGCTGCGCTGTGGTATGCTGGGGCAGCAGACTGAGAGTAACAAGCATCAGACAGACTCAACAAACTGATCCACAAAGCCCAGTAATGTTGTGGGTGTGGAGCTTGACTTTTTGATGGTGGTGTTAGAAAGGAGGATGTTGTCCCGGTTTGCTTACTACATAACATCACAGGAAATCATTCCTACCTGTGGCCATCAGTCTTTACAACTTCACCCTGTGACACAGTTTTTTTATTCTATATAGTATTTTTACGAAATAATTACAGTCATTGCACATGTGACATGAGACACAGAGAGCAAAGGAAAGCAGCAAAATGGTACCAAAGACTTTCATACACTCTGCAATCTCATTTTTATTTCTGGGGATGGCCAACAGTTTCAGAGGAAGGAAGTCACGTGGAGAGAAGCTCAAAATATAATACACACACAGACTTTCCTGCTAAGGATTTCATTCCTCCGCTGTGGCTTTACACAGCTGACTGTTGGTTGTTGATGTTTTAATGGTTCAGACCTCGTGTATTAGAACCTTTGACTTGGCAAAACTTTGTTTGACATGAGTTGGTGTACTGCTGACCTTTCCTTTAATTTAGCACACCCACGGGTCCATTTTCCATTCTAGAGTTGCCTCTACTGTTCATGTATAAATTGCTTAACACCTTTTCTTACCCAAAAGCAACCTTCTTTTTAAAATTTCTTACCTAATATTATTTACATTACAGCTGAAAAGTAAATGCATTTGGACCTGGACACAGTAAATGTGCTGCTTAATTATTACTGGTCTGTGTCCTGTGTGAATTACAGAAAATAAAATCTGTAATCAATCATGGTAGCAGCTAATTCATTTAAAATATTTATTAAAATGTATTTTGCATAATGTAAGAATTGCATATTACATCAGCTCAATTCTTTAGAGCTACAGTAAGAATATATGCAGACCAGCAGAGGGCAGTCACAGAGAGCAGATGTTCAAAGCAAATCAATACTGTAATTGTATTCCTATGGGAGCTGTTAATCTCTGGCAACAGGCTACACACTCGCTGTACAATTGACTTTGTGCCTTGTCGGGGAAAGGTGCATATGGATTAGAAAAGCTCCTTGCAAACTGAATGAATGCCCTCTCTGTATTTCAGAATAATGAAGGCCCTTGATGCTTTGTTCCCCAAATAAATCTGCTTCAAATGTCCACCAGTTTTCTCAGATCTCAGGCCAGGCAAGCAGATCCAGCAGCTATGACCTCTCCTGTATTTGGACTTCATACAAGACTCAGCTAACCCATGCAAGCACAGTGCACCACATGTCAGCTTTTCTGTCTGGAGTCTAAGAAATGGGTTGAGACCATTTAGACCCAAGCTTTCCGTGCTCGTGGATCACGTTTAAACAGGGCATAGTGCAGATACGACTCGATTCGACTAGGAAAAATGTAAACAAATAGATAAACTCAAAGCACTTAGGTTTAGTTGTTTACTGATCACTTGGTACAGCTCACCAGAGGACCATTCACAGCTCACCAAAAGGTGGAGAAGTCCCAGTTTATGCATGCAGATATGAAGGGGTTTGCATCACCTCCAGGAGGACATAGATCTTCTGCCTTTACAGAGAACACTTCTTAATCACGTGTTGTGCCAAAAAGCAACTAACAACAAGTGGTTTCCTGTATTTGCCTAAAAACTGATGTAAGTGACTTGTTGGTCAAACATATCTATGATGAATGATGTCAAGTCATTCTGAGCCAGAAAGAGAATTCAAGTCACAAGGTAGAAGCTGCAGTCGGTTTTTCGGCAAAGAGACTTTTATATATCCTTTATTCATCTGGGTAAAAACTGTCATTAACATTAAAAATGTCTTTTTCAAAAGAGCTCTGGCTGAGAGGGCAGCAGAAAGATCAACAAATACAACATCACGGTTTTATGAAGATATTTTAAATGGCCATAGAGGCCTGAATTGATTATAAAGCGGGTACAATAACGCAGAGCCATAAAGATACTTACAAATGGGACATTTCTTTGTTAACACTGTTTAGAAATTCAATGGACTACAGTCTGTTTAACAAAATAAACAAATATATTACACATAAAAACGCACAGAAACATCAGAAATCACTTTTTGGCACAACACCTGTCCGGCTTGAAACCTTCAGCTGTACAAGAGACTGACAGAGATTAAATGTTTGGGGATGTCTGTGTGGTATTTCACGTCCTGTGTAAAAAAGTACTATTTCTCTAATGAACGGAATTAGTCATGCAAAGGGGTTTAACAGCAGAAATGGGGACTAAGTGATTGATTTACATATATTTTTATACACTAATGTAAATATAATATAATAAGATCATAATGTTGTGATGTTTTGTGCATTTGCGGGCTTTTCTGTAAATCATTTAAACTGATACATAAATACACAGAGTACTGTGATGAAGCCACCCCTTTTAAGACCTTTTCAAACAACGGCGCTTTGTCGGATTCTTGCTTTGTGTGACACAGTTAAGCTACAACTGCAGGGATTAAATGGAAGCACATGATGATTCAACCCCGTGATTTCTCAGTTGGGTCATGGACTCAGTCATTTCCTCTCATTTTCTTTTCTTTGTCTTCTTTCTTCTGGCACGGTAGTTCATTTTCTTCCTTTCTCTTTCTCCGCGCTGCTTTTTCCTTCAGTCCATCATGGCATCTCCGCGGATGGAGACTTTCTGCTGCCCGAACCGGGACGCAGCGACAGAGTTTGTGGTCACTTTTCAGCCCGTCTTATTCGGCGCTTTAAGTCTGGGAAGCGCGGCTTTAAGCCTCTTATTCGCTATTTTACAAATTCTACCAAAACGCAAAGGATACAGAAGACTCGGGCAGTATCCTCTGCCAAGGCCTGCGTCCTCCTCGCGGATATTGTTCATCATCAGTATATGTGACATATTGGGATGCACAGGTAGAGAAGAAACTGCTGGCATTGACCTACTTTTTCTCTTCATAGTTGAGGCAAAGAGCGAGTTAGTTTTCGCAGCGTGGTTTTGCTTGCTGGATCTAATTACGCACGCACATACTTTCCTTTTAACCCCTTTGTTGCACTGCATTGCATAGGTGCAACTATGAGAAATGTGTCTGTTAAAAGAAAAGTGTGAGATTTAATCTGCAATAGTCGATGCTACATATATTTTTACAAGATAAAATGTGTGCCCAGGGTCATGAATTCAATTAAAATCAAAAGAACGAATCGGGATCCTCTCATGTGAGTGATGAAATAACTCAGAAGAACTGCTGCACTTTTAGTTGGCCTAGATTGATTGGAATGCGGCGGATTTCTCAAAGTCACACAGGGATGACACGATAATCTTTCCAAATACAAATGTAAAAAAATTAAATGTAAATAAAAACAGTATTTAGTATGATTGTTTAGATTATTTCATATGTATTTTTGTTGAAATCCTTATCTGTGAGAAAGCAATTATTGGATTTTGAAAATTGTTTAGATTTTGAATTTGATGCCAGCACTTCTTTTTTTTAGATGAGTGACAGCGGGCCAGTTTCCTTCACATACTCTTTCACCAAATATTATTTACTGATGTTTGAGAAAATGCAGGGTTTGGTTTGACATTGTCTTGCTGAAATAAGTAAGGCCTTATAAGGTCTTTCCAGTGCCTGCATGTGAATCTTTCATCACTAAATAGGCCTTCACAGAACAGTTAGTAGAGCATGATTGCATGGTATGCAACAGTGAGTTTTCCACTTCACCTATGCCCATCTTAAATGAGCGTGACCCAGAGTTGGCACCAGTGTTTCTGGATCTTGTATGTATTTTTTTTTCCTTTGCATTGTAGAGGTTCAGCTCACATTTGTGAATGCAGCAATAAACTGTGCTGTTGGCCAGTGGTTAAAGTTAGTGTTAATGTCCAAGTCACTATTTAGTTCTTTGAAAGCTTGTTTTTGACATTCATAAATTGAAATTTTGTGCTATGATCTCAAATTGTTGACTTAGTAACTCAAAATGTAGACTTGTGGTTGGCTCTTTTTTATGGCTAAAATAAGCTTCCACAGTTTCTTGGGATTTCAACTATTCAGTATAGTTTTTGACTTTGTTGAATCGAGTTGTCTGCATCTTCTGAATCTTTGATGCTATTGCATACTGTAAAGAATGCAACCATATTCTTTGAATTTTTATATTGAGAAATGTTATTCTTGTAGGCAGTCTATCAAAGAGTGGCAAACCCCTCCTGAGATGCTCTCCGAGTACTTATGATGTTGCTAATTAATAGAGTGAGCAGATATCAACAAAGTAAATGTGGGCCAAACACTGTTTGTCTGGAACAAAGTGGGACTCATTAACAATGCTGGAAAGTGGTCAAGTGTATTATATTTTAACATTTCAAACTCACTGGTATTTGAGCTGCTGTTGAGTCTGGTAACAGTCTTTGGGTTTCAGAAGGAGTGCAAACAAAGAGAAAAACTTTATATCTCAGTATTGTTTTATTCTCTTTTCCATCATATTTGCCAACATCTGCAAAACCTGTGATTTTCTGGTGACTTGTAACTTTCACTGATGACATGTCCATTCAAATCCAGAATGGACATGTCATTAAAGTTTTAACGTTTAATCTTTTCATTTAAACAAAGGTTTTAAATTGTATACATTAATTTCTTTAACTTAAAGTTTACACAGCATCCCAACCTCTTTTTTTTTTCTAAATGGGTTGATTTCTGTGTACTTGGTGCCCATGGAGATTCATGCACCGCTGCAGGGTAGCAGCTTGAAACCCGCTGATGACACAGATTAAAATGAAATACAGAACAGTAATAAAGCTTCTGGGAGTGCTTCCATTGTTCCATTCGGCAGTGAAGCTAGGAAGTTTCATGGAGGAAATGGAAACACCCTTATAAAACACACCTGGTGGGCGTTAATATTTCCACATTGTAAAATAACTCTTGAAAGGACGCTGCCACTTAATCTAATTAGTCAAAGCACTTAATAATAAAAGCTGAAAATAATAAATCTGTGGTGTTTTAAAAGTAATGAAACCCACACCAAGTTGACATCTCCTGGTAATGTTTTCGCCTTAATTATATTTGCTTGCAAAGTGGGATTTCCTCCTCAGCAGTTACAATTAAAGATCATGCACTGTTTCCTTCTTGCAGGTGTCATTGTAAGATCATCTGTGTGGCTAGGTCTGCCAAACATCGTCGACCACATCTCAGTATTCAACAACACCGATGTCTGGCCAGAAGTCTTCTGCGTAGGCAGCGCAGTATGTATTTTTTTGCAATAGTGAGATAGACTTATATATGCCTTGATAACACAGATGTTGCAAGCAGAGATGTGTAGTTATTAAGACAAAGGGACAGCAATAACTTTTACATTAGAAAAATTATTATAGAAAAATACACTTAGATTTGTTCGTTCCAATAATATTCACTTCACGCACAGAAGAGGTCATTTTGTTTAATGCATCATCACACATGACACGTGACACAAATAGCTGATAAGCCAAGTAAACGACACATCTTTATCAGTTATTATGATCTGTAAAATAAGTGTAAGGCATTCAATTTATGTGTTGCAGATGTGGATCCAGTTGTTTTTTAGCGCTTCTTTCTGGTGGACCTTTTGTTATGCGGTTGACGTCTTCCTGGTGGTGAAAACATCTGCGGGAATCAGGTTCCCCCCACCTCACCTTCCATTCGCAATTCATTATCACCTTAGCTTCTCCTCTGATAGGATGCAAGATGAAGCAGTATATTTTTACCAAGCAGAGTGTGAAACATTTTTCTCTCACAATGCTCAACTGCCACCTGTGTTTTTATATTTTGGTTTTCACAAGATAAAACTGGTTTGAATCAACTCTTGTATTCTAAACTAAAGGTGCAGGTTTCCATGCTGTCTATTGTTGCTATAGTCTGAGTTTTACAAGCCTCTCGTACTTCTCTCCCCACTCAGTCTTATTCAATTGCATTTTGTACAACAAATAAATGGGGGGAAAATATCCTCAAGATAAAGAACGACAACATGTAGTGAGAGCTTGGTCTCATGACTTTGTTTTTTTCTTCTCCCCCAACAGCACCATTATACTCTACCACATGATTACATGGGGCCTGGCTGTGCTGCTGTGTGTTGAAGGAGTGGCCATGCTGTACTATCCATCTATTTCTGAGTAAGATACCACTGACTGCTGTCCTGCTGACAGGCACATTTAAGCATCCGTTGGTGGAAAAATTGTATATACATATTAACAGCCACAATAAAATAACAGCAGAGAACTTATCAAACATATCAGTGGTTCTAACCATGTCTTAAAAAACGTCATTATTTCCATAGAAAAAGTCTGCTGTTGTATGGCTATTATTAAGTATTAAGTACAGCATTTTCTGACGTAGAGAAATATTACAATAATTCTGTTAACTATCACAAAGTTGATTTTTGATGCTGAATGAACTATTTCTCATCTGTTTTTTTTTCTTCTCCCAGCTGTGAGCAGGGCCTCCAACATGCTATTCCTCACTATGTCACCACATACGCACCGATGCTGCTCGTTCTCACAGCCAACCCTGTGTTTTTTAATCGGACCGTATCTACTGGTGAGTTCCTCGCTCTCGAATTTCTCTGACAAATGCAACTTCTTACACATGTAAATGAGGGGAAATAAGATGCTTTCTCATCTCTCTCGCCTAGTGACATCTTTGCTGAAAGGACGACAAGGAATCTATACGGAAAATGAGAGGCGGCTGGCGAGTGAGATAAAAATACGCTTCTTTAAAATTATGCTGGTGTTCTTTATTTGGTAAGTTAAGAACTAGTTTTGGGAAGGAAATAAGTGCTTCTTGCTATGTAGTAAATATAAATCTAGTGCTACGAGCCGGCAGCCTGTTAACATAGACAGAAAATGCACTGATAAGATGAAACAAAATGAATCTATCCACATGTTAAATCACCTTTGTTTGACCCATGAACCGCACCGTATAATACAGAAAAATCTCACTTGATTTCTGAGCTGAGTGAACACTTTGCTAAAGAGTTTCTGGTCTCGTTTGCTTTTTTCATGTCTATTTTAACACAAAATAGCATCATTTTATAAAATCATGGTACTGTTTGGATTAAAAATGGACAATTATAGAGTGCAGCTGCCAAGTGGTTTAGAAGTTGTTACCATATCAGTGTGACGTGTCCTCAATTTCTCATTCAGCTCCACCTCTCAAACCTAACCCAGTTTCATGGTGACTATGTACAAAACAAAATGGCAAAGAGTCCACTGAACTTTAAGAACAACCTAAGTGTTTCCACTGTTAATTCAGTTCAATTCAATGTTATTATACAGCATCAAATCACTAACAACAGCTGTTTCAAAGTAAAGATCCTACAATAATTGGGAGAAAGCCCCAACTCTCGAACGACACCCTGTGAATAACCTGTGAAGTTTATTCTGTGAAGTTTTGGTAGCTTGCTGGGCTGAAGCATCCAGGTGTGTGTAAACAATGCCACAATTCCCCAGGAAATTCAAAATACAGACCCGATGCAATGCTCAGATTAATTGCAAACAACCCATTAGCTAGATATCAGACTCTACAGGCCTCATTTAGCATGTCAAATGTTCATGAACTCCTCTAAATATCATAATATTAAAATGTCTGTGAAATGAGTGAAATGTAAGGCCATCTGTCATACTAAAGTTTGGCTGAAAAAAATCTAAAACAGAACAGTTAAAAAAGAAAAGTGTTGTGATGGCCCGGTCAAATTCCAGACGTCAGTGCTGAAATGCTGTGGCAACACATTAAGAGAGCTGTGCATAAACAAATGCCTACAAACCTCAATGAATTGAAGCAATGATGTAAAGAAGATGGGGTTGAAATTCCTCCACACTGATGTGAGAGACTGCAAAGGTCATACAGAAAACAATTACTTCAAGTTATTGTTGCTAAAGGTGCTTCTACAAGCTATTGAATCGTGGGGTGCACTTATTTTTCCACAGGACTGCATAAAATAATGAGAAACCTTTTTCCCATGACTGTATGCCCGTCTTTTATATACTGCCTAAGGTTTAACCGGTTTAAAAACCAGAATGTAAAAAACGTTGTAGTTTTATGGATGGGTGATCCAGACTAATTCTTTCCACTGACAGCAAATTATCAGTCTTGGCAAGTTTTTTGGCAACTTCACACTGTAAGAAAGGCCAGGTTATATTTCGGAGGCTAGGTCGAGAAGTTATTAATCCAGTATTCTTTTAATAACTTAAATTTAACTGCATTAAATTTTGTGTTTATGAGGATGAACCTGAGGGCAAATTGATTTTTAAAACTCACACAGTCACAGAAACTAAAGCCAAGCCTGCTTAAAGATTTCAATATTTCAATTTCAGTAAACAGGCCAAAACATGCAAAACAATTATTTGTGATTTCAAACTTTTTACTACCTAACCATTAGGTCTTTTCAATGATTTGTAAATAAGAAACATCGTTAACATTTTAATGTTCTTGTAATAAGATGTGGGGGTTTTTTCTTCTCCGATGTTTTAGCTGGGTTCCCAACATCATTAATGAGAGCCTCCTCTTCTACCTGGAGATGCAGACAGACATCAGTGACAATAGTTTGAGGAATATCAGGAACACAGCGCTCATCACATGGTTTATCATGGTGGGTTTTAACAGGAAACCAGCGTACAGCACGCTACTTTAACCTGCATGCAATGCCTTGAAAACCTTTATATTCCACTCTTTCAGGGTATACTGAACCCCATGCAGGCTTTCCTTAACACCCTGGCCTTTCATGGCTGGACAGGCTTTGACATTGACTTCAGCCTGCAGCAGAGGAGGGAGCTGGTCTGGGACTCTGTCTCTACTTCAGCAGCTAACATGACTTCCCATAACCCTGTGGTGGGAACTACTCTGCTTTACCAGAGTCACGTCCAGGAATCACAGAAGAACATGATGGGAAACGGGCAACACCACTCTGATGCCATCAGCGTCCTCTCAGAAGGTAATCGGCATGTCAATGGTGGTAGCAGCTCGCCAGTATATCAGGGCTGGTGATGCTAAAAAGATATCAGCATCATATACTGTATGGGCTACCTCCGCTTAATATGAAGCACGGTTTAGTATTTTCTTTGAGATCTGAATACTGTTATGTTTTGTTTTGTCTTTTTTAAAAATAAATTAGCTTTATCAAGGTGTTGCAATGGCCTAGTCACAGTAGAGAGCCACTAAAGCAAACAAAGCTCGCTGCGATTCATTTTAAATAGAATTTTATATTGTACTGCTGTACTGTAGCCGACGCTTACTGGGTGGAACCATGAATCATGTTGTGACGTTACGCAACACCCTCCACAATTGTCTTCATTTCTTCTTTTTGATTTGTACTGAATGCAACAGCAATGGGAAACTGCAGAGCACAGGAAGTTAAAAGATTTTCTGTGGAGAATGAACTAAAGTGATTAGAACTTTGCTGCTATCGCTCTGAATGTGTTGCTTTATTTATAGATGACTGACATGCTGTGTAATTTCATCAGCTGCAGTTTTTCAAGGTGCTACTCTGGTGCCAAGCTATCACACAGCGCATTAAGTGCAGATAATAAACAGAGAGCAGTGGAAGCCAATAAGAAAGAAAAACAGGTAGAATACATCACTCTGTCTGATACTGACTTTTAGCCAGGAAAAATAAAGAGATTAGATTCTGCATATATACTTTCAACAGCCACTTTATTAGGTACGCCTGTTTAACTGCTTGATGTAAATATCGAATCAACCAATCACACGACAGAAAATCAATACATTTAGGCATCCAGACATTATTAAGATGATATGCTGAAGTTCAAAGTGAGCATCAGAATGGGGAAGAAAGGTGATTTAAGTAACTCTGAACACGGCATTATTGTAGGAGCCAAAGGGGTTGGTCTGAGTATTTCAGAAACTGCTGACCTTCTGGCATTTTCCCACACAACCATCTCTAGGGTTTAATGTCCAAAAGAGAGAAAATATTCAGTAAGCAGCACTTCTCTGTATGAAAATGCCTTCTTAATGCCAGCAGTCATAGAAGAGTGACTCCTTCAAGCTGATAGGGAGGGAACAGTAACTCAAAATAACTATGGCAGAAGAGAACACATCAAACCTGGAAGCAGAGGGGCTACCACAGCAGAAGAATAGACTTTGGTGCCACTCCTGTCAACTAAGAACAGGAAAGTGCGGCTACAGTTTGCAGAGGCTCACCACAATAGATGTATTTTTAAATTTAAAAATAATAAAGTTGCCTGGTCTGATGATTCAGAAAAGCTGGGATTTGGCATGAACAACATGAAAGCATGGATCAATCCTAACTTGTATCAAAGCTCAGGTGATGTAATGGTGTGGGGCATATTTTCTTGTCACATTTTGCCCCCCTTATTATTAGCTAAGCGTTTAAATGCCACAGCCTGCCCGAGTATTGTTGCTGACAATGTTCATCTGATCATGACCACAGTGTACCCATCTTCTCACGGTTGCCTCCATCCCCATGCTTCCTGTCAAGACTCAGATTTCTCAAACTGATTTCTCGAACACGACAAGGAGTTCACTGTACTCAAATGGCCTCCACAGTCACCAGATCTTAATCCAATAGAGCACCTTTGGGATCTGGTGGAACAGATTTGCATTATGGATGTGGAGCTAACAAATCTGCTGCAACTGTGCGATGCTACCATGGCAATATGAAGCAGAATCTGAGCGATGTTTCCAGCACCTTGTTGATTCCTTACATGAAGAATTAAGGCAGCTCTGAAGGCAAGAGAGGGTCCAACCCCGTACAAGTGAGGCGTACCTAAAGCGTTCGATGTAGTATGCAGATTACATCGAAAAAAGAAGATGACGAGCTCATTCTTTGACTTTCCAGCAATGTATTTCACAAACAAGTTTGCAACTTACTGTGACGCACTGCTTCACATCTGCTCTGTGATTCATTCTCTGCCACATGCGCTAAAAAAAGGATGTGAAAATTGCAAAAAGGAATTGAAGCTGCTCTGCTGGACAAGCTGTGATAACACAATTTTCAATTTATGCTAAGCATCCATTAAGCTGCACCACCTTATTAAAAAAAATATATATAAATTGTATCAAATACAGCAACACAAATTGGTCTATAATTTGACATCAGTGCATAATATAGCAGCAATTCTAACTTATAATTTGAAGAGATTATAACGCTATAGTCCCTCAAAAGCCGTTTTAAAGTTCAGCTCATTTTTCATTGTGAATATTCAAACTTTATATGCCAAGTCCTTTTGAATATCGTGGAAACAACTCCCAGTTATATCTATATGTACTGTAGCTCAACACTTAAGTGCATTTGCAGCATATTCATGTTAATTTTATCCCTGAGTGACAATTGTGCACCGTACACCTCATGGACAAAATCCTTTCAGTGCTTTGTACCACCAGTGTCCCTGACATGTTAAGTATATTAAAAAATAAAGTTAATCTTTGAAAGAATATGTTTTTCCCCCCATTCTTGTTTATAGATCATGTTTTTTTAATGCATTTAAAAACCACAAATCATCATTTCCACATTAAAAGCTGCATGGAAAGATATATGTTAACACAAATACGCAGTTTTGATAAGCTGAGGTGGTGTAATGCGCAGAAGCACCAAGTAATCTACCCCTATTTTGTCTTGCTAGGTTCAGAGTCTAGTACAGTTGAAATCCACATTTCCAGCGAGCTACAAGACTATGAGGATGTAGACGCTGACGGAGAATCCTTGGAGAACTCTGTGAGGCACTAACTGGGGTCGTCCACAAACCACCTTCCTCCACTTTGCTGCACCGCATTGTTTTTGTGGTCACTTTTTTTTGTAGATGGTCTCCCATTAAGCCTTTGTTTTCCTGCTGAGATTTGAACTGGTCATGAGTTTCATTATTTGGTATGACAGACTAAGCCTCATTCCTGAGTCCAATCCTTTTTTTTTTTTTTTTTTTTTTTAAATCCCTTTCCATAAAAAGAAAAAATAAAAGTTCTACGTTTCAGACCCATCAACTCAACAGTCCCAGAATGAAGACGGCTGACCTTTAAAAGTACTTTAAGTGCTTGAAGACACATTTCTTCAAATTCTTTAAATTGCATACACTGATTTTATGACAAGAATCATTTTCATTAAGCTGTAAAAGCCCCACAAAATGAAATAAGCTAAATAACTAATCTTAAAACAAAGTTATTGTATTGCCAGGTGTCCATGTTGTATTTTTACACACATGTATTTCATGCTATATTAAATATCTAAATATCTTTTACACTTTTGACTCAAAAACCTTTAAATTTTTCCCCAAATCTACAATATGTTAATGAGCTCAAGAAAAAAAAAAAAGGGGGGGGGGGGGGGGAGAGAACACACAATTCAAGACAAAGGCTTGAGTTCTGTTATCAAAATAGAGTAATTTATTTGAGACACTGAATGACTTCAATGTTGTTGTTTTTTTTTTTTTTCTTGGAAACAGGTGACAGACCCTGGATCAGGGTGAAAAAGATAGTAGCCGTCACAGCGCTTATTCCATATTGGGCTCCTTAGCATGCCAAGAATGGCCACTGACCTACAGCCCAATGCTCAGTCTGACACAGACAATAATGGCTCTTAGCAAATTTTAAAAAAAAAAAGTAGTCAAAAAAAAAATTAAACACCCATTAGTATCCAATTGTGACATTAAAAAAAACAAAAAAAAAACAAAAACAAATAGTTGGACCTTGACTTTCAGCAAAATGTGATTTTTTTCTGAGCCCACCGATACAAAAGTGCACTTCATGTTGCTCCTGCTGAAGCTGACAAAAAGTGAGACAAAAACAAATAAAATCAAACAATAAAATGAAATTAAAAAAAAATATTAAAAGCTAAAAAGGCAAATCAAAGTGGTAGCAGGTTCGCTTGAAGATACTTTTACTTTACATCCAAGCAGGCAGACATACTGCTCACAACACACATTTCAAGCTCAGCACACCTGATCAGCTTTAAAAAAAAAAAAATTTAAACAACAGCAAGGCTTTTGCATAAAATCCACCTCCTGGTCAAATGATCTGAACTTTCAGTAGGCTGATCAGAGGAAAAGTGCCAGAGAGGAACCATGCTAATAATAAAACAAGCTGCAGAAACTTTCCTTGCTTGTCTGCTTGGCAGTTACAGGTTTGTGAGTCCCGTGATGACTTGTTTTACACACAAAACAGAAATAAAAGCAGCAGGCTAAGTAGGATAGTGATGACTGCTAATATCTTTAACAAGAGAACTTCCCAAATGCAGATGATGCGGTGTACATTTCCTCCATGGCTTTTCCTTGATGTTTTTTCTGTGATTCATTTAACGAAAAGTAAGCTCGATCAAATGGATACGACTGGCAGATTTCAGAAAGGCTGCAACATAAGAAGCTCATGAGATATGCACTTCATTTAAAGAGTGGTCTTGTCTTGAATTATCAGCAAAGATCTGATAGCTCTAGCCATTAAAAAGCCCCTACAGGATTGCAATAAAGTGTGCTGTATATAAACATATATACACAGTATATAAGTCTGTGTATGAATCTAATTTACATCTTTACATTCTTTAAATTTACATCTAGAGTGGCAGATAATTCTCTGTATAAAGCACACTTTTCACATCTTGTCCACAGAATGACGTTTTCTGACGACTGAATCGAACAGGTCATTTTTGGAAGTTAGGACAATTTCTTGGCAGGCCTTTCCTTTTGTGTTGTGGAACCTGATGTTAAAAATGAGCTAAGAACTACCTCGTAGCGGCACATTCAGTTTGATTTTCAAAAATCCATCTGTGGAAAATAGATACAAAAAAAGAAAAAAAAGAAAAGATGGAGGAACAAAGGAAAAAAAGAAAAGGAAAGGAAGAATTACTCTTGAAACAAACGTTTCTCCACTGGGGAGAAATTAAGCACTGTGTCAACAGACAGCAGCAGTGCTTCAGTTTTCAGTATCAGCTACTTTCATTGTGTTACTTCATTACGACATGAAGTTCCTCGCAATTTGTTTCCTCTCACAGCCAAACACCAGTGTCTCAATAACACTTTTGTCTTTATATATCTCGGCTCATCCGTGTTTCTACCCTCACAACCCGAAAACGGTGGACCAGTGGCCCGTGGGGATCGCAGCACTTCATCATAAGGAACCATTTTAATACATGGATGCACCCAGCGAGTTGTGTCCAGTCTAGGGGAATCTCTTAGCCAGCTTCCGCTATGTCTCAAACAGGCTTCTCATAAAATACACACATCGACTGGAAGGTGCGCTGAATTCAGTTGGAGTTAAAACCGCTGCAGTGATCTGGTTTTATTCCGGTGAGAGTTTTCATTCAGTTCACCTTTACAGCCTTTCTTGAGCAATGAGTGTGTGTTTGCTGATGGCAGGAGAAGGCATTTTTCTCCACAATCCAGGATTAATCATCAAGTGGGCTATTTTCGGAGATCGAGAACACAAACCTAGAATGTTAAAATAAATAAATAAAAATTAGATAGCTTTAATATTACATTTCAAGTCTGCATTTTTACTCGCTGTTCTTCAAATATTGGTCGTGAGAGCTTTCTGACATTTTTGTTTTATTTGAAATTAAAATTGTAAAATCAAAACAGCTTACCGAGCCGTCGGAGGCACTGGCACCAACTTTGTCTCCGGTGCTGTTCCAGCACACCTCGAAGATGCCGCCAGTACCCCTGTAGCTGTGCACCAAGGCTCCAGTCTGAAACAAAGCCACAAACAAATGATGATGAATGACAATTAATTGTCTCTTCTCTGACGTTTGGCACAGTATAAGTTCCAGTCCGGCTCTTACCGTAGTATTCCAAATGTGGACACATTTATCAAAGGAGCCGCTGGCTAGGTGTTTGCCATCAGGGCTGAAGGCCACGCTGTAGACCGGTTCCTGGTGCCTGGTCAGTGTATGAATACAAACTCCTCGTTCAACATCCCACAGTCGCACTGTAGAGTCAAAAGAAGCGCTGTGTGGAGAACAGAGGATAGGAATCAGATGGTTAAGCAGCATCAAAGCATCCTAATAATCAGTTCCTTCAATAAATGTTAGCTTTTATTTCCACTGCTTTATATTGCAGAGGAAGGCACGGGAAAAAAAATTCCATTATTGAAAGCTACCCATTTGCATCATTTCAGTTTTTAAAAGGCCATGTCCTAACCTATTTCACATTGCCTGTTATATCAAACTCTAAATTTACTGAAGATTAAAGTAAATGCAGAATAATTATTGTGCCAGATGTGCAAGGAGGTCATTACGCACCGTGGACATTGACAGTATTGAAACTAGGAAATATATACATGCATGCACATCTGTGTCCGGGTGCAGGGATTTAGGTAACACAGTAGTGCTGAAATTTTGCCTGAGACATAGTTTCTTCTCATTAAGAAGCATCGGGGCTTGTGGCCTTCGCAAACACATCTATAAGGTTCGACATACACACAGCTCATAGTGAACACAACAAGCCAGGACTTCATTAAAAGTTGACCCGTGTGATCGGTATTGAATGCGAGTTATATATAATCAATCTCCTACCTGGCAAGCATGATGTTGGCGTTGGGGTTATTTGTGCTGGGGCCTGTTGGGCTCCACTTGATAGTGTAGATTTCTTTACTGTGAGCCTGGAGGTCATGGACACATGACTCCTGCTTCATACTCCAAATCTGTACGTGAGGGGAATGGCAAAAGCAAAGTATGTATGAATACAAATCAATGTGTTTGTTTTCTTTAACCTCCAAGACCGGAGACTGGTCTTACCTTTAAGGTCATGTCATCCGAGCAGGAGGCAAGCAGCATACCTGATGGGTCCCACTTAATGGCATTAACTTCATTCTGCAAAACAACGCTCATTAGCATGTATGTTGAGGTAGAACTAAAGTTAGTGTGAGAGATGGGGTCAGAAAAGCTGCTCACCGTGTGGCCCTGGAAAGTCTTGAGGGGGCGGTCGCTGCCAAGTCGACATACGTGGATGCACATGTCTGTGCTGCAAGAGGCAAACGTGGTGTTGTTCTGCCAGTCAACATCCAGTGCTGGGGCTGTGCACAAATCCATACTCATTAGGGTTGCACGATCGCAACTGAGCAGCAGTCACTTTGTATCATATTCATTATCTATAACAGTCATTTATCTGGATACATGAATTCGCTTTACCTGAGTGGAAAGGGAACTGCTGTTTGGCTTCTCCTGTGTGTGCGTCCCAAATGATTGTCGTCTGGAAAAGTTACAATTGCATTTTAAAACACAAGCTCAACTTTTCTGCACAAATGCACATGCCTCATCTGTCGTTCGATGGTCCATAAACCCATCTGCAGTTAATGTCACCGACTCGGTTTTTATTTGCTTAACCTTTCTTGGTAAAGTTTTACTCCATTCCATTTGATTAAATGTCTGTTGTGCTATAAAAAGACAAATTAATCGTAAAAGACAGATAAGAAAATTTAATGTGTGAGCCAAAAATTTCAGGTTTCTTTCCCTGTTTTTATACTGTTAAGAATTTTAGGTTATGGATATGACAAAATGATATGTCAGAGATTTAGTCTTTGTCTGATGAGCAAAAAAAGGCTGGTTTGAAACAAAAAAAGCAAACAAAACCCCCCAAAACACAAGGATATTATTAGTGAAAGACAAATCCACGCCTGGGGATCTTTAGGAGTACCTTATCTACACCAGCGCTGAGAATACAGTTCCCCTTCTTGTTCCACTTGAGTGCAAATATGGGCCCTTTGTGTTGACCCAATGTGCTTGCCAGATTTCCTAATGGATAAGAGTAATATCAGTTTCTCTTAGAAAAGATCCCTCACAAAATTGTCACGAAGGTTGCATTTTTCACATCAACAATGTCAAAAAATAAAAATCTAATGGCAAAAGAAACAACAATGTGTGACAATGATGGAGGACATACCATCCTTTGTCCATATCCTGGCAAATCCATCATACGAGCCCGTTGCCAGGAGAGTCCCATCGCTCTGTTGGACGACAACATAACAGAACTGTTACCTGACGGCACTGCCTGTTTACCAGATGGTAAAGGTACGAGAGGAAAGATGTGATGTATGATCTGAAACCTACATTCCAGTCTAGGGAGGTGACATCTTTGTTGCTGGGGACATCCTGGCCACCTTCTCGGATACAGTGGCGCAGCACCAGCTGGGTGGAGATTGAGTTATTATTCTCGTTCAGGTTCCAGATCCTGGCAGTGGAGTCCCCCGAACTGAACCAACCAACATAACAGGAGGCGGTCAAATGATTGTGGAAATACAACCTATCAGCAGTGTTTTTTTATAAAGCTAGATGTCTTACACCACAGCGTAAACACAATACAGTACGATTCATGCAGGATGAATTAAGATGCGTTTCAGCACAGACAGAGACTGACCCTGAGGCCAACAGATCGCTGACAGGGTTCCAGGCGCAGATGAAAACTTCAGACTCGTGGCCTCGGAGTACTGTAGCTTTACTGGCTGGTATCTCAACATCCACATCCATCTCCATAGGCTCACTGTGGTTATCTGAGGAGTGGACAGATACATATTTTATGTACATTAACATACACGCAAAACATAGATTTGCCTACAATTCTCAGCAAGTTTTAAGCATTGTGTAGATTTACCATTAATGTTTACAGTATTTAGTTTAGACAATTTTCAAAGGAGGTGAATATATTACTTTTCAAGCAACAGGGGGCCAACAAAGAAAATCAGTAATCTATTCAAAAAAAGTCAACTAAAGTATATATTGATGTGCTTCAACTACTATGACATCTCTAATTTTAAAAGCAACTCTCAAGCTGTTATATTCCAGTAAGAAGACTCTGACCTATGCATCATATATTACTTCACACGTGTTGGGCAATGGAAAATGACTATCACTGCTACAGACATAACTGAATATACAGTAACTGACTGTGAGCTTGACACACATCTGTAACACAATGAGGTCACATTAACAGATCTCAGAAATGTATTACATGAGTCACCATTTCTGTCATGACTCAGATATTTGGGTTAAAGTTAAGAGAAAATGTGACTGTAAGCTGAGACCAACGATATTAACGTTCAACTTACTCATGTTGTGAGTACCATTCTCCTCGCCATTGACAGTGGCTTCTCCATTTTTTGGCGCATTGGACTGGATTCCAGAGGTTGAAGCTGCTATGGTACAGGTGGTCTGCTGCTGGGCTAGTCTGTCGCGGAAGGCCTGCTGCCGCGTCTGCACCACATCTGGCATCACCGCGTCAATGAGCGACAGGGACTCAATCGGTCGACCGTCAAAGACCGTGCCGTCCTGTCATCACAAGAGGAGTTAAGAACGCATGGTGGAGGGGTGCTGTTTTCAATTAGAGACTCGTCTCCCTGATAATCGTCAATTACAAAGGTGAAGAGTGCTTCCTAATTGGCAGCCTAATACAAACACACTTCAGGGTTTCTTCCAGTACAAGACGACGTAAATTGGGGGGGGGGGGGAATAAGCACTTGCAGTTACCCTAGCGAGTCGGCATCAAGATCAAAGTCTGTCTTTGTATCATTAAGCAACAGAAGACATCTGTGGGAGTCAGTAACAGCAGGTCCCAGCCCTCACCTCATTAATGCTGATTTCTGCCTCCACATACTGGAGTCCTTTCTGCAGGATAGAGATGAGAGCAGCAGGGGGCACTAGTGTTCCATTGATGTTGGATTGGCTGATGTGGCTCTCAATGCCAAAGGTGAATGCTGAGTGGGAGAAACCTGAAAACAAAACACCATTCACATTCATTAACAGCAGAGTGCCAAGCACAAGATGTGCACAAACACAACACAAATATTCAAAGAAAAGTCTTGTCTGATCCAATCAAAGCTAAGAGTAATTGAATACAACAACAAAATGGAATAACAAGCATGACATTTGAGAGTACAATAAGGCATGCCAATTTTCAGTGTTGACCTCTCAGAGCTGCTAGTAGCTTGTACACTGCCAGATGGCTTCAGACAGTCTCAATAAACAGTAATAAAAGACAACAGCTAGGGTTTCGGGACTGATCCAGGTCCTTTAAATTCAGATCCCTGAGTATAATAGCATGCTGATATATCAAGAGCAATGCAACACTGTGTTTTCACATGGTGCTTACATCCTAAATTTACAAAGAAGAAAAAAAAAAAAAAGAAAAAAGACATTTGAGAGGCAAACCTGACTCTTGGAGATATCTGTAGACCAAGAAGTTCACTTCGTCGCTGGTAATACTCATCTTAGCCCAGTGAAAGGAGGCGGTATGTTGGAAGGCTGAGCTCACTCCTGAGAAGAGATCAAGATTGGGATCTGAGATTAATATTTAGGTCTGTGCTCTGGCATGTGACATTTACAAATCCATAGTTTTATTGACCCGAATGCCATTTGGCATCTCCTACTGGTAAAAATAGTTACACAATGTGTCTTTGCATAGTGATACAGCTATGCGCAGACAAACAAACACACGCACGGGAAAGCCCTCACTTCCACTTCCTGTTAGTTCATTCACACTCTGGTCTTAACCACTACTGCATGACTCGATCCTCTGATGTTGTTAAGCGCTGGATTAGTTCCTCCCAAAAATCTACATTCAGAACAAAAAGCAAGTAGATGGAATAAGCTTTGATTTTAGGATATCAAGCATGACTCTACTGCCCATCTAGTGACTTACAATTAATCATAGCAGCCCACCTAACCTTCCAGTTTAAACAAATACAAGTATTTAATAACAGTACTTACATTAGCAATTAAATCAAAATGGAGTAACATTGTTAATTCTAACAATTTTTTGTTGCTGTACTGTTCATAATCTCCCACATGCTTTACAAGAACAGAGTAAATGAAGCTGGAAAAAAAACCTTGTATATACACCCACAGAAACAATGTAAACACACACAAATTTATAGTAAACACCACAAGAACGAAAATGTCAGAGCAGCAGACAACAAAGCAAAGGAACCAAATTAAACCTGGGAATGCACAAAGACACATCTAACCATTTCCTGCCTTCCCAATAAGAGGTAAACAGATGGACATTTCGCCATAAAGAGACATAAAGGGATGCTGTCAGCTATGAAGACTGCATGGCTGTCCAACTTTCATTCCATACACTATCCAGGCCCACTCAAGACTCCCTTCGGTAGCATAGCAACAAGAGAGATCGAGCAAAATAGACAGAGCGGTGTTGTCCCAATTACCAGTGGGCATAAAGCCAGAGGGCTTGAACATTTTACTCAACATGAATTATTCACTCTTTCACCTTGGTATATTCTTTCAAATTGGGTCTACCTTTGTTGTAGCCCCATAGAGATGCCGAGGACTGGAATAATAGCTACCTCTAACTGGTGCAGCAAGCTTCTTTTATATTTTTGAACATAAAAGACTATGCCATTATACTCGGAGCAAAGATGCTCGCAACTGCAAAACATACAACTGAATGTCAGAAGCATTGCATGGACAACAGTTTTATTCTCATTTCATCGATTGCTGAAGCATATGATAATGACAGGCACATTTCACTCAAGGTAAGAGTTCTTTTGCCCTCTTCTTCCAAAGAATAAACACTGCTAAGCTTGTCTACCTTCATCGATGTACCCAGTTCTGGCCACAGCCCTCATGTTTCCCCTTTAGTTAATTAGCTTACATATGGGACTAAGACAGACTAGCCACATCAAAGTGTTCAGCCACTGCTCCCGGGGCCACTATAGCTACATACCAAACAACTGGAAACATCATCAAATGGGAGTCTAGAGAGAGAGATGCTGGTCTCATCAGCAGCACCAATAAAGCCTCTATCAGATGGGCACATGATGCAACCGTCCATTACACAACACGCTGGGCATTCAAGACTCCTTTGACTAAATACTGGGCCTAACCAGAGAAGATGCCAACCTCTGTCCTGCAAAGGTTTATCAGTTCAGATGAACTCAGATAAGCACAGAAAAAACATGAGACATCCAAACTGATCGTACGCTTACAGGATCGTAGGATTTGTAGGACTTATTAGAGGGCTGTCTAATGTGCTTAGCAACATGCAAATAAAATCAAACACATTGTTGATCGTAAACCACACGGCTCAGTTTGAAATAGAAATCTGATTCATGTCACTTATTGCACAGGTAAGAGAAAAATACTCAACAATGAAACATGTAAACCTACTTTGTGAAATGCTTTCAGTCTCTCAGCTGGCAGATTTGATTAATGTCCTGTCAATCAATGGAAACAACGCAGCAAATTGCACTCCAGCAAAACCAGTCTTCATGTGGCAAATACACATACGAGAAATCAGATGACGCATCCGAAATACAAATCAGCGTGTGAGCAACAGTTACAGAAGTACCCATCTGTTTTCTATATTAAGCTACCATTATCATCTTAAGAGTTTCCTGTCTTCACTTCGTCTTAGAGATAGTATTATAACAGACAAAAAAAATAAAACCACATCACAACGAACATGCCTGCATGGTGATATTGACACCATTTACAGGCGGAAGAAAAATATAGCTCTACAATCGTATCAACTCTGTCAAATGGAAAACATGTGACTGCAGAGCAAAAAAATAAAAATAAAAATGGAAATTGCTAGAGTTGATAAAAATCACCTAATGGGTCAATTATGAGCATCCCTGCTGAGGACATCAGGCTCACTGCAGCCACTCTCACTATACTGCCTCTAAGACGACACCCTCATAATCCACCTTTGACCATCACACTAAACCAAACAAAGCCTGCTTAATGCCTCCTTAGTGTTCACATAGCATGTTATTGTTTCTGAATTCATGATATGTTAATGCGAAGCGATGTGCTAATGTGAATTCATGTGCATATCCCTGTATACCAGCACACTATGACCCAGACCTCAATTCAGCTCTGATTTCTGCTCAATTTATGGTCGTGCGTGGATGTCGAGTGTAGCTCTACGGCTACACAGATAACACAATTACTGGATTGAAACCAACGCAGATGCTGGAGTGCAGTCCTTCAGAAAGCCAACAGTATGTTGCCTGACTGATGACATTACAAGATTACAGCAGGTTTAAAGCCAACTGGTTGAAAAGCTGATTAAAACAGGAAAGTGTGAGTGGTGAGTGTGCACCACGAAGAAGAAGAATCACAAAATTACAAATGAATACATAAATAAGAAGCACACATTAAAAACATTAACAATGGCTGCAGAGAACAGTCTATACATTTAAATTATAAATTGTGTCTTCTCTGCAACAGAGCAAAAGCCAGAGAACCAACAAGAGCCAAAACTGAACAAAGTAGCACACATTACTGGCTGTACCACATATCTGACAGTGTCCCCAAGTGACACAGTGGCAACATGTAGACACGGGTCTGGTTAGCTCTGTGCAGCAACAGCACAATACTAAAGCAATATTGTGCCAGGACTCTGCCTCTGCTGCTGGCTAAAAAACGCGACAACAATGCCCAGCAATGCTGTGGCTGAATGCTTCGAGATATTTTCAGTGTTGAAATAGACAACTTAGACTTTTGCCAGTATGTTTTTCTGCCCAGTTACTGCATGGTTGATTTATTTAACAGGTACTACAGCTTTGGATTTGATCTTATCATAGCAGATAATGTGAATGTAGAAATAGCAGGTACTAGCTGATACTCAAAGACTCACAAGAAATATGAAACTGGATGTCAGATATAAGGACAGATGTCTCTTTTCTTTTCCTTTTTATTCTTTTTGTAGAAAGACCAAGGATAGTCAGCACCTAACACTTCCCTCTACAGACGCTCTGTCGATAAATTAGTACATTCCTAAGAAACAGACATGACTAACATATGATGCAATTCACAGAAGGTGGCAGTGTTGGGGGAGGGGGAACTCAAATTGTCATGCTATGCTGTTACAGCGTTTTTCCAACTTCCTTGTTTTGAGCTTCACATTTTGAACTGTGACCACAGAGGGATATCAGATGAAAGACTGAAGAGTGGTATGAAAGCTGGTCAAATCTCAATTTGTATGAAGTCAAATTTCAAATTAGAGACTTTTTTTTGGAAAAGAGGTGGTTATAAAGCTCGGAAACCTGCTTCAATACATAAACCAAGAGTTTTAAATATCAAGCTGCTCTAAACTGTGCAAAAACAGATCAACAACAAAATATTGATATTCCCCTTAAGGAAAATGAAAGGATTACATATGAAACCGTTTAAATGCAACTATTTGAGCATTTAAAACAGCATGTGTTGATTTAAAAAATGTGCATAGATAGAAAAAAAAAAAAAATTTCACAGCAAATCGAATAATACCTTGTGCAGAAATCTTAGATCTTTTCCTGTGAAAACCTCACTAAAAATCCAATCAAATGCTTTCTGAACATCAACATTTGGCTGTAAAAAAAAAATAATAATAATACAGCAAAGAAAAACACACAGGCATCTCCTACACATGCAGGCTGGAATAGAACGATGTTAAAAAAAAAACAAAAAAAAAAAAAACCCTGCATACCACGGACCCCATTTTCTCCTGAACAGTCAACTCCTGACAGATGTGCAAACAAGACCTGGAAACAGCAGCCATTTTCTCTTGAACTGCTCTGCTGAGTAAAACCCGCCTTTGAAGCTTCTGGTTTGGGCTGCAGTCTGGGGAGGGGGGGGCAAAGGGGACAGTGGAGGGGTGCATTGTGATAATGATCCCCACACAGGTAATCACAACAACAACCATTTGTGCATTGTCCTTTGCCTTTCTCAGTGAGTCACTAAATGACAGTCAATGTAGGTCGGCAAATGATGGGGGATGGTAGCCTTCGGTCTCTAGGGGAAACACTTCTCCCATGCTTGCTATGGGTGGAAACACTTAATGTTTACCAGGGGTGGCCAGACAAGTGCAATGGAAGTCTGCAGGTTTTTCATTCCAACCAGTGACTACACCCACACATTACAACACCTTTGGATGAGTGCATCTCACACGTGAAATTACCTGTTACAGTAATGAGTTGCGGAAAAGAAAAAAATCTATAGGCTCTCCAAGCCATGGTTGGCCATTCCTGGAACTACAAGGACTGGGCTACTAGATCTTTCAGCATGATGAGTCATGAGGCTGAAGCAGCTAGCATAGTTGTGTGACCACTGCAGCTTCTGTCTGCCTTTTTTTTTGTTTTCTTTTTTCCTTTTTGAAGTCTACATGCAAGCATGTCTGCATAGGTTGTATACCCATACACCTTCACTCTGTGTAACCAAATACCTTTGCAAATGGACACAAACATGATACCATGAATCCCACATAACACATTAATGAGGGCATTCAGTCCCACTAGAGCTTCATCAAACACACCCAATCCTATGATCCTCGCAAAATTACAAGTCAAATTTGTACTCCTTATTAGACACAGCAATATGAGTGAATTTGCACTCGCAAGAGAGACACTGGAAAAGAGGGTTTCTCCCTGGGAAATGATTGGAAAATGGCAACAGACTAAGGATCACTGATGGAGCCACCATAATTGTTTCCATTCAGGACCCAAGATCCACCCTCATGCAAAACTTGTCAACATCAAATAAAAATGTCATCTCTCACTTGCAGACGGGTGACATTTAGTTTTCTCAGTTGAAACCAAACTAGTATTATAGTGTTCAAAGAAGGAAATTCCCAGGTGTCTTCTCTATTAGCACAGACCCTACATTTGTAACCATAAGAGAGCAAAACATCAATTATTTTAATAAACAGAGCATATGACTCAAAAGAAGATGAATCTGTATTTTCATCATCAAAGAGTACACTCTAAAACTGCTTTCATTTTATAACAGAAGAGGGCTAAAATGACTGATTATTTCTAGTAAAAACATCTAAATGAGATCATCCATCCATCTCTCTCACACGTTACAAAATTATTAACTACTGTTAAGTCCAAATGTAGCATATTTATTCCTTAAAAATAAAAAGTGCTATATTACTCTAATCATTCTTAACAGCTTTTTATCCACTACATGAAACAACCTGCCCACACCTAGGCACATTCTTGCCTAAATGATTTTGGTCATTTTGGCTGATGACAGATGCATCATTTTGTCATGCAAGTACAACAAATTATTGCATATATTAAAATGTTACTATATCGGATTAGTTTAAAAGCATACAGCATGGAACTGGAAATAAATCTGATTACTGACAAGCTACACTGAAGACAAAATAACCAGGTTACTGGTAAGCTATTAATTTGGCGTCTCCAGATAAGCTTCTTTCATACATACATTCACACAAGCGTATCGAGAACTAGTCACTGTGGGGCATGCCTGTGTATATGGCTTTGTGGGGGTGGGTGGCGAATAAGTACATTGTGTGGAGGAGATTCTGGGACACAAAGCTTTTTTTTTTTTTTGCTTTTTTTTTTTCCCCCTTCATGCTGAAGGCAGCACACAAACAACATAAAAATCCACCTTTCCCATTGCTCAGTTAGAACTTCACAAATTTATGTGGTTTTACATCTAGGCCAGTGCATACCAAGCGAAGCGGAGAGTGAATTATCTGCACGTCTGATAATAAACGCCTAAATGAATAATGAATAGAGCATTTGGAAGTGTTTTGGCTGTGTTGACATTACGCAAATGCAGCCATTGTCTACACCACTGACAGGAACTGAAAGTATTACATCTCTATGGGAGTGTACAGTATGTCTTAACAAGCTTTTGCATAAACACTATTTCACTACCCAAAAAAAAAAAGTAACCATTATAGCGTTTGTGTATTTATTCAATAGTAATAAAGAATCCTTAACAAGTTAGTAGTCATTTCAGAGGCCTCTGCAAGGCATTTCTTTTTCTTCATCAAAATGAGGATAGCACAAATGAGCTGTAAACACCGAGACACACCAGTGTGGGCAATACAAGTGTTGCTATGGTGACCAAAGGCTCTTGCTTCTCTGTCAACAGCTGCTCATGCCACCCTAAATACCCCCACTCTCCTTGAGCTTTCCTTCCATCTGACATCAGGGTCAAGCAAACAAGTCAGACAAGCGTGCTGAAAAACTGATCTTCATTCTAAGCCATCTCACGGCTGCTTCTTTAGCCAGCATTTACACCGTGTAACACTAACAGCAACACACCAAAGATTTCCCTTTGTCTGTGTCCTCCACACAGCATCTTCCATGCTGAACAACTGACTGCACACGAGCAATAAAAGTTTGGGACATTTTAGGGTTTCCTCTTGCAACCGCATGAGTATATGGGTCATGGAAATACACACAATTATAGACAGTCACAGAATACTACTACCACATTTTACAGAAGTACATTCATTTTTGCTTCTTGGCCAAAACTATGAAATTGTCTTATTGCGATATCCTGTTGCAATTTTAAGCATAAACGAAGAAAACAAAAAACTAAACACTGCTATTGCTGTGTAATAAAAACTGATCTTAAATACTGCTGCATATACATCCAGCTGCTGCATGATGCACTTAGCCTCACCTCAACTCTATTCTCTGTTTTTTTGAATGCCTTTATTAAGGCTTTCAGTTGGCGTGCATTTAAATGTCAGAGTTGCATGCATTAACTTTCTGCCTTCTACCATCTGTAGTTTGTGCTTCTTTGTTCCTCTACATGTCCTCTCTCATTGTGTCTTTCTGCAGGGATCTCTGGACTCAGAGCTGCACGCTCCTGGTCTTCAGATACAAGCCCTCTAAGCTCAGTGTTTGTTGTTTCCCTGTGGTCTTCTTTTCTATCTTCCCTTCTAGTGTCAAGCTTCAAGTGAAAGCTTTTTTCCCCCCCCCTCCATCCCCGCTGTCACCACATGCTTGCTCAAAGAGAATCACTGGGTTTCTCTCTATGATATTGTAATTAGGACTGGGCCATATCATACCGTTCACGGTAATACCGGTATAATGTTGGGCAATGACAAGAAAATGAAATATCGCGATAGAATATGGGTAAAACGCGCATGCGCAGTGCCTTTGTTTTCATACGCACATGGCGAAAAAGGCACGGCGGCGACGGAGAATGACAAGGGCGAAAGCGGATCGTTGAATGAAACGGATGAACCAGAATTGGTTTGTAAAAATGCTGCAACTTCAGTGGTGTGGAACTGGTTTAGCTTTCGTCTGTCAGATACATAACAAAGCACTATTTTTGGTAGAGCATGCTAGCGGACCGTCATTATTACCGTTTTTTTTGGAAAATACGGCACACTTAAAAATCAATCATTTGATTTTTCTGAAAATCGACAGTGCCCCTTATAATCCCGTGTGCCTTATGTTTGAATTCTGGTTGTGTTTACTGACCTCGAAACGATTTTATGTGGTAAACGGTGCTCGAAAATCTGTCAAATGTTTTAGTACGACTTTACTAAGCTACAAACCCACACCACTTGATGGATTGTTGGAGCATTACGGCTATCGTAGGCAGGAGCCTCCGCAGGGATACATAGGGTGCTTCAACATAACATTACCGTATTGCATGTGTATAAGCTCTTTTTACGTTTTGTGGATATTATACTTCGTTATACTGAGGATATGTCGGCCAATTTCCACTGGAAATGCCTTTTGGTTAAACTGTCAGCAAGGAATTTGCATTTGTACTGTTACATTTTTATATAACTTTAATGCAAAAAACAGCTGCTTGTTTAAGTGAAAATACACTGATTTTTTTTTGCACTAATAAAATTGTGGAGTTGTAAAGTATTTTGTCTAGTGTCAATTATCGTCAGTTATATCGTTATCGCAAATTTTCAGATCTATATCGTGATAAATATTTTTGGTCATATCGCCCTGCTCTAATTATAATGCCATTAAAATGGCACTGGTGTGATGCTCGAGCCATACTGCCTGCCTCAATCTCTGCATATAGCTACCTCACTGAACAGCTGTTGTCCACAAAGACAGTGCTGCTGTTGCAGCACCACTATTGCCAGCCCACAGAGAGAGCAAGAGAGATACCTTTCACCTTAATGCAAGTTTCCAACATTGTGGTACATGGCTGACAGCCCACCTGGCCCAAGCACCTACACACCACCTCCACAAATAAAATGGAAATCACTTATTATGAGGTGGATGTTGGCTAGTTGAATGAACTAACCTACATAACATGAGGCTGTCAACAAGTAGTCTAAATTGGATTATATAATCAATATAATCTAACTATAAAATACATACAAATAAATAATATTCTTTGGAAAAACAAAAACAATAAGCAACACTGTTGTGCCATTTGTCTTATCTTGCAAGCCACACATAATGCAATGCAGAGTTTCTACCAGTAAAGTTTTTAGACCCAGCAGCTGGGAACAGGACCGTTAATGTGGAAATATTTACCCACAATGTTGCACAGTGGCAGAGTGGAAACAGCAGAGCTGCTTGCTGCTTCAGATTTCAGACACACAGCTGCTGGTGCAAGGAAATACAGGGAGCAAACAATTAAGCCTACCACAATAAGGTAAATCTTAATGTGTTAAGTCACAACATTTCCCTGATTATTTTAATTTAGTTTTTCAAACTTCTTTATAGCTCTTCTAACTACTTGAGGCTAAATTCAGTCATCAGGATCCTTACATTTTGCACTACACCAGCAGACAACCTAAAAGCATGGACAGAAGTTACAGCTTGTCACTATCAGTGACTGAAAATGAAATGTAAGTCCAGGGTCTGACAAGAGTGAATAATTCTGTAACAACCATGTGGTTTTGATGGCATGGAGTTCACAGCTGAGCTCAAGTGTGATTTGAACTCAAATCAATCTAAAAATAAACAACGTTAAATAAAATAACTATGTAAGACATGATGTCTCATTGTAGTGGTATGCCTGCTTGCAGACATGCTGCAGATACGTCTAATATGCAATAATGGTTTGAACCTGAGTGGATTTTGGTAAAGGAATAACGAAATGTCTTTTTTGGCCAATTCTAACAGCCCTAACATCATCCAGTCCTTTTGAGAACTGTGGACTTTCAGTGTTACTGACAAAACCCAAGCATGCACACATACACTGCAGGGTTTCCACCAGCATACTGCAAACCCAGAAGCCCAAGCAACTGCAAAGTTTGAATTACAGCCTTTCAAGTGACTGGAATTATAAAGAGATTTTAAAAAACAAACAAACCAAAAACATACAGATGTTGATTTTTTTAAATAAATAAAATATAATTCAGAAACAACTGTGAATCCATCATAAGCAGGGGATTCTCTCACATATCAAATCGCAATATTCAATCAATATTTAAGCCCAGTTTCCAAAAGGTGCACAAGTCTTTGTTAAATGATGTAGCAAGGAGTGGCTAAGATGATGATGACATACTTTGCATGCATAACTACACTGATTGCTCCACAAAAGATAAGATAAGCTTACGTGGCTGACTCAGGATGAAGATTAAGACTTAGGCAAAAACACAATATGACCATCAGTAAAGAATTTTCCCACTCTGGCAAGTATGTGCTTGCACAACTTCCTGAAAAGTCATTCACCAACTATTTCTTCATTCATCCTTCTAAAAAGTAACAAGAAAAAACAAGAAAAAAAAAAATCAAGCAAGTCACACTTAAGAGATGTGATCATCTGCCTACAATTGAAAAGCGCTAAACATTAATACTTAAATTTTTAACAGATGCCTAAAGGGATAAATACTTGCTCTACTTTTATTCTAAGTAGGGACAGAGGGAAGGCACCATAGGCTGTAGCTCACACAATGATAAACAGCAACACCCTAACACCAAATGATGTCCAAATAAATAACTACAGCCTTCAACTAGTCAGTACTTGTATGGCAGTTATTTTAGAGTAACCACCAGTGCACCAGTTGGCTGGTCGCCACTGAACACTGCATGTCTCTTTTGAAGGGAGAGAATGGCCCACCTTCCCCCATGGTCTATCATAAATAAATACTGCTACAGAAATATTTGGACAGCCCAGTGAAGAGATTTGCAGCACCACAAGGCTGACACACAGGACTTCCTTGCCCTACTTATGAAGAGGGAATACATTTCTGTTTTTAATACAGTCTCATTGCACTGTGGATCTGATGTTTTCTTACAGTAGTTAGATATAAATAAGTTAAAAAATAAAATAATAATTGAACTATTATGTTTCATAGACTGTAGGCCATGAGATGTTTTTTTTCTTCTTTTAAAACACAAGACCAGGTATTGCATGGAAGCTAAAAAGAACACCTTTCATCTCAGATCCTGTCACGAAGCAGCCTAACAATGTTATTTGGCTATGCCCCCTGAGGATTCAGTACAAATGGTAATTGTGTCAATTTATTGGAACGCCAAATAAAAAGACAGATAAATCCACTAAGAAATGAAGGATTTAAAGTCTATATCATTACTCATACTTTATAGAGTATTAATTCTAATGCTGAAGTAAACATTAGAGATTAATACAGGCAAAACACTGAAACTAAATCCTGGTGTTCTTTTACCAGGTGGCACTGAAGCTGTAACTTTTGTAACTACTGTAATTAGAGTTCAACACAACTCATACAACAAAGGACAGGTTTTCACCACACGGTAAGCAGTCTAGATTGGGTTATGGAGAAATTATTTTACATAGCGTGAATGATGTTATTAAATTTGGCTGGAGTAGCATTTTAATTCAGCCTCAATAAAGTCACGGACAATCTCAGCAACAGCTTGCAAGTTTATTTACTTGAAGTCCAGCATTTGGGGTGTTCTGAATTCACTTTGCTTCTACTGCTCATCTCTCTTCCTGCGCTGACTCAGTGACCCCAATTCTAAAGCAGTAAATCACATTAAACTGCAGCAAGACTTGAATCTCCTACATGTTCGCTGTTGTTGCAGTGTTGCCTACCCCTTACTTTATATTGAGTCATCACAGTTGTCTTCTACATTCCCACCAACTACTGGACTGAAGTGGAGCAGCTGGTTGCAAAAACTGTTTAAGACACTCGTCACACCAGATCTTTAGAAAACAACACAGCGCAAGAAAGTGCATTTAAACAACTCAAGCTAAAAGAATATCCTGCTTGACACTCAAACATTTTACACACCAGTCATAGATGAGACCTTTTCTTTTTTCCCCTTACTCTTTGTAAGTGACATTACATAAACAATTAATGATAATTTGGCATTACTATCCAGTGTGCACACACTCCATATGTATGGTAAATTTGCAAGGTAAACTATTAAGCACATAAAATAAACTAGTCACAGTACAGGCTGGAAATGAGATTATAAGTGTTCGTTGTAGACGTGCCCCTCCTTATAAATTAGGTCATCAATGAGGATTGGGAAGCTGCTGAACTGTAGCCTCAAAAAAAAGTCTAGTCTCGTCAAAAAAAGAAGAAGAAAAAAAAAAAAAACAAAAAAAAAAAAAAAAAAAAAAAAAACAGACTTCTTCGTGTGAACTATGCCTCAAATTTCACAGGACCTTGGAAAAACCATTATAGAAATGGAAAATGCAAGAAAAGGAAGGAAAGCATTTTTATAGACCTGGGTGTTCAGCAAATTCAAAATCATAAAAGAATGTCTCCAAGTAAAAGTAGACATTCCTGCTGCTATAAATAAAAAAAAAAAAAAAAAAAAAAAAAAAAAAACAGCAGAAACTCCTTGGTTTGAAGAAAAAAATTCACTGGATGACACTAAGACCAAGTGTGAAGTATGGTGGAGGTAGTATTATGGATTGGGACATTTTTACTTCAAAAGGCCACAATTAAGGCCCAACTGTGACATTTACTCTTACTGCTAGCAGTTCAAAAAGTGATAAACAAAACTGAGTTTAGCCTTCCATAACACTCCTAGTTTCTCATGTGGCCTCTTGGGAAAATTAATTGGCCACCCCGCCTTACAGTGCTTGAAGTAACAATGAAATTGACACAGTAATAAGAAAATTTACAAGAGAATGGCATGATTGAGATCAACGACCTCAAGCTTAGGAGAGGTTGGTTTATGACCCAACGCAAAAAAAAAAAAAAAAAAAAAAAAAAAAAAAAGAACCAACAATGGAGAGGTTAAAACAGAAGAAAATTCCTGTTGTAGGGAGGCTGTGTTGGAGTCCTGCCCTAAAGGGAACTGACATGCTGTGGCATGGCTGTTCAGCAAAAAAATCCCAGAAAATATGTAACTCGTATTGAGATCAAATAACATTCAAATACTGCCACTAGGTCAACAAGAAATGGGAGCATCACATTGACATTACTTATGTGGGCCACTGAAGTAGAATCAGGTTACAAGAGAATTTAAATAGCAGGGGTTTTAGCCAGTCCTGGCATCTGAATCTTTTTTATATCTTTTTTATATAGCAACATTAACATTTTTGTTTCTCTTCTTGGTGAACCGGTAAAAAAGCATGACTGGTCCACATGGCATAGAGCCTATCCTCTTAATTAAAAGAAGTCAATGTTTATCCTTGTTTTTAATTATCTTGGATATATTCAACTGGGAGAAGGCCAAAACTTGGAATAACCTGGATTAAGATGCACTTTGATTCTCTTAAGGCAGACAAGACTGTTGAAGCTGTATCCCATCATTCCAGGCACTATTTAGAGTCTTAAAAGGCAGGTCAAACCACGTTTCTCAATCTCTCATTTCTCTCCTAATGTAGTCTGTGCTTGTTGAGTGTTATGTAGACATGCATTATCACAATTTATATTCCTTCCTACACAGCAGAGTTTCTCTAAAAGCGTCTGCCTGTGCTGTGCTGCATGGTAGAAGGTCATAAGCTTAACAGTAACAATTTAAAACTGGAGTTATACAAGAGCATGAACTGGCCCTTGAAACTGGTGGCACTGTCTAGTACAGTTGAATTTCTCTCCCCTCCCCCACACATGCGCTTCCTAAGTCTGCACGACAATATAAATATGTATCATTCATACTTTAGCTCAAGCAAAATGACCTAAAGTGCAGCTTAATGTTGTTTGACTTCTGTAGCACATTTCCACCAAAGTAGACAAACTAATCAGTCACCACAATGGGACAACCTTGAACCTCTAAAACTTAAGTCGGTTTAGTAAAAGTAGTCCACAGGTCGGCTACATAAGGTTAAGCATGAGTATGTTTCTTTAAGAAAAACAACAATGTAGCAGAAAAGTAGGCTGTTTGAAAAATCATGAACAAAAGAGGCTAAATTAAAAGGCGCAAACGGGAATTTCAACACACGTGTGGAGTCAATGGGTGACTAAGCTTTGTGCCGGCAAGTATCCTCCTAATCAACGCCGTAATCACCAATTTCTCAAAGTCATTATCCTCTTCGCTTTTAACCCACATAAACACACAAGCAGCCTGAATGCAGTGCTGCCCAAAACAGTGCCACTCGACCTTTACTTAGCTTACCTTTTATTGTGAGTGAACTCGTGGTGTCCGCCGCCACCTCTTCCTTCTTCTTCCACAAGGAGAACCTCCAACTTCAGCGAGCTAGCTACGACTTTCCTCCCATTTTGATTACCGTCACATTTCAAGTTCCGACCGCGGGTGTGTGAGTGTGTGTGTGACTCACTGCCGGCTAAATTTGCTGTGCTAACAAAGCGTGTTCACCCAGACACGCGCGCGCGCACACACACGCACAACTGGCGGTAAAGTTGGAATAAACCCGAGTTTCTGTGGCTGAGGCTGCAGGCTACTCTCTGTAGAGTTTCACCCTCACCGTTCACTGAGAACAGGAGCAGAAAGAGACAGCAGCGAGCGCTAAACGGCAGGGAGAGAGAGACTTACACACAGAATAGGAGAGAGAGAGAGCGAGCGCGGGGGGACGGGGGCGGGGGGTTGAAGGCTAAACTGTCTTTAATAAACCTGACTATTATAAACACGATCTATTCTGGGGTTAATAATCCAGGGACTGTTTTATCTCATTTGTATCTGATTGGCCTAATTTGCCAAATCAGCAGCCAAAGTGTCAATTTGTTAACACCTTATGGAAAATATAAAGATACACGTGCTGTCTGGAACCTATGTGTGCCATTAACGCATAACTACTGTACACTTTGTATATTTGCGCACGTGTGGATTGAGCAGAGCTTGTATTAAATTTGACCCCCCTCCTCCCCCATATAGATTAGGCGGTATAATTAATACCATTAAAACATGGCTCTCGAGCTTAAGTGCACTATGATATCTTGTTTCAGTTTAAGGACAGTGCGCTGAGACTACAGTGTAGCATGTTGTTGCCTATCTGGCCTCTCGGGGGCTCTTCCCATCCCCCCTCACACCGCTATTTTTCGCCTGCCTGGTCACACAGCGGTTGATTAATTCTCCTTTCGCCTTGCTCAGTCATTCAGATTTGGAAAGTAAATAACAAGTTGACATCAGTGTGACACATTCCTTTGGTTACCGTATGTATAGCAATACTTGCGCATCACATATTCCATACAAACGCTACAACTGCTCCAGCCTCAACCGAAATGGTGGGGTATTACGAGCTTTTAGTTGGTTGGCCTGCAAGCATACACGTGCACTTTGATATATTGAGAGATAGGTTAGAGAGAGAGGTTTGAAGGCCTCGTAATGCACAATAGTAGTGCAAAATAACCTTTTACATATACAACAGTGATAAAGAAAAATAATAAAATAAAATAGAAATAAGACTGGTGGTGTACAAAGGTTTGGTGCAAATGACACTAATAAATATTATGTACACTATAACTCTAAGAAACAGCAATAAGAAGGTCTGATATTGAAATGCGTGTGGGGTTTTGGCAGGTGTGTTCACCTGTCACGAAGATGGAAGCTGTTGTACAGTTTCACAGAGACCAGTAGGAATGATATTCTGAAGTGTCCTTTATGGCAGCGAGGTTGAATAAGTCTGAGAGAGAATAAGCTCTGCTGCCTCTGTAGTATAGAATGGAGCGGGTGCAGTGGGTGGTTCATGACGGAGAGCAGTTTGCTGCCATCTCTGGCACTAATGCAAGCCCTCAGCAGATAACAGCAAAGTAAATGATCATACTATCACAGATTTCCATCATCAAACACGCCAACATGTTAAAGGATCTAAGCGTCCTCGCAAAGTAGATTCTGCATTCATATCATGTACTTTTGTTCTTTGTGCAGGAGAAAAAGGCCAACCCCAGTAATACTTCATTTCTACCAATGTCCCTACAGATTAATTCACCCAACATATTTTTACATATTCCATGTCTGAAGAAGCAGCTACTTTTGGCTGTTACATTATTCACAAGGAGTCACCACAGCAGGTACCTCCACACGTTTTATTTGGATGTTTTTACACCGGCTCCCCCTCCAAAGGACTTTGTATCTGCTCCCAGAATCAAACTGGCGATCACTGCACTGTGGAACCACTTACATATACAATGTCTAAAAAAGCTGTAATTACTGTGACAGATGTATGACTAAAACTAACATCCCAACCTGGGACAATCAATCAGTGCAGAGAAGACAAGGCTATGTGTGGCATCAGCTACGCCTTTAGTGCTGTAAACCTTTCTGTGCTATACCAACACAACTTACACAATATATAAGATACCACTTATGAGCACGTCAGTTATCCATTTAATCAGGGTCATGGCTGAGGCTGCTTATTGTTTACAGACAATGTGTGCTACACATGAAAAGGTATATCCACAAATTCTTTACTTCTATACTGAAGAGACCAAAACCAACAACTAGTCTGTCTCAGTGTTTCTATCCTGTGTGTGCCTCAAGCCTTTTTCATTCCAGCTGTGAATACATGCTCTAAATGCAAATCCGTACAGTTTGTATGTCTGTGCATGTTTTGGTTATTATTTTATTACAAAGTTATTTTTGGACCTTAAAAACATGGTGATCTTGTGAGTATTTGTGGTCCCTGGAGGATCTATATGGGACTGACCTCAAATAAACTACACAACCCATGTTTATTGTAATGAAGGAACATGTCAGCCACTGTAATGGTTTGGCTCATTGATTTCCTATTGATTGACTAACAATAGAGGTCTGGAGGCTTAGAATGGGCTATATTTGGCTTGACTGCACAGACAGCACCAGTGGTACAAAATCATTAATGGTTTTAATGTTTTTTTTATGGAATGTGGCGACAGCGAGACACATATGCAGAGTTCCGCCAGCTTTCCATTTCCTGCATGTAATATTTAACCTTTTGTCAAATGTCAGTGCACCTTATGGTTTTGACTACCACAAGAGATTGTTGTCATGGTGTTTTTTCCTGTGTACTCTTTTAGAACATGATTATCACAAGAAACAGAGACAGTTACATTTATTCATGCTCACTAGCTGTTACACTTAAAAAAAAAAGACAGTGATAATAAACACACACAGTTGCGGAGGATGTGTAAATGTCCATCTAATATGCATCTTGCTGTACCAACAGTTTCGTCTGATTAGCTGATTAGTTATTTAGAGCATTACATATCTGATAAAAGCTCTCCTATCTGCCAAATAACAAAGTCAGGGCCTTTAATACCAGTAAGTTTTTGGTAAGACTTCAGCGTGGAAAGGAGGAATGTGATTTCCAGAAACTGAAAAATTTGAAATTTGACCCATTTACACACTCAGCTTGGGTATATTGTATAGCAAAGGTCCCTGAGATGATGTGGTTACTTTAAGTACTGATATTATTGCTCTCTGAAAAGCCCTGCAAGGGGCACTGAAAATTATTTTCTGTGATGTGGTACGCTGTGGGAGTTGCAGTTTCGCTATGGGTGATTTGCAAGGTACAAAAGTCTCACACTGACTGAACAATATTTTATTATAGAAGTGAAGTGAAAGACTGGAACTTACATGTTTAAATTCAGCATTTCTACTTTAAAGTGGTGAGGCACAATGCAATTTCAAGTGTTTATCTCACCCTATAAGGATGCTTTGAATTTATGTCTCATAAGCAGTTCTGCAGTGTTTGCACTTAGTAATTCTTGAAGTCATGGCTATTGTCAGATTGAAAGTCAGATATACAAAATGAGTAAATAACGGTTAAACAGTTGTAGGCCTGCTTTCAGGGAAGTCTTATTGTTTGCCAAATGAATCATGAAACTCTACAAGCAAATCAATTCAACTTTATAACATACAAGCTGACATCGAGGTGAATCACCTCAGACAACTTTCCGAAAACAGCACTTGTGACTGGGCTTTAGTATTTGACAGTACAGTGTTTCAGCATAATGTGGTGTAGCTCTATGGAGTTTGAAAGATGCACGCTAAGCAGTAAACTAAAAGCTTTGCTTTGTAGATAACTTTTCAGTTAAACATTGCACTACAGATTCTGTTGTACTGCATCTGATCCCACCACCTGGATTTGCCATCATTCAAGAATGAGACCCTGATCTTATTCTTACATTCCTTCACTTAATACATCTACTCCACCTCGACCCTGTGGAACATTCCTCTTTTTTTCCCGCCACAAACAACTATCCCTTGGGATTTTGTGCCAATCCTTAAACCAATCTTGTCACACTCTGCTGCAAACTGCCTGAAGCTACAGTCTGATGAAGCTAGAAGGGCAAGTTTCTCTGTAAATTGTATAAAAATTCGGATGAATTTCTGTGCATATTGTAGCATGAAGGGATACAATGCCTCCATATTTATTTCTTTTTTTTGCATCTTACTTATGTAACCAAATCCTCCCTTGCCCTCTCTAATTGTTTAGTTGTCTATCTCTTCCAACGTATGTGATTTCATTGTTTATTTCTTATACAAAAATACTATTAAAAATATAAGACTCCTGTCATAAAAAAAGTTCACTCTATTAAATTTTTAAACCACTGGAGCTGCTTTTGACAAGAGCATCTTAGTACTTAAAACTGTTGCCTTGTGTACGTGTTCTCCTCTGCACAAATGGTCATACACGCTTCTCAGTAGCTTCACTGCCTTTTGCCCCTTGCACCTCTTTTACATGGTTTACGGTAGGAGCGTTTCCTGCCATAGAGCTGGGGCTGACCTCCTAACAAAGAACAGGTTCAATCTGCCTCCCCTCCCCCAACGCAGGAAGCTGATGAGGGTCACATGACCTTTCTAGACAGCACTGAGGAGCAATGGTAATATGTAAGGGTGGGGGAAGGGAGCAGCTAGTCACACCAGTCTTGTGTTGTTATTAGGCTGGAGAAGTGTGGGGAAAGCCTAGTCAGTTGCAGGGGAATATCCAGTCGAGTATCTATTTCTCATCATGCTCTGGTGTCTATTTACATACTGGATTTAGTTCCCTAAACCCTCCTGCTTTATTCACACTATAAAAGGAACACAAGCATTGGACCCGGTCTGGAAGAAAGGGCTCCCTTATTTATGATTTTTGTGTCTATATGTTGATGAACAGACAAACGTACAAGCTTGGGAAATTCAATAGTGGCAAAACAAAAGAAAACAAACAACAACAAAAAACCTTGTGTATGTGAATACACTGTAATACACCTCCTCCTCCTCCACTGTCTCCCTCCCCTCCCCCAACCATCCACACCAGCTAGAGAGAAGGCTTTTTGTGGTGCACTGTTATGTCATAACCTACAGACCTATTTTTCAGACAAAGCAAAACAGACTGCGGGAACAAACATCTCTATTTGCAGCTGAAACACTTTGGTTTCCCTTAAGAAAAACAGATGTAACAGTTGACAGAGCGGCGCTCCGATCAGCCATTCCGTTTGAGATCTGCTCCAAACACGTTGCTTAAATATGCCACTTGCTCACTCAGCTGTAATCATTTTCACAAGAAAAACTGACTGTTTAAAAAAGAAAAATATTTGTGTTACTTTGGGAAGCCACATTCCTACACTCCTCAAAAATGAATTCAGGGAGGGGGGAGGCAGAGAAGGCGGGAAAGCAGACAGATATCAGAGATTCATGGATCGAGGACAAAGGTCAAGGGTTGCTGACCTGCAACCAACAGACTTGCCTTGCCTTTCCTCCCCCTCTAGCACAATAGCAGTCAATGGCTTTACAACGTTTTGTTCTTACAGTGGCATTTAAGCCTTGTTAAAAGAAATTCCCCCTTAAGCTCCTCAGACCATAATGGTTATGTTGTACCTTAGTTTCAATCTAGTTTTACATTTTAGACATATTAAAGTCTACATTTTAATAAAACTCGTACAAATTAAAAATATATATTTTACATTACATAACAATTATACAGTCACAGACACAAGACTCAACTACAGTCTTAAGTCTGAGACTTAGAATTAAGAGAACCATTTGTTCTCTTAACTGCCATTGCAGCTATTTGTGCGTTCTATGTTCACAGGATATACCAGCCTCCTTACCTTCTTTAAGGCCACTGATGAGATGACCAGACATAATGAACACAGCATCTTTAAGGTATAAATATTCTTGTAAATATGTCCCCAATATACACAGTTTGATATCAAAACACAGCTTAATAATTTATAGCAATTTTATGGGGGGCACTGGCTATTGGTCATGGACCCTTTGGGGTCCTGAGACCTCCATTTGAGAACCAATGAGCTGTACTGCTTTTTTGTGTTTGTTATGTTAACCGACTAAAAATGTCAATAGCTAAAATATAATGTTATGTTATTTGATTAACCATGCTTTTTCTTGTTTTATTTATCCCCTCCTGCTTTTTATCATTACTATTTAAGTTAGTCTAAATAAAATCTATGGAAACCAGGCTAGAAAGCCCAGCATATATCTGAACTCTTGCCAAGAGGTTCTCAGATGAGCTGTGTCTATCTATCCACTGTATTGTTAGCTTAGAAGCTTGTGGATGGGGATGTCTGATGTGTAGTGTTTTGCTGGTTTCAGCCTCTTGCTTTGTCATGGCAACATAATGGCGTGTAATGAGCTACCACTCGCTTAGACACCCAATACAGCATTGTGACTTGTCATGCTACATAATTACTCTTCTGACCCACGGATTTCAGAGATGATGGCTGTTGCAGTTGTCTCTGCAGTTGCTGTCGCCTCTTGTGATGATCTGCGCGAGACGAAGAGCAATTTAAAGAGTGATTGAATTGTATTTCAGACAGGAAAGGGTTTCACCTGTCACAATAAAAGTCATTCATGTGAAGCTGATATGCAAAATCATAACTGAGTGCTTCCCTAGCACCTCTCTACCAAATTAGGTTATAAAACTTTGATAAATCCTGTAGCATTTTGCGATAGTTAGGTACATAAAAAAAGCATTTCAACGTTTTAGTGCGTGTGCATACATGCATGTGTGACACAGACACAGAAAGATTACATTGAGTTTTGAAAATGTGTTCTATTTTTCATCATATCTGATAATTGTTTGCCTCAGACAAGAGAACAAAATCCCCCCTGATAAATTCTCCATTGTTGGATATTAAGGCTGGATCATCTCCTGGAAAATATTGTGAGAAAAGGATAGATAGAGAGAGAAAGAGGTTGGGCGGGGGAGTGGGTAAGAGAGAGAGGTCTCAAAGGCTTGTCTAGACCTCAAAACTTGCCTGTGGTAACATTGCCATCTAGTGGTACCAAAAAAACCCTCCCACAAATTACAGATATTGAGACGTCCCTGTTTGGTTAACATGGGTTAAACACACAGGTTTCATGAATGTGTCCTCCTTATGTCCTCTTAGTCTATTTATTGTATCCAGTCTGAAAATAAACACCACCCTATGCGGTTATTATCATCCAACCTGCTAACAGCCGCAGAGGGATGGTCAGCTGTCAGTCAACCATCACTGTCTAAACTGAGACCAAAATGTAACTTCAGCTCTGAGTGGGTGGTTTATATGTGAATAACAGTTTTTGCTGGACTATCACCCCCGAGTGATTGCACAATGCTGCATTGTTTTGGGATGTGGCGAAAGAAGGAAAATATATCATGTGGACTTGTGTTCAGAAGTCCTGCACGCCAAGCAGGTTTTTCCAACCTCATATACAAGACAAATATTTTCACTGGGAATGTTAGAAAGTCTTGTGAACGCACCAATGAATAGACTCGATATTATGAACAGACAAAAGGGTGGCTGTAAGGCCAATGGGTGTATTTGTTTTTATCAATGAGACGGACTATTTTTATTACTTTAAAAACATAACCATTTACTCGTGATTCACCAGAAAGAATGTCTTCGTGCATGTGTGTCATGGGGAGATACTCTGGGCCAGAGACAATGCATAGATTTCACGTCCAAATTGTGAATCGATATTCGCCCCCTTTTTTTAATCTGCAAGAAGAAAACATGACATGACCTCTTTTGCATGTCATATCAGTATTTGGTGAATAAGAAATTGAATAATTCACATTCCTTTAATGCTGGGTAACCAGCTGCAGTTATCACAAGTAATATGACAGATCCTGAATTAATATACAGTGTGATAGTGATATTGTGCTGTGCTAACATCTTATTTGGCTTGTTACAAATAAATTAGAAAGGTGAATGTTTTTCTCTCCTCTGCTGCTTCTAGATTTATGATTTCTTTGCTTAACTTTGTAATGAAAGATCTTTTTTAATCAAAGGCTGGGTGAGTCTTACAGATAATAGCTCTTGCACTGATGTCATTGTTGTAGCTTGCTCTTACAGATAGCCAATGTCTTTTTGATGAAATGTAGCAGCTGGTTTCCCTGGAGACTCGCTATCAGTTAGAAATTTGATTTATATTCATTTAAAGCAGATTAATCAGAAATCATATTAATTGGGGAACAAATGCAGACTCAGTATCAGCTAATATTACATAATCAAACTCCTCTATTATTCTATCTATTATGTCTCATACGCTCATTTATTCCATGTGCCCTTTTTAACATACATTGCAATACATTGAGCATTCCCCTGATTAACAATGCTTTTAGATGATCAAGGACAATTTACTGTTTAATCACAAGTACCCAGGCAACACCGATTCAAATGCCTGCCGACATCTACAGCATTACTCCACTTCCATGTTCACATGCTCCCTTAAGCTTAACTAATCTCCATCTCTTTTGTTTGCTAGTGATCACAACAAAAGCCGGTGGTCCCCTCTGATCCGAGTGCCTCCCCACCACCACCATCAAAAGCGTGAACCCTGAGTCCACCTGCCCCTTTACTCATCAAAGATAGGCAAGTGTTTGATCGTCGTGCACCTTCTTTGTCAGTGAGTTTGCAGGCTGAAAACTGACACTGGTGTGTTGTCTTCTGAGATGTTTTTGTGAGCTCATGTTACAGAAACCCTTTTTTCCCCCTCTTTGCTTCGAGACTGCACCCGGTCCCTCGCCACACCGGCATATCCAGTCATCTCTCAGAACAATGACTTAAAAAGAGAGCAAAAAGGCTACATTGTTACCAAGGGTGTTCTTGAACAAAAGGCCCCACTGTGAAGAGAGAAGTCATTTTATATAATAATTCTATGTGAAGGTGAGGTTATTGATTGGCTGTTCAGCACATAATGTTGATGTTATTGAGAGAAAGGACACAATGACCCTTGAGGGTAGAGTACAAAGATGAGAGGACTCTTTTATTAAAGGCAGTGTTAGGGTTGATGAAATGCTATTTACTTTAAGTTTTATCCTCTAAGCCAAGCATGACCTCATTAAGACTATGTGCCCTGAGTGTTATGTTGTATATGACTCATGAACAATTATATACCTTGAAGTCTATTTGCGGAGGTAAACACATGTTGCTAGTGGAGACCCATTGCAAACATGGGTGTGTAAAACAATTGTGTGATATGTGTCAGAGATAAAATCCAGTCAGACAACCATGGCCTCTTTTAGATAGCTTTATGGTCTTAGTATGCAATTAGAAGAGGCTTTTCCCAGTCAATGAAAGCAGTGAGTTGGAGGAAGATGTGTCCCACAGGCTGTAGGAGACATCAGGACCGCACACAGACAGTGTGTTTCCTTCACCGCTCACTATAAACTCCCCCCCCCAATTCATCACACATGGCTGTAATAAGCCAACAAATTAAGCCATTATACTGTTTTTAAGGTACACAGACATCCGCGTTTAAATGTTTTAAGAGTAGCAAGGGATATCTCACCCCAAGTTCCATTGTATGTCTGAGACCACCAGGGAAATGAATGCACATCCATCTTATCATTAGAGAACTGTGGGATGATTTTTATGATTACAAAGACATATTTTTAGCATGACAGGCCAGAGCACTCGATGCTGCAGCCTGCTTACTCTCACTGAACAGATTGTTGACTTTTTATCATTGTCAAGGGACCTTTTTTTGAATGGGAAGAGATATTTTTTTCTTTACTGTGTTTTCATGATCCCCATCATTGCTCTATGTGCAGTGCCTGCTATTTAAGATGTGTAAATATGGGCATATTACTTTTTCAGTGGCGAAACGGGTCAAACTATTTGGCATGTATAACTGGCCCAAAGCAAGACAGTGATTTAAGCCAAAACTAATGATGGTGTGCGAGTGCGTGTTCACTCCCACTCTGCATACAGTTTAAGAGCAACAGCTATAAAAGTTCATTATGCTGTTGCTGTAATGGGGTTCAGGAAAGTACTCCAGGAGCTGACAAAAGCTGGAGTGTCTTGTAAACCCTTGAGGGAACTTTCTAATTAAATACTCACTCCTTAACTTCAATAAATAGCAAAGATTTCAAGCTTTTCCTACATGTCATACTTTCTCCATACCTGGGGCGAAGAAATGATGCCAGAAGTCGGGAGTCCATATTGAGGAATTTAGTCAGGATGGTTTTAATAGTTTTCCATGTAGAATTGTTTTTCCAAGCTACTGTGAAGCATGTAGGTGAGAGCTGGAGGGGAATGGGCTTCCCTGGGATGTTGGGAAGCGTGTCCAAGCCCATATGTGGTGGTTTAATACAGAAGACCATCTATGAAACAGTCAGATGAGTTGTATCATCAGTAAGTTTAACTCTTCTACATAATGTAGCGTAAACAGATTTATATGTGCACACGAGCTGATATGCTGCCAAAAAGGATTTCATAAATGAATTTATAATGGCAATCCAGACCTGAGGTTGGATGGATGAATGGATGGATTGTTTGTATGGATGGATGGACAGATTGTTTACTTGTCACCGAGAGCTTCCAGGCAACAGGAAAAGACCACAGAGAAGATTCATTGATGTGGTAAAGAAGGATTTGCAGAGGGTTTAGTGCAACGGAGGAGGACGCGAGGGACAGGTTGAGATGGAGGCAGATGATCCGCTGTGGCGACCCCTAAAAGGAGCAGCCAAAAGAAGAAGACCGAGTATATCTTGTAGCCTTTTTAAAGTTGATGTCAAATGAGGTTATCTCCAAGACTGCTAAATTAAAACAGAAACCCTGCATTTCAAACTGGAGCTTTAAAGACTTGGATGTCTAATGAACATTCAATGATTCTGGGGAGATTAAGTCAAGATATCCTGGCCTCAAGCTTGAGTCTTGATCATTTTCCTTTTAATATGTCTCTTATCCAGTGTAGCGATAGATCTAAAACCGCTTAAATACTTTAATTAATTGTGTTTGGCTTTAAAACTTGTAGATTTGTTCTTATTATACAAAAAATATAATCAGATCAGCTGTCGTACACTTAGGCTACTGGTCAGAACTACAGATAGAATATAGATCTGTCATAGACTAGGAATCCAAAGCTATGTCCAGTACAAAAATACTTAGGTAGATGGAAGGCGGTGGATTATGCTGATTAAATAGACTACAGTTTCCATAACATCTCTTGTCTGTTGTTTATTTATTTATTGATCTGCCCATTCCAAGTTTTGATTGCAGAGTATGACTTCTACTCAAGCCCTTCCTCCTCCTTTGCAGGCCTGCTCCCTAAAACAAACAGCCTTTGCTTTGGACAGAGTGAAGGACTATGCAGCAGTCTACCTGTTTTAACGCTCCTCGTGCCTGTCAGTCACCGCGGGATCCTCCAATAGCAGGGCTCGTGAGCCGTTGACTCCTCCCCAGTGTATAATTGAAGTTTCCTTAGTTTCTTCGCCGGAGCCTGCACGCAGTGTTGTCCGATCCGCGGAGGGGATTAAATGCAGAGCAGCAGGGACAATGTTTTCCAGGAGCCTGAACGTGTGTGTGACCCTGTGTTTGTGGATTACGGCGCTAACGAGCCCGGGGAGTGTGTCTGCGAGGAAGCAGGACGACTCTTTCTTCACTGCCAGCATTTATCGAGCAAGATGCGCCTCGAGATGCCTCAGTCTGCACATCACTCGCATCTCTGCATTTTTCAAGCACTCCCAGGTATGAGCATGTGTTCACGGGAACTCCTGACAATATGCGGGGAATCAGAAGCGAATGCGATGCCGTGCCGCTGCATGAATGGGAAGATGTGCCGGTCGATTTCCACACAGCCTAAGTCAAACCTGTTTATCCTGAGCCCATTGTGACAAGGCTGGAGCAGGTCACTAATGAAGCCCGTGTAGTTCATTAGTTTGGTGCTGTGTTAGGAACAATCACTGTCACCAAACAACCCTGTCACAAATTTGGAGATTGAGCTTCACATTAATTATGACAGCTTGGCTTCCTTACAAAGTTGCTATATACAGAGTGTGTGTGTGTGTGTGTGTGTGTGTGTGTGTGTGAGAACGTGTGGAGTGGGAGGCTTTAAGCTATATCAAGCCTAATTAACCCATCTCAGTGTTTTGAGATAGAGACATTATGAATGCCTCTCAGTTGAGCCAGCTTCCATTCATTACTTGCTAATTACTGGAAAATGAGATACCTCTCACTCATTTGAAATGTACTTGCTGCTGTTTCTTTATGTAGTGGGTAACTTTTCTCTTACCTTGCGTTTGGAGACTTTTGACATTGGTTGTCCCACCAGCAAGCGTGCTGTGACCCCGAGCGCGTTTGAAGCTCCTATATAAAATAGATGTATGCTTTGGATGATTTGGCATGTGGTGTCAGAAGTTGTTTTTCACCCTCCACCGGACACACTGTTCTCTCCCAGGACTCCAGAGAAAAGAGCTGGTCACTGATCCCTCTCCCCTCTGCTCCTTTTCACCAGCTATCTGTCTGCTGACGGCCTTTATATTCACTTCATTTGCATTTGCAAGGCATGTCTTTCTCAAGGTGCATTAATGAATCCCTGATTGTCAGGAAACATTCTGGGGCGAGGTAAATTTGTAATTAGGTCTAATGAATCAGCAAAGCCCATTGCTTTATTTCTTTGGTACCAATTACTTTTACACTGAAAGCACTTATTGATTTGGTGTAGTAATGCAGGTCCGTGGGACACAGACCTTCTGCAGTTAATTTAAAGGAATTATATTAAGGGATAATAAGGCTGATGGATGAAGTGTCTTTATTCCAATGAAAAATCCCACGCGGATGGAAAGTAGGAGACCCAGTTTGTATTTCTTAAAGTGCAACTTGGCAAATAGTGTCAGGGATTAATTTAGAGAATATACAGTGTGTTGCAGCCCTAGGTTGCAAAGTTGGGGGGATTAAATTAGTGACCAGCCAGGAGGCCAAATAACTGATGGAGTCTCACCTCTAATGAACAGCTAACAGTCAGTATAATTGACTGCAGAGCCTCAGAGTCTGGGGCGCTCTTCAGTGAGGGGAAGATGAGAGGAAGGTGTTTGTCTAAAGAGAGGGGCGTTTTGTGGTTGGTGATAAGCAAGGGTGCTGGAGCAAGCTTGTGGGTCTAAGAATAGACGGCAATTGTTGATAATTTGCACGAACTGTCTTATGCACTGTTTTCTCAACAGTCCTTTTATGTGAGGATGGGGGGTCTGGTCAGCTGCAAAAACATATGCCCTGCCAATCCCCATCCCCCACCCCCCCCAACCTCTACCCTCCTGGCCCTGCCAATAAATGCCAGCATCACACCTCATAGGCATGCAGAGGATATATACATCGGGCTACCAAGTGCTGCTCCAAGGAGGTCACCTTCCTGCTAAATGCTGGCGCCCAATTGTGCTAAATGTGATAAGCTCTAATGTAATGTTGCCACAACAGTGGGGCATGCTCAGTCAGCACAACCCACAGGTGGATCTGCTTCCTCTGCCAGATCTTATTACAGCAACGGCAGCTTGGAGCTCCACTCCAAGGATCGACACGACAGACCTCTTAATTCATCTCGGACATCCTTCAGGGGTCATTTAATACTCAGTGGGGAAAACAAAGACATGCAAGCCTTTCCATTTTAATGGAAATGAAAGACCTTGGCTGCATGTCAAACGTTTGCCTCCTGTTTCTTAATATTTTACTGTGTCTTCTCAATATCTGGTAATCTATATAGGCTGCTTATTTTGGTTAGGGTACAAGATACAAATTTTCCTCTTAACACATTTTGCAGCTGGAATTTAAGACTGGAATGATACTTGGAGAATTTAGATGTTATTACAGATGTTATGAACACCCACGCGTCTTTCCTTTCTTTATGTGGCTGAATCAGAATGCAAATCAGAGACTTTGTTTTAATTGCCCCAGTTCTGAATTAGTGTGAAATGGAAACAAGCATAGAGTTGCTGAGTTAGGAAACCCATGGGTTGTCAGATTTATAGCATCACTAGATTTATTGATGCAATAGTATTTCCAAATAGAGATTTATCGGCATTTTACTCCACTTTTGGGGAACTTGTCACCCTAGTACAATAGACAGAGGGGAACACCCAACCATAAATATTAGCCTCGGACACTTTAAAATATTAAGAGCGAGCTGGGAGCCCCGTGCAATAATGTATTCTGAAAGCATCAGCCTTGTAGTGGATTATTTATGTGGGGACCTGTGAAGCCAAAAACAAGGTGTGTCCATGAGGTCTTGTTATTACATTCGGAGCAATAAAAATCTAACATCTTAAATTCAGTCATTCATCGCTTGTGTGCTGCATAGTAAAGTCTAAGCATCTTGCCTGAGAGGTTTGTGTTTTAAGTGAAGGCAAGAAAAAACATTGGCGAGTGGTTTTTCCATGTCCCCTTGTTTTCGCCTTTGATATTAAATAACCTGCGGTGGAATCAAACCTCAGCCAGTGCTCGTCTCATGTGTGGAGTTTTTCATTAGTGAAGACAGCGGATGAATAAGGGGTCTATGTAGCTTGGCCTCACCTCTCTCCATAAATGCTTTTAAACCATGACAGTCATGTCTGTAAATCTCAGCCCAGAGTGCTGCTACACCCTGAGCTACCTCATTTGACAAATAAGCCTCATTCCTAAGTGGAGACAACTTTACACTAGTGTTGCTTTACATTTCTGAAACACCCTTTAATGTTAACACTGAACACACACTGAACGCATTAGCTCACTTTCAGAGTGTCTGACAAATTATTCATATAATGTGAATAATTAATGGGCAGAATGACCACAGCCCTCACACCCACTCGAGTCGAAGCCTAAATCTCAGGCTCTTATATTTTGCTGCTGCGTATGTTCACTTAAGGAAAAGTTATTTTGGTGATGCCTGACGACTCCTGAGATGTCAAAGGACACAGAGAGAGATCGTAGTCTGTCCTTTGAAGTCCAGTCTCCAGTTGACTTGGCTAGAAAAGTACGGGGACCTGTAGACCAGCTGGATTAAATGCAATTTGAAAATGTGATTAGTGGGAACCGCAATGCTTTTAATCCAAATCAGACGCCCATAGGAGACAAAGATTTCCAGTTTCAAAAGCTGGATTGGACTTATCAAAGATCAAAAGGCCTTTGTACATGTTCGTCTCAGTTTGTCTAGACAATGCAACACGCCCTTGCCCACCTGCTTTAATTCTCAACTGACAATGCCCATAGTGTATCTTTGTGATAAATACCCTGTTTACATGCCTCATCTAGTCACTCCGCTGTCATCAACAAAGCATGGTTCACCTTCGTGCGTTTGTGCGCCACTGTCTGGTCTCCTCACACAGGAGAATATCTGGAAAGAATTCATTCAGTTGAGTCCTTGACAGTCCTCAGGACTGCATAATGTTCAGACTGCAGAGGAATGTCATGGTGAGTCAGAGGGATGAAGTCCTGACCTATAATTATTCCCCCGTTGGTCCCTGAAATGGTGGGGTCAGGCCTGGACAGCTGGGGCAACATCCTGCTGAGCCTCTCTGCTACGGGGATGCTGTCACAAAGCAAAATTAGCTCCTATGTGGATCTGGCTCTGTCTCCATTGATGGATGGGTAAAGAAAGGTGTCAAAAACAGGATTGATGATTTAGGACATGGCCTTGAGTTGTGACAAACTGTATAAATTATCTGGAGGCATTGCCTGCCAGTGTAAATGTCAAAGTTTTATTGATGTGGTGACACTGACGGGGTTTGTTTGCTGGGATTGATGTTTAAAAACCACGTCAAAGTCTTCAGAAAACCTGCTGGTGCACACTAAATTTGAGCCAATTAACTCCCATTTTTTTACTTCACATGGTAACAAAATTAAACTATTCCAAGTGTCCTTAGTACTTTTTCATCCTTATCTGAATAGTTTTTTTTTTTTTTTTTTTTTTTCAAGAGATTCTCTGAAGACATGACTGTCCAATCATGGCTTCCTTTGAAGCCTTTTCAACCATTATCCTTGACACAAAAAGCAAAGCACCTACTGGTACTGGATGTCAAATTAAAGCCTTTAATGATAAGTTCTCAATGTCTCATGGGAAATTTCTTCTGGATTACATTGTGAGAAAATGCTTTGAACTTGACATTGAACTTAAGCAGACCTTTTGCCTGCAGACCCCTAAAGTTTGGCTTTGTCTAACCGCTTCATTTCTTCCACTGGGATGCAAAGGGAACATCCAAAACTCAAGGCCAGATTTAAGTCAATGACTACACATTCCAGCAATGTAACTCTATAAACAGAGTCTCCACTGAGAATACTGTCATGATAATCTGTCATTGATCTTAAGTCTAGGAAATAATCAATGGTCAGATGATTATTTATAATGTCACAGGTGATTAAGCCAACTGATGTTGCAGTTCCCGTGTGTGCTACACAACTTTACAGCTTCTTCGAGTTGAGCTGTAAGGGAGTTACGGTTACGAACCAACCAAAAACGTAAATCCAGATGAATACGTCATTTGCATCTGCTGAATGTGGAAATGTATGAAACATTGTCATGTCAGTTTATAAGGTGATGACATGTCAATGTTGCTTTGCAAGTGTGCAGAAAATCAGCTGTTGCTGATCTGTCTTTCGCCATAATCACCAGGTCATTTATGCTAAAGCTCGAGCCTTCCTCTTGGTATCCAACCAAAATAATGTTCGCAGAGAAAAACAGCATAATTCCCAGTCCTTATGGAATAAGGGAAATGGCTTGAACAAGTCATTTACCTCCACTAGTCCTCCACTTGATAGTCCTCTGTATTCACACATCGAAGCTTTACAAAAACACGGCTCTATTAGGACCAAATGTTTACCTTGTCGGAGTGCCGAAGGTGGCACTTCGACCGCAATTAGAGCAAATTGGCTATATCTGCGGTCTGTGCAGGAGTGCTGACATTAGTTCCTCCTTCCGTGACCTCTGAGATGTCTGTTGAGAGATCAAACAAATTCACAGAAAAGCTGGGGTCACCATGCTCTGCTGAAACTGACCAGAGGTTTGCCCTCACCTTAGTGTGGTGACCCTGCTTTCCTGCTTGGGCTGCATGAACTCGGCACACAAAGCTGACTCGCAGTCAGCCTTTCAGATTTCTGTGCTGTTAACATTATTGTTAATCAAAAAGGCCTTGGCCACCGCGGACGTATATTGTGAGAGGGAGAGGAAAGGGTCAAAGTTGCACATTGACTTGATGAATTGGTTATTATAAATGTTCTTTCAGCAGTATGTCTGATGACTGATGATGTTTTTCCTTCTTTTCAACAGAATAATGGATCCTTGGTGTGGTGCCAGAATCACAAGCAGTGCTCCAAGGTAACACCGTTTCATTTCTTCCATGAGTGAGACGCATGCTACATACATGCCTCGTTATCAAAGAATAATACAACATAAAGTGTGCGAGTCACGACAGGACTAGTTTTGTCATGCCTGCGGGATTCACAAGCTGTTGACATAGACTGTCATGAGATAAAAACCATAGTTGATTGCTCCTGCTTTCATAGATACCCATTTGCTCTTGTAATTGGAATACAATTAAATAAGATCTGAAGAGATTAAAGGTGTGTCAATTTATGAAAGCAGAGCGTGATTGTTTTTTTCTTTCTGCTGTCATTTGGAGTTTCACTCGGATGCATTAAAGTATGTCTCCCGCAGGGCTTGTTTGAGTTCTGTGCCCTGTCCCAAAGAAGGTTGATACAAAGCCTGTGTTGACAGCTCCTCTGAAAAGATGGTGCTGACATATTCTATCAGACTCTCCTGGAGATGTTGACAAGGTCCTCAGAGATGCGCTGTATAGACTGTGGACAGAGAACATGATGGGGCTGAACTAAGGAGGATGTGCTAGCGGAGGTCCAAGTAGAAATGCTTGGAAATGCTTTTGGTATCTGTCAAATGCTCTCATTTCCCGCGCGCAGGCATTGAAACCAAGATCCAGCAATGTTAGACCTCTTTGACTCAAAATAGGGCATTCACAACACGCATATTTGCAAGAAGACAGGTTTTCCTTTCATGAAGCATCAGATGTTTCTTTTTTTTCTCTTTTTCTTCGCTTATATGTCCGCCTTATATGTCAAAATAGCTTGGTGAGGACAAATTCGATAACTTTTCCTCGCATGCCTTTATCAGTCTGCAGTTAGAGAGGAATGCATGCTGAGAATTTGTGTAAAACGCATCATTACAATGACTGTGATTAATTGAAAACTCATTAAAATACAGAGCGGCGGCGGTTATTTGTGCTTACTTAATCTGGCTTCATGTGGAGTACTTATTAATCCCAATCAGTGTCTAGTATCAACAGCCTTGCAAAGTGAAATTCCCTTTTTTGAATTTCAAATCGTTTCTCGAGCAATTTGAATTTGTCTTGGATAAAGCCGAGCTATTGCAACAGTGCTTTGTCATGTGTTCTGTACGGGTTGTTTCACTTGTCCTATTTATCACGCACTTAAAGCACATTCTTCTTCACTGTTAACACCACTAAATCTGTACTAATTTGGGGGTGAAATGTCATTGTATAGTGCTCCCCCAGTTCCAACACAGGCACGGCCTTTCTGTTTGGAGTTTGCATGGTCTCCCGAGAGCTCAGGTTTCTCCTGCCATCGAAAACACGCCAGGTTAATGCTGCTCTGACTGTCCTTTCCTGCAAAAAGTCGCACATCCTCTTTGAATAAAGTAGTCAAATTACATTAGTTATATTAGTGAGTACAGTCTGAAGCTCGTGTGTGATCCAAGTTCGTTCTAAAATGTAATGTGTGATTAAGAAAATATGTCATTTATTTTATTTTAAAACTTTGGTGACATTTTGCTTCAGTCAAGCAGGCGAACCTTCTTTGTTTTCACCATAATGCTGTGAAACTTGTTCCTCTCCTTTCCACTGCGATAGCCAACAACAGCTCTTGGCACCAGCCATCCCTCAGTAATTCAGAGTTTTTATGTTTGAAAAAAAAAAAAAGAAAAGAAAAGGAATAAAAAAGCTTTTGCTGGCTGCAAGTCTAAGACAGCATACTGTTTTCATAATCAACCAGCTAACATTGCTGAAACTCTGCAAATATCCCAAAAAACTGCAATGAACTTCTTGGTCTCCCCGCTGTAACAAACATGCCAGTTAGCACTTCTTTATCCTACTTGTAGACTGTAAATACACGAGGCTGGATTTGATGTAAGCCCTTAAAAATAATGATATGTTTGTGTTGCTGTTCTACAGCTGTGATGCTCTGTTCACTTTCCGTTTCAAGGGCTCTCCAAATCGAATTAATTTAATTCTAGGCTTCAATTCAGCCGTTCAGGGTGCGGGCCAGGGCATGGTGCTTAAGTTTAATTTGCACCAAGAAGTCAATATTTTGGTAGCAAACATCACCACACTTCACATCCACATCAATGGCTCGAGTGTGCTCTCAGGGCCTGTGTTTAGCTTGTCAAAACAGAGAGCTATTGTGGCCACTCTGACAATTGCACCAAATGGGCCCATGCTGTACAGTGGTTCCCCGTGAATAGCTCTACAGCCGCTGATTAGCCTCTTCACTTCATGAACAGCTCACAGTCAAACAGAGAAGACAAAGGCAACAGCTTCGGGGGGAGTGCGTTAGGGCAGAAGGCCTGTCCACCCTGGAGAACGGTTAAAGAGCCACTGAGAGCTCCCTGCCTGTGAAGGAAATGCAAGGAAGGGCTGCCTAATAGTTTAGACAAAGATGCTGTGACCCTGTCCATCTGTCTGCGTTTTAGGAAATCAAAGCCTCCTGTTTCCATTTGTGATGAGAAAGTCATCCCGGTCATCTCGTATGCAGTGTCCAGAGTTGGCCCTGCTCTCAGTTTCCCCCATTGTAATGGTAATTAACCTGCTTGCCCTCTCTGCAGAGCCGAGCGAGGTGGCATTTGAAGAGCTCGGGAGTCATTATCATGCCACAACAGTGGGCCAGCAGACAAAGTCTATTCAGCAGGGGAATGCCAGGGAAGTAGACGGCAAGCAGTTGTAGGAGCTATTGTCATTTTGTTTCCCTACTGTTAGAGCTCGCCTCTTGAGAAGTTTGGCTATATTCCCTAAAAGTTAAAAAAAAAAAAAAAAAAAATCACTCCAGGGTGTTCTCTCTCTTTTTTTCTTCTGGTGGGGCAAAGAAAATATATTTTGTGTGCCCACAGCATGGGAGAGCATGCAGAAGAAGCCAAGAAGCTTTCCATGTTCAGAGCGTAGCTGATATTTGCAGGGTGTGCTTCCCTGTGGGTGTGATCCAGGCTCCACATCAAATGCTAGGATAGACTTAAGGCAACTAAATGTCTGCAAGAAAGCTGTGCGCTTCATTACTCAAACTTCTATCAGGGAAGGATGAGAAGAAAGGGCATACTCTATATGCCTAGATAGGTTGGCCTGCAGTAATTCACTGAAAGGCGCCAATCAGAATAACTCCTCAGGAGGAAAGTGGGCTATTTTTCCCTTTTCCCTCCATTTAGGATGATATTTAAATTCCATATTTAAAAATTCCATCCTTTATCGGGGAGATGTTGACTCAGTCCTGCATTTTTCTGTGAGCCAATCATAGCCCCATATTTACTTATCAAGCATTTGCAGGGAGAAAAATCTTTAGAAAGCCAGCATTGTCTGGCTGCCATTCGACGCCAATGAGTCGTGCATGTCTTTCATAGATGCCTTGCGTGTACCAGGTGGCTCCTTTGAGTGATCTTTCCTATCACTCACACCCTAAGCTTCAAATTCCAGAGCAAGAATAAGAAGTGTTTACTCTTTTGGATTACACGCGCCTTCGTCTTCACATGTTGGAAGCTTTGGAGCGGTTTTCCTGAATAACAATCGCTGGAATGCTACTATGTCACATTCAAAAGTGTCTTTCAAAGACACTATCAACCACAACCCCCCCTTCTACCAACCCACACATTTTCTCACGCCAAAATAAAACGATCACACTTCCTCATCACTTGTTCTTTTTTTTTTTTTTTTTCCAGAGTGAAATGAACCTATAAAATAGATCCCAAAGTCTCACCTTATTATTATTTCCTGGTTCCAGTTCATCTTAATTGAAGCACTAAATGCATATTCATCAGAAAAGTGTCACTTTCACTTGAAGCTTTTCTTGGTGGTTAGGACATTTTGAGGTGCACTGAAATGATGTGATACAATGGGTAAGGGTTAGCAGTTTTACAGCTGGGCATGGCTGGGATTGTTAGGTGCTTAAACAGACTTCAAAGCACCTTTTGGTCATGTTGAGGCCAGACATTCATCGCACTTCCCCGTGTTAGTCACATTACCAGCACCGACACCTCAAAGCAAGCCAGGCTAGAAATCAATCTGTCAAGTAGACTGTGTCTGGATTGCCCGCCAGCGTACGTGTAAGCAGAGTGTAATTTTTTTTCCCGAAACAGCCCTAGCCAGTCTGACTTAATTCACTTTCCCATTTCACGTAGTCATATATGTGACCCGAGTGTTCAATTTTGAGAGATCATGTAAAAAGACAGCCATGTATTTTGCCTTTTTTTCCCCCCTTGTATTTTATGTAGTTTGAGGCAGTGTGAGTGTCTGTGTGTGGGTGGTAGAGGAGTGTGAAGCAAGGCTGGTCAGTCCCAGCAGGAAGGACCTGATCTGGACATGGTTGTTAAGTTTCATTGGTTAACGGGGGGGTCGCTTCATTGGCTGCTATCTGTGGAGCTCATTATTCACATGGTGGGTGGCAGGGAATGAAAACCCCCACAGAAAAAAAAAAAAAAAAAGAAACACCAAAGACGTGGCCACAGGAGAGGAGGCAAAGAGGCTGCGAGGCTTGCAGTTGAGACTTTTTCAAGCAGTGAAAGCTCAATCCAGAGCTCGTCTTTGCAATCCTGTCTGCTCAGCATCTGAGTGATGAGTGCGCCAGGAAATACTTCAGGAAAAATATATGCTCGCTATCTTATACCTGTCTGTTTTTATTGATCCCGCAGAGCATAAGGGGCCTTTTTATTTTTTTCTTAAAGATAATCAAAGTTTCACAGATAGCCTGATTTCCCATGTTCTCCCTGTCAGAAAGGATTTAATTCTCTTGAAGGATTAATGTAATCAAAGCTGCAGTGAAATCCTCTTTTAGCAATAATGACCAGTCACACTGAGACAATCTGCCATCATCCAAGTGTTTATTCTCAATCTGAGGACGTATTGGCTGAACATCACAGATTACAGCGTACTTATCACATTAACTTTGCCATCATTTCCTTTCCTAAGATCACGTGTTAAGAGGTGCTGTAGCAAGAATTAATTCGGTGGCTTTATTCGCGGTCGTTGTTTGTATTTTCGTTTCCAGACCGATCGTTCCAACAGTCGCCTTGGTGAAAGAAAGATTAGAATTTAAGAATCTTTAAGCTGATGTACTTAGTAGATGGGGGCTTATCAATTTATTCCAGCTGCACTCAAAGCTGCTACATCCCGCAGATAAACGCCACACTGAGTGCTGTGTGTGATGGTTTCAGAACGATTGAAAAGCAGGGCCTCGATGACCGATGTATCTCTTAACCTTCTGACTCGGAGATGACTACTTCAGCAAAGTAGATTATACTTCAGCTTTTCCAGTCTGAACTTGTATCAGAGATGAAGAGAAAGTCAAATTTTTTTTTTTTTTTGTCTTTTGTTTGCTCTCCACAGCTGTATACTTTATCTTACGTACTCAACATGCCCAGGTTTGCCCTCTGTTTGTGAAGTCTTTGCACTGCTTTTTGAATTGCATGTAAAAGAAAATTCAGTCATCACATCAAGCAAAGAGAATGCATTATATCACTACTTTTTTTTTTTTTTTTTTTTTTTTGTCTGAATGTTATTTCTCAATCTGGATGTGTTGCAATTCAAAGATGCCGATAATGCTGAGGGGCTGTTTAGTGAACACTAGAGAGGGCAAGTAGGATTAGTGAATTTAAAGTGTGTCTGAAACTCAAATAAACAACTGGAGATAGTGGTGGAATGTGACTGGAGCATGGGATTAAGACGGCTTTCCTCCCCTCTATGGCATGTTGTGTTTTACATGTTGTTGGCCTACATTGGCGCAGAATCTCCAGGTCTGGTCTCATTTGATTTGAGATGAAGCAGGAAGGGATTAAGACGGCTTGAATGGTCATTTTATGAAACAAGCCAGCAGAGCTAATGCCTTTTGACTTGTTTACCATGTCCTCAGTCTACAATGGCAGAAATTCATTTTTCATCCCATGCATGGTAAGCAGGAGTTCACTGTTGTCGCCATAAATCAACCGTGTGAACAGTCTGAATAAATGGCTTTGCCGATGAGGAAGTGTTTTTATCGTGCGATCCCGCTTTCAACTCTGCTTCTATACGTCTGTCATCAACACATTATGCGTGATTGTTTGGGTGTAAATACAGTATATCATGCATTGGGCAGATCTGACATGCTTTCCAGAAAACCGTGGAGAGGGTTTGGCTTTCCCATGCCATGTCACAGCAAAAGCTCATGGCGGCCTCTTTATCACCAATCTGACCCCACATGATGGATACATCCTGTTGAGTCTAATTGTCATGAAATGTAAACTGAGCTCAGAAGTAGGTGATAACTGAGGGTCTGGTTACAGCCACTGTAATTTTGACTCCTGTCACTGCAGAACATAACGTGAGACGCCCGTGGACCTGTAAGAAAAGGAGCCCTTTAAAGGGCAGTGGGGCATTGGTGTGTTTGTGTGTCTGGGTGAAACTTCAGAGTCATTAAGTATTAAGTGAACTCCTATTGCATTCCACAGTAGACAAAGCACAATTCTGGCAAAGCTGTGCGGGCTTTTTTTGCTCATAAATAAGGCAGGCACCTCTGATTGTGGGGTAAATGTATAATTCATGCATTGCCCCCCCCTTCCCAACTCCTCCTCTTTTCCTTCTCACTTTCTGCCAAGCTATTGCTATTCAGCTCTTTGTTGTCTGCGCCCTCAACTGCATTTAAATTAATAATTAAAGTGATCCTCAAAGAATGTCTGTGACACCACCTGCTAGCTCACTCAACGTCTCTGAGCCTGGTTTGACAAACAAAATAGAAAGTCTCGAATCGCATAAATTCAGTTTCACCCCACTGGACCTGGAAAACAACATTGTTTTAGTTGGTTGTATTGAAGAGGGAATTATGACACTTTAAATGCTCGCAGCATATGTCCCACACAGGGCTGTAAAACACACGGACATTTGGAAAATATGTCATTATTTGTTTAACAGAAATTTGAAGAAGCCTTTGCAAATCCTAGTCTCAATCACTTAATAGAGTTGTCACATCGTATACTTATGACTGATGGTTTGTTGTGATAGTGGAAAATACCACATTTCCATGTTGTATGGATGCGCCTGAAGATAGATGGAGGAGGGCAGACAGCTACCAGTTTGTTGGAATCATAGATTACCTGGTTTGGAACAAATGAAGTGCAGAAGCACTAAACATGCCATCATTTTTGCCTTTCCTGACTATAGTAATTCTCCACTGACACTGCTAGCCCTGTGGGTTTCCTGTTAGTTTGCAGAGGTTTATGTAATCGCAGAACAAAACGCCTCACAGTAACTGCTACAGCATAGTTTTCTTTCTTTCTTTCCCCAAAAATAACAGGCCAAAACTTCATATGAATAAAAAATGCACTTCCATCCCAGCAAATAGCTTTTCTGTTGCCTCTGAAACAATAAAACCAACATAAATCTTACAGCCCTAAATAGAATTAGTGGCATTTACGTAAGCAAGCTCCTGCTTATGGGGAAAAAAAGAAAATTGTGAGGCTGTATAGAGTTGCAATCTCACATCTCAAGTCAGCACACTGGATCTTTTTGATCTACACGATCCACCCACTGTCTGCGCAGCACACACCTGTGCTAATTTACGGCGGTGCAGAAATTAAATACGCGATATCTCATGGACTATAAGGTCACATTAGGTTGAGGAAATGGCGTGTCTAGACTTCATAACAGCTCAGGACGAGGATATCTTCTTCCTGATTTACTCGCTGTATTTTTACAGTCACTTTGAAACATAATGGCACGTCAGAGATATATTGGAAGGCTTTACTAGTGTATTATTTTACAGTCCATCAGATCACAGCTCGTGCTCTTGATGAAATATGTTTTAGCCTGGTTAACGTGTAATGTGAATCTCGCTGTTGCTCTCTCTCTGTCTCGCTTACTGTTATTTTTCTTAATTTTTATTTTTATAGATTTTGGATTAGACTGAAGCTCATTTTTAAAGCAGCTTAAAGGAGGGTCAATGTTAGAGAAAACAGGAAAACCCTTAAGAGTAATGGTCAGTATTATGGCTTTACTGTGAGAAATAGTGATGCTCAGAGTATGCCAAGTCATGCTTGCTGTCATGTAGAGATTTTTGAAAATATTTATATGTTAAGATTTTTCTTTTTGGAAAGAGGTTTTGAGGTTTGTTAGCTTCAGCAGCCCACATGTGAACATTTTGATGCACTACTTTGTAATTTTGAGCAAACTAAAAATCTTTTTGGTTTAGAAGGTTTGGACTAGAACACCAAATACAGTTAACTACGCAGAAATATTATAACACCACAAACACAGTCTAGTTCAGTAACTTACGTTCAGTAACAAATTTCAGTTGCTAAAGTTAAATGTGCATTCCCCGACTGGTTGGTGAGTGCTGGAGGCTTCTGGCTGACACTAGATGAAATCAGTTGCCAAGATCTAGCTGCACCAAAAACCTCCTATTTATCAGTTTTGTCACTAGCAGATTGCAACCAACACCTGTAGTTTGCATGGAAAATGCTAACTTGTCTGCAAATACTGGCCAACTACTTGGCCAATATGCTGTATATATCTCCTGATGTGGTGACACAAACTGTAAATGGAGGATCTTTTCCTGCAAATTGCATGTTTAAAAGGCACGATTCTGTTTCCAGGTTGTGTCGAACTTTAAGGTTTCACTTCTGCTCAGCAAGTAGTTTGCAGTCATGTTGTCGTCTTTCATGCAAACTGCGAGTAGCCATTGCAATCTGTCCCTCACCAAAGCAATTCCAAGGAGCTTTTCAGTGCAGCACCACACACCTCTTTACACCTAGTCAGTGCCAGCAGCCTTTGGCAACCAGTTGCCAACCAGTCTGGGAATACACGTTTCCCTAGTGAGTGTTAGTTTCAGGTTAGTTGCTGACCAGTCTCTAGGCCTGTGTGACTGGGACCTTAGCTCAGGTGAAGCCTAGCAGAGAGCTAACGTCTGTAACTATCTGTGTCAGCATAGAGCTGTCACTCAGAGTGGCCACTTCCTTAAATGTGAGACTTGGAAATATATTTAAATGGATGAAAAAATCACATAGTTATGTAGGGGGAAATCTGCAACAGAGATTATTTTGTTGTTGTTATTGTTGTACCAGGCTCTAATGCTTTTTATTTCTCCTTTAAAGCTGATCATGTTAAAATGGGAGTCGGTGAGGATTGACTCACTTTTGAAGCCAGCTTCAAGTGGCCGTTTGAAGAACTGCAGGCTTCAGCACTTTTGTGTTGTCTGTATTTTTTAGCCCTGCAGGCTGCCACTCAGTTTCGCCCTTCCTCCAACTTGATTAAAATTGTTTTTCTAGATCTAGAGAAGAATTTTCAGCCTTATACCAAGATTGTATAAAAAGTAAAAATGTGATCCAAGCTGCATAATGTCACTTGAGGCCTGCTCTTTTTGTCTCTTGATTGACATTTGTTTAATGACTTTTTTTTCGTATCGGTGCAGTTGCCTTAGAGCTGGCACAAAACGTGTCAGTTACACTGTGCTTGGTTACAAACACGGCTTGGAAAACACACAAAGATGAACCCAGACAAAAGCTGGAGGCAAGTAAAAGTTCAGTGGCCATGTTTGCATAAGATATCTTACATAATTAAAAAAAAAAAAAGAAAAAGCTAATTCTTTGTCAACACTGCAGTGCGAGTCTCATGTTTTCTCATGTTTCTACTTTGGAGAGATTTTTGGAAAACATTGATGTGAACATTGTGGCTTAGTTCAGATGGATGGCCAAAAATGAGTTTTCGAATTTATCAGGTCTTACCTGGCCCTTAGAGTGAGAGGGAGTGAATGAAAAGCTGAGATAGAGAATTGAGAGGAGATATAACAATTTAGGAGAATCTGAGCAAGTTTGGGGGGGGTGACAGCTGAATAAAAGTGAAATAGAGTGAGTGAAGAGATGGAGTACGTGCCTGTTTCGCTAGAGGAGAGAGCAAACCCAGCAACTTACTCCTGGATGGGTCGATAGATATGAGCCGGGAGCTGCTGGAATAATTGAGTACAGTCATTGGGAGTGTGAAAAGCACCAGGGCAGCAAAAAATAGCCATAACTCAATGAGATTGGAGGTGAGATTTACAATGTGTGTGTGATCAACAACAAAGATTCCACCATATCTGAGTCAACCAGAGCAGGTAAAAAAAAAAAAGCTGTGGCTTCATCCCAAGGAGCAGCAACGGCACCTTGTAAATATTTGTTGGCAGCACTCAAGCTATGACACTCACCATCAGTGCCTGGATCGATACCTTCATCTCCCAGATGTCATCTCTAAGCTTTTGGGATAGTGGTGGGAAAAAATCTACAGGGACCCGTGTTATAGCAGGTTGATTGGAGGGAAAGCACAGGTATCCACATAAATTTGTGTCTGCTGAATTTTCATTTACAAAATGACAGAATCAGTCATAGCTGGCTCACACAGCTCCACGTGACTGTACAAATATGTTCGAGCAATATGGGAAAATGTCATCCGCATCAGTTTGAATTATGGCTCCTGTTTTGTGTACACTGTGTATTGTTAAGCCTGGGGCTACCTTGACTGGTAGCAGTTCATGCTTCATTAACTAAAACAATACACTTGTGTGACATTTTCTGTATGCACTTTTCATAGTTTATGTTATTCCAGTCACTCACTTGGGGCAGTAAACATTTTACAATGGGTGGAGATAACCATGCGATGACTAAGAAAGGCAGTTCCATGCACGGCAGACCCCCCTCCCTCGCTCTATCTCCCTTCCCTTCTCAGTCCCTGTGTCGCCCCCTCCCAGCCTCGTCTCAGGCATGAAAAAGTGAAGATGGGCTGTGGCATTGGCTGCCATTCAGCCCGACTCTCTCATCGGCCCCACAGAATGCCTTTCAGGGTCCCCCAGAGTAACAACTGCTGCGTTTTATTACAGCGTGAAATGGGGAGTGAAAGAGCGCTCTGGATGTTCCTACTTAACCATGCAGAATGTGTCACCATTGGGCAGGAAGATAAGAGGACAAAGGGGAAATCAGCCGCCCAAATGCTTTTGTTAAGGCTAACAGCTCAAGTCCATAGAAACAACCCCATGCTCTTGTTTACATCTCTGAGAAAAGGAAAGCATTTGTGTTTTTTGGGGGGTGAAATTTGTCCTGAAATATGTTAACATTCCATAGAATAATTACATGCATTTCTTGTGATACTAAAACAGATGGTAGCTCCGATGCCAGCCTGAGAAATTTGCTCGAGGGAGCCCCGATGCTGTCACCCAGAACCAGCACATACACTACGCCCCAGTCAATTATGTTCTCCACTCTAGTTCAGTGGTGTAGCTTTTCCAGTTTATGTTTCGGAAGTTAAACATGAGCTGGTGGTGGTGCAAGAAATGTAAATGTTTGAGTACTTCAAATCTCCAGAGGATCCACTGATACTCACCGGAAGATCATGCCGTGGTGCTATTCATTTAGGAACTTTTACACAAGTTCTAGATATAGATAGACTGTCCCTACAAACCACAAACCACTGTGATGGCACCCACTCATTTATGATGTCCCCGATTTTAATATTTGCTTGGCACCACTTTGGTGTTTGGAGTCATAAGCGGCTATTTCTGCATCCGTTAGCATTCATAAACTGTACAAGTGCATCTCAAAGACACAGATACCAGCTAATGAGGGGTGAGTAACATACAAATAGAAAAAAATGTGTTGGATGACCCCCCCCCCCCCCACTAATGTGACCTAGTGTTTTGAAGCATTACACATGGACTTGGCTTCCAGGATAGAAAATTAAAGCCATAAAGCATTCTATCAGAAGGCCACCAGATGGCGATAGCAATGGTTGCATAAAGACTCTCAATCCTATAGAAGTCTATAGAAATATGGCTTTCTGCCTTTACTTCTGTACGTGCTTTCCTGCTAAATTTATCAGTGTAGTTACTCATTTTGGGGTCATAATGAATAGAAAATGTAATTTATTTTGTAAGTTTTAGTCATATTATTTTTCAAAATGAAGGTAATGTTTGAATCACAACTCACTGGCCAATGAGTGTGCAGTTTGCACGGTTTTAGTTTCAGGATCCAATACAGTTTTCACACAGGGGGAAGTAAGACCACATAATTTTTTTTGTATCAGGCGGTGAACATGTTTATTCCTGCATCCAAGTTTGCATTTCTAACCTGGAAGCTGCAACTGATTGCTTTTTTTTTTTTTTTTTTTTTAACATTGGCGTCATTTTCCAGCCCTAGACATTTCCATTTGTTAGTTGAGTTGGGATTTTTTGTTTGCTGTATTTAATATTTAGTTTAAGAATGCCCATTGACTAAAGGTCAGCAAAACAACATTTTTAAAAATCAATGCATTTAAAAATGAAGCTACTTTCATTTTTCTTATTCACAAAAGGTCACCATAGCCAGTAGCTCTAGAGGATTGATTTGGCAGACTTCTACACTGGACACCCTTTCTGAAGCAACCCTAAAAGCAATTGTGTCTCCTTCTGGGCTTTTAACTGGGGCTCTGGTGCTTGTTAGTTCTTCTGTTTTTCTACATTCGACTGTTTCAATAAGGTGAGTGTGTGTGTGTACCAGCCTGGGATGGGGTGGAGGTGGCACACCCTTAAGAAATTACACAAGAGTTTATAGAAAATAAGTCTTGGCCCATCCAAAGGATTAGTCTGGCAGCATTAGTAACATGGTTTAGATTGAGCACCAAACTGTGTAAATAGGAATCAGGTCTTTGATTGATGAGCACACCTTTGTAATTATATCCAGGCATCCTATTTGCTTTGGCAAGACATCTGTCGTCGGTCCTCATCTTCCCTCCTTAAATGTCAGGTTGGGAGGTGTGGCTGTGGAGAAATGCTGACAGACTGTCAGTTTTCAGCACACCTGCAGGGAGCCCTGCCTCAACACAGATGCTTATCTTTGTGTCGTTTATGATGCAGCCACTTGTACAGCAAAAACAAGTTCCCGATAGAACTGTGCAGCTTTTTGCTAGTTAAGAACTTTTGCCCCGAAGAGTTACGTTTATTAAAATAAAAAAAAAAAATAAAAAAAAGGAAAGAAAAAAGACTGAGGGTGAGACAACACTAAACCCACAGCCAGCATTCTGATCTGTGTTGCAATATCCACGGTACGCAATGTGCTGTGTTAATTCATGCTGCTTGGCATGCTGCTCTGAGCATCTCGGGGTAACGATGATTCTATTTTCACTCAGTGCAGTTGTGATTGTGGTGAACCAGAAAGGGTTTCATCCTCAAGAAAAGTCAATGGAATGCATTCTGGCCATGCACACAAGATCGTTCAGTGAGTAAAATGAGCTTGATCCCCAGGCTTATGTGTGTATGTTCAGTGATTTGTAGAAGGGATTTTGGGGGCTTTAACATGTGCGTCTACTGGCAGAATATCCTTTAGACACCGGTGAAGCACACAGTTATTGCCTCAACACCTCATTGGTGCAGCGTGGGGCTCGTATATGAGCCTGGGATGCTGAGGTTTGCTGCTGCTGCGCCACAGCCTCTGCTCCCGCAGGACACAATTGAGAACAGAATTAATGATATAAGGTCACCATATTATGAATAGCAGATGATTTTAAAACGGCATAGAATGAGGCATGACTTGGACAGCGCAGCTAAGCTCGTATGTCATCTTAAGTCTCCGAGGTGTTACAGCGGTTTCACCTGATCAGCTCTGTAGAAACCACATTAGTTTCTCTTGGAGCTCTCTGCTGTCATAACCCGACAGGGTGTCCAATTTTTTCCTCTTGGCACTTTATATTTTATATTGCTGGAGTGATATCTATATTGCTATGAAGTAATTAAGAAAATACCTTCCCTCCCAGCCTTCTCCTCCCCTGGGAAATGGCCTGTTTAGCACTCAACACACTGTCCACACAGAGGTTGTCAGCTGCTTGAGACAGGGTTGGGTAAAGGAGAGACCCGGCAGAGAAGCAGAGTGCTGGCAGACGTGCGCACGGTCCTGATTGCAGCTTGCTCCTCCAGAAGCAAGGTTTATGTTTCATCATGCGCCCGTCCACCACACTCCATAAAAAGCAAATAAACTGTTCTCTGGCAATGGCATAATAATGACAGAGCCGGCTAATGAGTGAATTAAAGAGTAATAACTAAAACTCTGGCTCCCAGCCTGAGATGAAAAAATTCTTACCTCAGCTCCAGTGTTTAATGCAGTCACTACAGTAGGTGCCCTGATTTAATCATTCTGTGTGCCTTACTCTTTGTGTTCTTCTCATAATCTGTATCCAGGGGTCTCCTTTTCTAACAGAAAGTGGACTTTTGCTAATGGCAGGTATCCATGTTATATTTGCCTCTATTACTTGCCGGCATATTGAACTGTCCTGGATGATGAATGTAGGAGAAAGCGTTGAAAATGTACTGTTGTGCCTACTTTAGCTGCACTGTAGCTGGTGAAGGAGTCTAAATTAAACAGGGTTGAATGAGTGGCTTTGGCAGGTCGTTGGTGCGGTTTGGGCTGCTCCCAGTGCAGTACAGAAGCAGCCTGGCAGCGGTTTGACTGAGCTCGCTCTTCTTTTTCACACCAGCTCTCAGCGGCCAGGAGCAAGAGCACATAAGACCCTAGCTTTTCTCAAACCCAATCCGAACACATTCCTTTTTCTGCAGCGGGATCTGCCTGATTCTATCGGACACGCATGGACCTTTTTTGTTATATTACATTCACCTTTATTGAATTTGATTCGTTCGGGGTGAGCAGCTGCGTATAAAAGAAAAAAGGAGTGTGGACTGGAATCCTGAACTTTAATTTTAAACGTTATCTTCCCGAATTATGTTTGGCAAAACGACTTAGAGCTACACTTTACGCTGAAGTTTTTCTTTTATCCCGCGCCGATTTCGAGCATTCAGTAAATTTGTTCCGCGTGTTAAAAAAGGGAATCCCAGGAACATTAAACCAAGTGTATCATTTATTAAATGCTCTCTGTTCAGCATGGTAAAAAGTAGGGAGCTTAGTGCCAGTGCCAAAGTGTATCAAGCCCAGACATGTACAGGGGAAGTGGCAGGACGAGAAGGAGGCGTAGACAGCATGGGAGGCTACTAGTGTTAAGGCGTGAAGAGAGAATCTGTCAAGGCCTACACCAAGCAAAACCCAAGCAAGAGCAGAGTTTTTAAGAGACAGCCTGCACCTGACAGACAAACTTTCTCCCATATCTGCTTTTGTAGAGGACTGTTTGCGCCCTTTGACGGTTTGGCCATTATCCGTAGCAAAAAGTGGTGTGTTTGGTTGCTGCAAAGGTGGTAGGGGAAGTGCCTAAGCGAGGTGCCTGTCAGCCCACCACAAGTAGGCACCATCTCCACAGCACTAACACTTTGATGTGGCTGGTTCTTTGAAGAACTGACACCCTTCTCCTTTTCACAGTGCCTGGAGCCCTGCAAGGAATCCTGGGACCTGAAGGAAAACCAGTGCCAAGATTTATGTGAGGTATGTCACTGCCACAAATGCTGCGGTTGCCTCAGATTTTGAGCTTTTGAGGGTTTTTTTTTCAGGCCCAGTGGGAAGATTTAGTAAGAGGAAAGTTTGAAAAGGGGTGTGAAGCAACTGGTTTTGCACTGTAACGACACCCTCTGTGAGCCTAAGCTGTTTAATGTACTCGCCGCTCCAGTGAGTCATGAGCAGAAATGTAAACAGGAGAATCACTGTTAGCTCACAGCCCTGCCTTAAAAAAGTAGTCTGACTTATATATTTTTTTCTCCCCTTCTCCTTCCCTCTTCTTCCTCAGCCCCTCTTTCCCAAGAAACACTACGAGTGTCTCACTAGCTGCGAGTTCCTAAAGTCTGTGGAGGGAGTGAAGCAGGGTGACTGCCCTGCCCCGGAGAAGGCCAGCGGCTTCGCAGCTGCCTGTGTGGAGAGCTGCGAGGAGGATGGAGAGTGTTCAGCTGTCAAAAAGTGCTGCTCCAATGGCTGTGGCCACACCTGCCAGCTGCCAAAGAATCTCTACAAAGGTGATGCTGAAGGCAGATAAAATCAAACATTATTTTATCGTATTCTGCAACAGTACATCGCCGTGTAAATCCTTAAGAAGTCATATATGGTTCATTTGGCAGCCCCTGGTTGTTTAATGAATACAACAGCAAACACTCCTTGAGCTGCTGCTTTGTTCAACCTCTAACCGGGGTATCGGTTTACAGTAAAAGCAGCCATTTCGAAACAAGTCATTTTGTTTGACCTGGCTTCGTCCCGGCCACGACACAAGCAGTTTTCCAACCACAGCAAGGCACATTAAAAGTTTTTTACCTTTCCGAGGAGCCGGGGCGGCACAGCGTGTTGCTTCTAAGTGCCGCTGCTTCCTGTTCCATTACCGAAATATTTAACAAGATTTACCAAGGAGAAGACATGTCTTGGTATATTTTTGGTAACTAATACAGGTGACAAATGCACTGCGTTTCCTGTGACGGCTTCACGTTTAAAGCCTGCTGTGTTTTCCCATGCTTTAAATGTGAAGCACCACTGGTGGGAGAGTAAAGTGTAATCAAAGACGCTGTTATCGTTCAGACAAAACCAAATCAGTCAAGCCTGATTAAATGTAGAGCATCGCTGGAATAACTAGACCTCCCACCAACAATCAAAACGACTGCATCAGAGAAATCATTCCTGAATGTAAATAAACTGACAGCCTAATGCTGACAAATGTTGTCCACAGATATAAACAAGGTTTGTCAGAAATGGCAGTCTTAAGGATCGTAACTTCCGCATTCCTAAATTGCCGCATTAATAGCAGTTTATAATAAGTCAGAACATAAGTATTAAAAGGTTACATACTGTGTATTGTAAACAACTCTGTCTGTGATTTCCTTATATATCAGCACCTTTATTTGCTTGTTTCAGGCTTGCAATTAACTGCGGTTCTGACTACACACATTAAACTCTAGACATCCAAGTCCCCAATTTAGTTTCCTTTTAAGTGGTATTTTGTATCAGCTTGTTCCAGCTGCTCGTTGAAGCCATGTCATGCTCACTTTGAATTGAACATCGCACCTAAGACTTAATGTTTTTCTGTTCCATTTCAACTGATTCTTTTCCAGATGTCTTGTGTACATTTTTATAAATATCTCTGTAAAATCCAGTGAATTTGAAAGCTGTTTGATTGTGCAGCATTGGTTTAATTAGTTGCCGGCAGAACATTTGAGATCAATGAACAGAGAGAGGGAAACGTTTAGATAAAATGCTCAGTTAAAATGCTCTGTGACAAATGAGAAGGCTCTAAAAATAGTTATTTAATAAACATCGTTCTTTATTTAATACTTAATTATTGACAGGGTAATAGTCAGCAAGGTTGACAGACCTTAAGGGACAGTGTCTAAACATCAGGTTGTGAGCACAGATTAGCTAACTGTCAGTCACTTGGCACACAGTACTATGGAAATGCTCGAGCTATCCCTCATTTCTTTCTATTTTGCTACCAAAATGTGAAATAAATGCAACGATTTCTTGAAACTTGCAAACTTGAATGGAATTAGAATATATTAGGCAAAAGCAAATTTTGTTTAATTCTAACAAGCTTGAAGGTGCATATTTGGAAAAAAATTCAAATTTGGATTCAAAACTCCATAAAACCTGTAGCAACAGGTTTTATGGAGTTTCCAGCTCAGTTCTTGTATAATCTGGCATACCTCAGCCTCTTCTCCCTGTTTCTCTTCCTTAAGAATGGCTTCTTGACATCTCTCAGGTCCCGATTTTTAAAGACTTTCAGATATTATTCACCTGCTGTAGATAGCGTTTGTTATTATCATTAATATTATTATTATTATTATTATTAATATTAATCGATTTTTTTTAGGCCTTTTTCCACCTCCACTGGGACTCCACTGTCCTGTTTGTCTTAAGGACACACTCCACACCATGATGGGAGAATCACCTTTTTGGGGGCGATCGTGGCTCAAGAGTTGGGCGTTCGTCTTGTAGTCGGAAGGTTGTCGGTTCGAGCCCCGGCTCCGACAGTCTCGGTCGTTGTGTCCTTGGGCAAGACACTTCACCTGTTGCCTACTGGTGGTGATCAGAGGGCCCGGTGGCGCCAGTGTCCGGCAGCCTCGCCTCTGTCAGTGCGCCCCAGGGTGGCTGTGGCTACACTGTAGCTTGCCATCACCAGTGTGTGAATGGGTGGATGATTGTGTATAGTGTAAAGCGCTTTGGGGTCCTTAGGACCAAGTACAGTGCTATACAAATACAGACCATTTACCATTTTTGTGTCTGTCAAATTGTGATTTTTGTAGATTCAACTAAAGAAGAAAAAAAGTGTTTTTGTGACAGTCTGCTAGTAACAAAGACACAACACTAGTTCTTCCCTTGAGTTAGGGGCCTTTTTAAATAATGGAATCATTCATAGCCACAAACAAACTGTAAATATGGTGAGGTACAAGGAATGGAGAAAAACTTTGCAAGGAGAAGTATTGCAAGAAAGTCTCCTTGGAAGCAAAATATAAAGAAATGAGAAGTGGCTCAAAACTTTTGCACACTATTTATTTAATTATTTATAATAATTGCTTAGTATGGCTTATAAGAAGGACTAGATTACATAACACGGTTCATCAGCCTAATCTTGCATACGCTGCTTTTCGACTTTTCCTGTTCGTTATGTGGAGTCTCATATCTGGTACCGGTTCAATGCAGCCGTCGTGTTTTTTTTTAATATGATTAACTGCTTCAGGTTGCATAATTTTCATAAATACCGTTGAACCAATTAATCCCTGCCTGTTAAACATTATTGTAAGTCTCAGTGACGCAAACACAGATAATCTTGCAGGGTTTTTGACAACTGCAGTAAGAACCTGAAAATCTTTATTTCATCTCTTTGCATTGTGCTTCACCCACACATCCCTCATGCCATTTCAGCTGGAAATGGGAATGGATATTCAGCATTGAATTTGCAGGATAAGCTTGAGGGTTTCATAGACACAGATGTACCCAAGAATCTTTGCTCCAGTAAAATGGTTTAATAGTGCTGCCCAAGGCGACTTGATGTACCGCGGGTGCTGAGTCGTTATGTGAGAGAACCCAGGGCCCTTGAACTCAGAAGATTGGAGCTGGAACTGCATTATATACGCTGTCAGCACACAATTGCTGGCACCCTGAGGCCATAACAAAGTTCAGGAGATGAAGCGGTGGTAGGAGAGTCTAAATTAAGCTTTGAACCGCTCCACTGATAGACCGTAGTGCATGCTTTGAATCACACTTTAAGCATGGTTTACTGTGTAGCACACTTACTATTGCATGGCAGGAGCATGTGATATGTCAGTTTGAGCTTGTGCACACAGTAGAACATGGAAGCATTTATATTTGATTTGATCTTGAGGGACGTCATGGTGGATGTCATGCACTAAAAGGTGTACAGCACCCTAATCTGGGAAAGATGAAAGCTGGCGTGACCTTGAGAATTTCTGTACACTGACCGAGTCAATGAAAACCATTCACGGCACGGCGAGACCTTCATATCGAGCAGCCTTCCCGCTGATTTAGCCCAAACACTGAGCTCGTGATGGGTCGCCTTCAGCGCTGCATTTACACTGAATTACACCAAGTATTCTGGTGAAAGTCTGGATGGAATTCCTGTCCCGGTCCTCAGTGTTAAAGGTCTAATTAGATGCTCATGCCTTCAAGAGTGTAATTGTTTCTGTGTGTGCGCGCAAGTGTGCATGTAGTCTTCACCATGATGAGCCTTGATGCTGGAAGCCATTAGCAAACATAAGCGGGGAGAAATGGAGCGTTTCCCCCCACTGAGATCACTCTCAGATGTGTGTGTTTGTGTGTGTGTTTGTGTTCAGGTTAGGGTCCCAAGTTAATGTCAAAGTCCCTGAGAGAGACCCCCCCCCCAAAAAAAAGGAAAAAAAAAAAGAAAAAACTTAAGTCTTGAAGACACTGGACCCCCTGAGTTTTTGATGTTTAACAAACTTTCTTCTTCTTCTTCCATTTTTTATTTTTTTTGCACCAATAAGTTCCACATCATCCACTGCTCTCCAGCGTTGCCTTAGTTTTATTTGTGGAGAAGTTCCTCATATAAAATATGCAGTGCGTATAGAAATAGAAATAACTAGCTTATTAGACAGTCTCTCCTTTTATACTTCTTTCATTTTCATATTGTTCTCTCTAGTTTTTCTCATTCCTGGGAAGAATTGGCTCGACATGCGACACAAGCCTGCACGTTTTGCATGTTTTCTATTTCTGAGACGAAAAAAAAAAAGAAGAAGAGAGAATGTCAGAATTTAATTAAATGTAGCCATAGTCGCGCTGTCACAACAAGTCAGTCAGTCCACAAGCCCCCCTCGCATTACTGTAAATCATTGTGCTACACGGAGTATTTACACTGTTTTCCTCACCCCCTGTAATTAGAGCAGTCATTATGACAGTATGTGCGTGAGTATTGAGAATTATATTCCTGGAGTGTAATTGTTGGCATGATTAAGACATGAATGAACGCTGTACCCTTGATCGTGCTTCAGCAACAGTTGCATCATGATTTGGAGTAAGTGTGTGGCAAGGAGAAGAAAAAGAATGAAGCGTGATTTTTCTATTTATTTATTTATTTTTTTGGACCAAACCTGTCTCGAAGGTTATCTCACGGAAAAGCATTAATTGTCCTCCTACGTATTGTCAAAAAGACGTGTGTGCGTCTTTGTATTTTCGTGTGTAGCTTTGCGAGCACTTGTGTGACTTTGTGGGAAGATGAGCGAAGACAGAAGGGGAAGAGGAATGCTGCGGTTACCTCGGTGTTGATTATTGCGCAGGAAATATGACACGTTTGTTCGCGCACGCTCTGCTGTGGAGCTGTGAAACCACAGCACAATGACCCCCAGCTGTTAGTATGAAGAAAGCTGTTATCAATGGGACAAAACAAAGTACTGAGTCCTTATGCATATGACTCAAGGGGTCCTCCTTCCAGGATTCTTGCGCATCAGTCACTTTTTCATGCTCTGCAAGGGGGCTGAATAGACATATAAGCTTATCAGATGCTCTGAATGCAAATTGCACTCTTATGTTGTTTACCGACATGTTAGCCTTGAGCGTGGAGTGATGCCGATCATAAATGCGAAGCAGCAGTGAGCCGTTCGGCAGCGACAGAGGTCCAACATAATGTTCTGAAGTGCTAGGTGATTTATGGAGAACTGTTGGACGTGTTGGGCCTTCTCCTGTAGTTCCAAACTTGCTTTTCCAATCTCCATCTCATTATCACCGTGCCCGACGCTCAATCAACAACTCACTACGTGTCCAGTGCAATAAATTTACTTGAGAGAGTCAGTCTGACTTGGCAGAATGTTTGGCCGGTCCCGCACTTAATAAATCTCTAATTTATTGCACATGGCCGCACTGACTTTGACTGAAAGGCTGAATGTGAAGTTCAGTGATGCAAATTAACGCTGCATGCATGTGCGCGGATGCTTGTACTGGATTATTTTGCGTCTGCGAGCGAGAGAAAGAGAGCATACCTAAATGCAAACTGCGTGTATCATCACTAAGAAACGCAGCTACTAAAACACAGGAAATCTCCCAATCTGCCACAGTAGAAAGACGACGTTGTTGACCCGCAGCATGTATTTAATCTTTTGCGATGAGATCATGTCTCATTTTGAAATCTGTATCTGTCCAATTCAGAGTCATTCATATTTCCAACCTACATTAGTCAGGAGAGGAAAACAAGACATATCACATATAATTTCTCCAACAATGTTCCACACAAGTGGTGATATTAATCCTTGTCAGTGTTTCAACATCCTTTCTTGTACTTTTAGGAGTCCCTCTGAAGCCGAGGAAAGAGCTGGTGTTCTTGGAGCACCCGTCCGGTCAGCTGGAGATCCGCTGGTCCTCCAAGTTCAACATATCCGTGGAGCCTGTGCTGTATGTGGTGCAACGCCGCTGGAACTACGGTATTCATCCCAGTGAGGATGATGCCACGGAGTGGCAGACAGTCGCACAGGTAGAAACCGATGCACCACACAGATAAAATACTGGAGAATCCCATAAATGCATGAAGTCTGTCGTGCGAGGACTCCTTCTCGTCACATTTGTATCCGAATGAATTTACAGTTTCACGTGTCCCAGCATGCCACAGCTGCGAAACTGCTGCTCTGCACTGCAGCATGCGGTTGCACGTTCCTCACGGTGTCTTTGATAGTTTGGCAATGAGAAACAGAGATGAATGATGTGGCAGCACACTCACATGGGGCTGTGACCCTGTGTAAACCCTGACCCCTGTGGTTTGCTCCCCCCACCCCCATCTGTCCCTCAGACTGCAGAGGAACGCATCCAACTGGCTGACATCAGAGCTAGCAGATGGTACCAGTTCAGAGTTGCAGCCGTCAATGTCCACGGGACCCGCGGCTTTACTGCACCCAGCAAACACTTCCGCTCCTCCAGAGGTCTGTGTGTTTATCTGCATATCCAAGTGTCTGTGTGTGTGTGTGGCCTTGCCTTGTGTGTCGGTTCCTTCCCTCCATTTGTTATGTTTGAGACCTTGGAACAGGTGAAGCCTCGGGGAAGTGTTTTAAGCAGGTCTATTTGGTAAATATTCCCTCTGAATGTCAGCTTACAAGCCTTCTGTATTACCGACTGAGACATTTTCGGTTTCGTGTATCGTGTGTCCTAAACACTTCAGTCCCGCAGCTCCATTAGGCAACAGCAAATTGATTATGACTGAAACACGACTGGTTAAGCCAAACACACATTTATTAAATTTGAATTATAGCTTTAGACTGTTTAAATATGTTTATTTAAAACTAAATTTGGGATTTCAAACCGCTGAATTCTTTCATATACTGCGTTAAACCTGAATTGTAAATAAATGTCTCCCGTCCAAAGTTTCCACACGTTTACCCAGCGAGCTAAACGAAATTCACGCTGATGCCAAGTGGAATGTGAGTAATGAGGAGTGCCTGGGTGCACAGAGCATTCATTTTCTGTATTGCAATGAGATCTTTACTTACATCTTCAAAGCAGGGCTTTCCCCTTTTTACAGTCATATAAAATGTAATAAGTCTGAATTAGTCAGGATACAGCAGGTTTCAAATGAATGCAAGTGTTGTCTTGCTTCCAGACAAAGTGATGTAACCCAGCCACATTTCAGATCTTTGCCACAGATTAGTGAACTCTGATGGCATCCCGTGTTACTACTGGGACATTTTAAATAGCCGTGTTGTATTGCAGATGGCATTTGTTAAAGTCACGGACAGTTGTTTTGTGGTTCTTCAGGGATTACAGGATTGTGAGTGTAACACTGTGTCTACAGTGCATCTGATTTATATCAGATATTGTTTGTTGGCAAGGCAGCAGGTTTTACCGTTATGCCTTCATTGGCCTTGAGCTAAGTGTCTTTAGATGTATATCGTGAAACATATACAAGGCATAAACTGTTCTCTAGTGGAGTACTCGCCATGTTCTGCCAAATCCTAGAAATGGTACAAAGTACAAAACGTATTAGTGTGTTTCCTGGTGTGTTGACCTGTCCTGTCAATCCTTTGTCATGCCGTAGCTCCCCGAGGCATTTTGAAAGGCTTTCAGACCAGGTGGGATTCTGCTGCAGGAATGGAAGCTGACCTCCAATCAGGCCAATCACTGCGAGAATGTTGATAGATTGATGAGAGCTGCCACGGCTTTGATGAAGTCCCGACCATTCTGTCATGCCGCTGTTATTTATATAGTTCGGTCATATCATCTGAATGCAATTTCACACTACTATACTTTGTTAGGGCAATTTGTAAAAGCTGACTGCTTATTTATATTTCATGGCCAGCATCAGCTGGTTTGGAGAACCGATGTGTCCGATTGTGTTTTTTAGAGTGGATTAAATGTGTTTCAGGTGGGAGAGGGCAGGAGAGAGGAAAGCCAACTGGGTTGTGGCACGAATCATTTTCTCATTACAGAAAGACCGTTCCCCTTCTGGTCTGTCATCTGGCATGTAGCCCTGCCTGTCCTCCTGCACCAGGCTGACATCGGCCGACAGCAGTAGGCTGGGTCGCTGCACATACGGATAGGTTCAGATCCAGCTTTACGCTGGACACATGCATATTAGTAGGAGTACTGGCATTCTAAGTGTGGACCGTGCAGCCAGAGTGAGCAGCATGTGTTTGTTAACCCTTGACCTGTACTCTCAGTCCTGCCGAACGCTGTCATAGAAATGACACGACACCTGTCATAACACCTCACGACAGATTGTTAATAGGGGACTAATTACTTTGCACAGTGCCATGCGTGTTCCCCTCCTCAGCTGTGGAGGTGAAAGGTATCTTGGGTTGTAATACTTTCTACCTGAAAAGTGCCTTGGACCAAGATTTGCCATATCCAAGAACTAGAGGTCGAGTTTGTTTCTATCTCTAAGTGTTAACAGATGTATTTAGAATCAACACTAACTCACAGTGTTGTTTCTATGTCTGTGCTGTTGCTATGTCTTCAGATCCATCTGCCCCTCCCAGCCCGAGCAGTCTGTGTGTCACCAACGTGACTCTGGGCGAGGAAGGCCTGGTGACAGTTCGTCTCAACTGGACATTGCCAGAGGAGCCCGATATCCCCATACATCACTACAAAGTGTTCTGGAGCTGGACCGTGCCCACCAAGTCCATGGTGCCATCCAAGAAGAAAAGGAGAAAGACCACCAATGGGGTAATCTCCTCACTCCGTCTGAGTGATGTGTTCTTTTTCTTTCTTTCCTTTATCCGGTCTCTAAGACTACAAGGGCTCTTCCAAGATTATTTCAGCATCTTTTCTCCCAGTTTCGGTACAACTCTGTAAATATGCTTGGGCCCGCAGTGGGGGAAAAGATAAACATGGAATCGGGATGATATTTATTTATATGTGTAGGGAAGATCACTTATCCTCAGAGTGATACAATAAGTTCTTGATTGTTTTAATTCCTTACGCTGATGAAAGAACCCTTAAACACAGATTTAAGATTTGAGAGAAAGCACATTTAGTGTGATGGATAGCCTTGTTTAAAGCAATAAATCACAATTTCAAGGTGTGTGTATGTGCTTCTTATATCGATGTTTGTACATTTCATTTTCTGCTGCTCATTATTTGATTGTGTAATGTAGTTATTTTAAAAATCTGTTTTCTTACACATGTTTTAGCTGTTAAATCCAGCTGCATTCAAAATTCTTAACTTATTACTTTCTTTTCAATCATTGCAAAGTATATTTAAGACATTCTTTAATAATGACATGAATAGCATATTTAGAACGAATTGTGCTGATCCTCTTTATTAATGCCTTTGTTATTCTTTGGAGCAGTTTATTTTGCATGCTAGAACATTTTGCTCTCAGCTGTTTGTAGCAGCCAGAAACAAGAGTTTCTTTGGCATCTTTTTAAGCGTAGACATTACACATAAATCACATGACCAAGATCACTGGCTGCTCTCAAAAATGGAATACTTGTTTGAGCTTTTACACAATATATCCATTAGCATCTGACCTGATATGGTATAGATGTGGCTCAGGAGGATGTCATTAAGAGACTCGACCATAAAGATCGGATAGTCCAGACCTGCCTTCATAGAGTCTTCTCCTGAATTAATTTTTGAAATGCATACCAGATGTGCCACAAAGGAGATAGAGGTGGTAGACACCGGACACCTATTGACACATGTACTACTGGTTTCCACTTTGGCACCTCAGGGCTTTGAAAGCAGCCTGCTGGCAGAGGAATGTCAAAACACCCACAGTCAATAACAAGAACTCATCAAGTTCATGCTGATGGAGGAATGCTAGAAGCCAAACACAGTGAAGAAGCCCTGGGAGGCTCTGATAACATGGCTCTGTCTTAAGGCCCTAAAGGCTATCTCCTCACCACCATCCCCTTTTTCAGCTCCACATGTGTTCTTAATAAGTAGGGCTTTCCCACAGGCCTGTGTTGTCTGGCATTGAGCTGGGCTGGAGCTGTGGCTGGTACAGTGACTTTAAATATAAGCTCATGTGACAGTGTGGTTACATACAAATGGCAAAAGCCAAGTGGGTTTTTTTTTTTGTTGTTGTTGTTACAGGCTCAAAACTGGGTAGATCTGGAGGGACTGGAACAAAACAGCAGTTACAGTGTGGAGCTGCAGGCTGTCACATACTGGGGGCAGGTGCGTCTGAAGAGCTCCAAGGCCTCCCTTCACTTCAGTACCAGTCAGAATAATGACTCAGGTAAACATTATTATCCTATTCTTTACCCTTGCTAGAAGCGTGGCTTCGGGAATGACAGACAGAATGTCAGTCGGTTGATGAAATTCTGAACAGACATAAGTCACATCGTGAAAATCCAAATAACTGATTCTGCCTTGATTCTCGTGACTCTGTGAGCCTGATTAATTTTGGTGCCTGAATCCCTGTCAAATGTTATCAAGCATTTAATCTGCACCCAACTGATTTTTAAATGCTAAACAGCACATTATTTTAAAGGGGCGTTAACATTTAACTCAAACTACCAGTGTGCCTGAGTGTAGCCCCTCAGATCTGCTAGCATGGTTGGCATAAATCATGAATTCATTTAAAGCACGTTTATGAGATGGTCCTAAAGGAAGAGCAGCTAACAGAGAAAAATGGCTAAATTAAAAACCTGCTGTATATATTAAAAAAAAAATTGTAACAGTTTCACAATTATAGAATTGAAACAACAGAATTCTGCTAATGCACATTTTTCCAAGATTGCACCCAAAAACTACAACCCGTGATAGAAGTATAGTTATCAATATGGAAATTTGCACGTGTGCATAAGAAGCAGTTGGTGTGGTGGTAGATATCAGATGGCTCATATGATGCATGAAATCAAATGTGTAGTAATTGGCTTGTGGCGCATGGCATCATAATTGCTTACATAAAATATTTTTTCCCCATAACTTTTGTAATAAATTTACACTGAAAGAAAAAAGAATCTTACATTATTTGGGGGTCAGTACAGACAGTGAGCACTGTTGCCTCTCAGCAAGAAATTCCTGGGTTTGAATCCACCATCTGGATGGGGACCTTTCTGTGGGGAGTTTGTATGCTCTACCCATTTTTGTCTGGGTTTTCTCCCACAGTCCAGAGACATGTAATTAGTGGGGTTGGGTTAACTGGTGATTCTTAGTTGCCCATAGGTATGAAGGTGAGCTTGAATGGTTTTCTGTCTCTGTGTTGGCCCTGCGACAAGCTGGCAACCTGTCCAGAGTGTACCCTGCCTCTCACCTTATGCTAGTTGGGATAAACTTAAGCCTCCCTGCAACCCTGAATTGGATAAGCAGAAGAGGATGGATGGATGGAAGGGTGGAAGGATATTATTCTGATGCCTTCTGTTGAAAACAATGAAAACTGGAAAAACAAAACATGAAAGTTGCATTTTTGGAATTAAACTCCTGAGAGTCCAATATTAACCTGAAGTTACAGGAGTGGAACTTTTATTTTAATCATAATCTTTATGTTTAGCCAAAGCTCCTTTGAAACTGACACAACTGAGGTTAGGCACTCAGTGTTGATGCACAAACAGGGCCACCGCTACCTGAAATCAAAAGAAACTTGGATGAAGCTGCAGCTGTCTAATTGCTGAGCCATATGGGATTTGAAAAAAACATTCTAGCTGAATCCAGTTTTCTTTTTTGTTTGTTTGCTTTTCATGATAGCTGAATTTTCCTAATTTGAGGTAAACAATCATCATGAGATTTGCAACAAAAAAAGCTGGAAAAGCTAAGATACACTGACAGCACATCTGCAATCATTTGGAGTTCTTGAACTCTTGGGAAGCGTAGGCCAAGCCTCAAAGCTATCTCTGTGTGTGTGTGTGTGTGTGTGTGTGTGTGTGTGTGTGTGTGTGTGTGTGTGTGTGTGTGTATGAGTGTTTTTCTTTTTTTCAAATGTACACGAGGTTCTAAAATGAATTGAATTGCCAACCTGCTTCTTTGTGTACAAATCAAGTTACAGCACATTTGTGCATGAAGAACATGTTGTTCACTGCCGTGATCTTACAAAGAAATAATAGTGTTTCTGTTACCATGCTGGACTGTTTTCTGCAACATAGTCACTTTCATGTCTTAGCTAAGAAACATTTCTCATTTCTCATCCCAGCAAAATCTGTGCTCAAGTCAAAGAAGGAGGAGATATCCCCTCTTGGTTCGACCCTGGCCAAACGCCCTTCTGGCCCTCTAGAAGTAGGCACGCCCTTTTACCAGGACGGCCAGCTGCAGGTCCGTGTCTACTGGAAGAAGAGAGGAGGTGAGCTCCCTACTGTAGTGATTTATGGCTTCGTTAGAATCTAATTAGCACCCCATCATGCCCATCAATCACTATGACTCATGTGTACCATAATAAAATGTTATGACTGATTCCCACTTACTCAAACAATCGAAATTTCCTTCTTTTTTTTTTTATGAATGTGGTATCAGATGGTGTAAATGAAACAATGTGTCTTTGTGAGAGCTGTGTAATGTGAGTGCTGGGCAAAAACCGCACACGGACGGGTAAAGCAGAGCCACCGTTTAGTAAAGAACAATAAACACACAGAGTCAGAGCTGTGCAATGGGATTTATTGACAGCTGTATTTAATAGATTCTTGCCTTCGCATTAGCGTCGATTTTCTTTTTACGAGACTTGATGTCATAGAAAGCGGGCTTGGTGGTGGATTGAAGCACTGTAACGGGTTAAAAAAAACCTATAGGAATGGCTGTCTCTGCGGCATTCACTCCCAAAAACTTTCTGTTAATACCAGAATGAAAATATGGAAACCTTGAAAGCGATGCTCTCAGGGTAACCTGTCAAGTCCCATTCACTGGTCTATGTTATGTTACTAATATATGTCATCACCCAAGCCAAACTCCACATCTTGGAGTCAAGAATGCAAACCCTGGCTGAAGGAGAGGCCTGGTGAGACACCAACTGCTGAATCAGAATGAGGGGGGGAGGTTATGGAGTTGGCCCAGAGCTGTTAGCAAGGTTGGCCTGGTCTCAGAGAGCTGAGTGATGCTGACGGGATCAAGCATGCCTGGGGAATCACGGTGTTGCAGAGCAGAGCTAATCCCAGTCCAGCTTCTCTTTCTGTGTCTTGTTTCGTGGGTCCCCGTCCGCAGCGTGTGCATCACTGCCACTCATTAGTCTGAGTGATGACCCTGGCTTATACTCTGACAACGTGCGCTCCACTACCGTAAACACACAGACATACGGATGGCCTCAGGAGGGCTGAAGAGTCTCTGGACATCTGGCTTGTGTGACAGAGAAAGCGACAGGTTAACTGAACCATGATTAAACTCTCATTCATTGTCTCTGTGATTCAAAACAGCCTAGCCTCTGGGTTGTGTCCAGCAGACGAAAGAGAACCATGTTGTACACGAGCTCAGATAATATATCTGTCTGCCTAACACTCAGACAATAGACGGCAGATCAGCTGTGGCGGGACTTCAGAGGCTGGCTTCCAGTCATGATTTATCGAACGCTGCTGCGGTTCCGTTCTCTACCTGATTTCCATGTCCTATTTCTTGTTTTACATACCACTGCCCTCCTTCAGTCAGACCGGGCTAGGCATATCTTGTTTATGTTCTTTCCCCGATTTCCTGGTTCCCTGTAATTCCTCTCTTCTGCTTCCAAAGAGCTCTGGGGCTTTAAGTGCCAGATCTGTGTCTAAGCCTTCAAAGGACCCCTTTTATCTGCAAACTACAACCCAGGCCCCTACTGAGGGGTGAACATAGCACAACTCAATTATTAATCAGAGAAGTATTTCATATATTCAAGGGACACAGCTGAATGAATAATAAATCCAGTAACATAAGATGAGGTAGATAAATATTGCTGATGAGGTTGTGCGGGGCTACTGTACAGTAATGAAGTGAATGCTGTTTCGCAGAAGCAGGATTTGTACCACGATGAGCTTTTCAGCAGACAAAAGGGCAGATTTGGGAAGCTGAAAAGTTGTAATTGATAATTGCAAAGACAACAAATGGAGTTCACTCTTTTTCATGTTAGGAAAGAGATACCAATAGTATCTGATCCCAAACAAGGAAATCAGTGATTTCAGCCTGTCAGATTTGCTTCTGATGTCAGATAAATGTTTGATGGCTGCAATGCAATCCTAAGTACAGTTGTTTAAATACTAATTTTTAATCCACTGGAATATGTCATATCCACCACTGGGAGTAAATCGAGTGTTTCTCAAGCATGTGGCAAAAAGTTCAAGAACTGAAAAAAACATCAAAATCAGCCATGGTTGCATCTGAGCTACAGCCACTTAGTTACTCATGCTCTTACTGTGCTTGTGTGGGTTTCCTTTGGGTACCCTGGCTTCCTCTCACAGTTTAAAGACGTGCATGTTAGGTAATTGGTGATTTTTAAATTGGCCGTGGTTATGAGGTAGATGAAGTGCTCAAAGTGGGCAGAATGACACACCGGATGAATATCTGCTTAAATGTGGCTTGTGCTCTGAAGCACTTTGAGTGGTCATTAAGCCAGAAAAGTGCTAAATAAATGGCAGTCCATACGTGCTGTAATAATACACCCATAGTTTTTTGTAATGTTTTTTTTTTAACGCACAACTTCCCTTTCTTTTATATACACATCATAATTAAATTATATTAAAAAAAAATAACTGACTACTGACTAATTTCTCTGTTACATTCTCTATTCTCCTCCTTTCTTTGTTTCAGACTCCTCTGTGAGTCGCTACCATGTCCAGTGGATGCCAGAGTACTGTAGCCACAACGAGACCCAAGGACCACAGAAGTCCGTCACGCAGGTCAGTCCCCAGAAGCTGTTACGCACCACTTCCAGCTGGGGGTCCTTTCTCATAGGGCAGCGCATTAGAGCAGTGGCGTGGTCAGAAGCTTTGTGCTAAGCAAAGCATGTGCCTAAGCCTTTGTTTGATGCTCAGGAAGAATAGCTCCACTAAGGAAAACAACTGCGCCGAGTGAATCAGGAGCCCTGTTGTGTTAGATTTGCACCAGGCAAACCAGTGGCTGTTGTTTTGAATATTATGAGTCAGTCGTGTGGTCACGCATGCGGTGTGTTGGCCAGTAACTTTTATTTACTTAAACAATGTTTCCCAGAATTCAGCAGCCCCAGCCGTGCGGCTGTGTGGGGCTTTGTTTTAGGATGCAGTGTTGTCTGTGTTGGAGAGCTTGACACAGAGAGGGTTAACTGTTTGTGCTCAGGCTGATACGTGATGGCAGAGGCCTGGTAATCAACGCATTCTTTAGAAACCAGCACCGTGGTTGCTAGGAAATACATTTCCATTTTCTATAGATCACCAGGAAGGGTTGCAGCCTTGTGCTTTTATGTGAGCACAGTGCCTCATTCACTTTTAATCAAAGCTGTTACATATCAGTGAGAATATATATTATATATATATACACACACCCTTTCCCTAAGGGCTGTCTATTAATGGAGGCCCTGTTCTATTACTGAAAGTCTAAATCCACTACTCACCGGGGGTTTTTGTTTCACAGAGAGCTGAGAAAAGCTTTTCTCATTCAGATCAATAGATGATTAAACTTAGAAATTAGTGTCAGTGTTACATGGCTCCAAAGAGCCCATTAACGTGGATTTACAGGCATCTCAAATTAGGCATGAATTCGCTTTGATCGCTGCTTCTTGTTGAGGTTCTTGTGTTTATGCTGTGCCACATTTGGAAGCTATGAAAAAATCATTTCTATTACAGTTTGAATAGGAGAATAGTAGCCTAACCCCTACCATGTGAGAGTTCAAAGTAGTCCTCCAGTACGGTACGTGTTCCTGGGGCCTGAGTGGGAACGTGATCTGCGCTGTGTATTTAATTATCTCCCAAGCTCCATGGGACCTGACCTGGGTGACATGTCAAAGTCATCAGAACTGAGTAATGTGTTTCTTTGCACAGGAGAACTACATCAACCTCCCAGGCCTGCTGTTCTCCTGCAAGTACAAAGTCACTGTTCACATGCTGAAGTCCAAGAGGCGCTCGAAGGACGAGAGCACCACTTTCCTCACCCCATCCTGCGCTACCATCCGGAGCAAGACTCACAAACACATCCCCTGCCCAGGAGAGGGAGGTGAGTAGTCTGCTGTTTGGGGGATTTTAAAACCGACCGCATTAGTGGAGACAATACAAAAACATTTGTTAGAATATCATTATTATTATCATGATGATGAGAAAAATCTCTATAGACTTAAAATATAGGTTTAACACTTTCAGGATAAATAGTTTCTCACATAACCTTTCTTACAAAACCAGAGTAGCTGTATTTCTTTGTTACTTTGTCAGTCTTCACGGATGTTTCCCAAAAATGTTTCTATAATAATGACACCAACTTTGTCCTAACAGCTTCAGGGCTTCCGAAAGTTCTTGCTAAACCTGAGAACCTGACGGCTTCCTTCACGACCAATGAGGGAAACATCACCGGCAATTTCCACTGGCGCGTCTCTAGGCTGGCTCCCCATCAGCGAATCACGGGCTTCCAGGTCACCTGGGCTGAAATCACAACTGAAAGCCGGCAAAACAGCCTGCCCAACAGCATCATCTCCCAGTCCCAGATCCTGCCACCGGTAAGTCTGTTTTCACTGAAGCAGAATTGGAGTTTAGCTAAAGTTTTGAATGTTAATATGGTTTTTATGAAACCACAGGAGATCGTGTTGTGACAAGACTATTAGTGTGTGCAACAGGAAAAGAAATGTATCTGTCAGATGTGACCGTGATTTGAGGATAACGCTGTTGTGGCTTCTTTGCATGAATCGTTTGATAAGCGGTAGTATGTAGACAGACACGGGGATAGATCTGGGGAAGTTTTTTGTCCTGCTGGAAGTTCTCCTCCTCTGCGCATTCATCTCCCTTCACGTCTGCCTCTTTCATCCTCCGTGAAAGCTCTGAAAAAGCTGCTCTTTGACATAATCTGTTCCATCAACAACACGTTCCGCCTATCTGCACCTCCCAGCCTCTAGAGCTTGTCTATAAATAAAACCACCCACCGCACACTTTATCAACCTGGCAGTGAAAAGAGAGACAGACAGCCTTATGAAAACAAAGTCTTTGTTTTTGTCTGTGACTTGTGCAAAGACGGCTACACTCCCCTCTTTTGCGGCCCATTCACATTAAAGTCCTGTCAGAATCAAAGGCGTGTTCTGTTGCATTTCATCTGATTGCATGTCGTCTCCTGCTCCCTTCCTTCGTTTTGCAGGATCATAACTTGCTTGTAGTGTCCAACCTGCGGCCGTCCACCTACTACAGACTGGAGGTGCAGGTTATAACAACTGGAGGAGAAGGTCCTGCCACGGTTAAGACCTTTCAGACCCCGAGCATACTGCCTGTCATACAACATCGTAAGTAGCAAGTCGCTGTCAGCTTCCATAATTTATGAGCTGCACCTCAATTTGCTCAGTTGAAATGATAATGCCAGCGATTCAACATTTGAAATTCATATTGAGACTCTTTTGTTTGGTGTCTGTTACTGTTCAGTCCTAATAGCATACTGTAGATCTTCTATTTGTAGCTGCTTAAACCATGGCGCTAAACAGTTATGTTTTGTCTTTGCAGTAAATATATGACTATATATGGTATTAATGCCTAATATAATGTGAAGTAATGAATCTACCTATTTTCCTCTGCTGATTGTGTAAATCAGCATGTTTTTGCTGTTACTGAAAGTAAAATGTAAATGTTAAGGTGTTATGTCAACAGTGGCGTTGTCATAGCTACATGAAAAGCAATGTAGGTGTAATATACACATATACACATCTCATTATTAGGGCTGTTATAATATCAGGTTTTCCCATCATAAATGCTATGGCCACAAGAGTTTAAGATAATAGTATTATTGAAAAGTCACATTAATCTTCAACTTTTATTTTTTATTGTAGGAATGCCACTATATCAGAAATGTAGTAGTCAGTACCAATATAAGTAAAACTACATGATTCTCAATAATCGGCTTCAATATCAGAACAAAATTATCAATCAGTCAAATCAATTATATAAAAAAGAGCATTTACCGAAAAAAAAGCAAACAAATAAAAAGAAAATTAAGTAAACAACACAATGTTAAACTGTACATATAGGGACGTGCCAGCACAAATCCCTGTCCTTCTTAGGGCATGTGCAAGATCAGCCTTTTATGCGCCTTCAATAAACCACCAAGCAGCCAGCAGAGTTACAACCGTCAAAGCAATTCAGAGAGGCACCAAGCCTCAGTGCTCATCTAGGAAAATCAAGGTGGCTAAAGGCTGACCTGCCGAAACATCAAAAAAATTTGAAACTATAGGTGATTAGCAGCTTTAATATTACTGAACAGTAATTACATTACATATGTTAAAACACCAGGTTTCATACAAGTGGCAAAAAGAAGCGCATTGCTACTCCCTGAAAAACCAATTCAAAGTGATTCAATCTGAAGTCGTATCTGACAGTTCTTTGAATCTGTGTGTTTTTTGAAGGACCAAGGCTGCGGCAGCACCACTCTCATCACCAGAAGCCGTCGGTAGAGAGACACTGAGTTTGAAGTCGAGGCAAACCCAGTAGGAAGAAGTACCAGTGGCTCTCTGCTCCTGTCTGTCAAAGAAGGAATGTGTGGAACCAAACAGAAACACAGCGCACCAGACCATGAACTGACCCCCCCTTCTTGTGAAATATGGGTCTATCTCCTCCAGGCTCCACAACACGTCAGCCATTCCTTCATAACCCCTCTCTCTTGACTTCCAAGTAACCGGAAGGGGTTTATCTATAGAGTGAAATTTATATTTTGAGGTCTCATATTCCGCGTTGGTTAGTACACAGCTCCCCAACTTATCCCATAAGGAGTTCATGTAATAAGTAAAACTAGATCCAGGAACCCCAGAATTGGTGATGAAGCAGTCATTGTAGACAACAATGACTGATTTAGATTTGGCTATTACACGGTTGAAATAAACAAAATAATTTGGAAACATGTTTGAAGATGATGGAATATTCGATAGGAAATGCAATAAATGTAAAACAATTAATGAAGAAAGAAAAGTAGAAATTAAAGTATTTATTTTGTGTTATCAGTTAAAGAGGCTCTTTGGCACACAGTCAGTACTGATGGTCAATGTAACTAAAGTCATCGTTGTCTAACCCAGAATATTTCGCGTAGTATGTTGCATGTAGTACATTTGATTTTAGAACTGTAAATGATTTACTTGCTTCAAATTGAAAGCTTGTAATGGTTTTGCATGACAGCCGTTAGCATTCTGTTGGCATGAAATGTCTGTGTTACCTCTTTTCAATATGTTAGCAATATTTCATTAACAGATTAACAAAGAATTATATTGGAAGTAATATGTAATGTTTATTAATGAAATTATAACTTGTGTGGAAATGATGAATTGTACATGTTCTTGGCTGTAGAAATATTTGTCGTGACAGTCAGTGAATGTCTATATTTATTTATGTGTGTATTACAAAGTTTGGTTTGGATGTGTGTGAATGTGTATGTTTTGTGTGTTTTAGCCTCATTTTTCCTTTTTTTTTTTTTTTTTTTTTTTTTGGGAACTGGCAAAAAAAAGAAAAATCTTGTAAAGACATTTTGTAAAAATGGAAATGTAAATACGGTCTTATGTTACATGTTATTTTTCCATGGTAGAAACTGTACAAACTGCTAAGTAATAAAATAATCCTTAACCTGTGCCCTCTCTGCTGTTTGCTTTAATTGAAGCTGCTAAGAGAAGTAAATAGACCTGCTTCCCCTTCCAATACTCGAGTATTTGGCAATTACTGTTGCTTATTTTGGCTGTAAACTCCATCGTGGCAGGCTCTGTGTACAACATATTCACTGATCGGTCCAGGAGCCTGAGACACGTGCTCTCTAAGTCTAAATAAACAGGTCATCTAGCTCAGCAGCTCAGCCTGAGTGAATTTGCCATTGCCGAGGTTGGTCAACATAATACGCTGCTTCTCTGAGCTCTTGTGTGTTTGAAAAGCGTTAAACGCCTCTTCTGCTCAGCAGCCTTTCACCGTCATAAAATGAGAAGTGAGAATGTTTACAAGAAATTAAAGCGTGCGACACAGTTGAGCCTAATGTACTGTACACGCATGGAGGGTGTGATTTCTGAGTGCGTGTGAAAACCTCATGCTGAGTTATTTGTGTATGTTGGATGAAAGCCTTGTGAGTGAATTTTCGATAATCCTAAATGCTAAACGGTGTTTAATAGTTAAAGTGTGTAGAAGTACTTTAAGTTAAAAAAAAATGCATTTTATCATATCTTTCCAGGCCTGGAGGCATGCATTGTATTCTACTCAAATTAGTCTCAGTGATTTCTCACTTTTTAAACTTCCAATGAGCCATTATTGCATTAAGTGCATCTTCACTAGATGGTGGTTCAGTCTCCTTAATGTCCTTTTCACAGAGACTCAAAACATTCAAACCACAGGATGTGTTTGACATGTAAAATGTGATGGTTTGGAAAAGAGCAACTTCTCATCAGTTATGTTGTTCCCGTTATAAAAATCAGACTAAAAAAAAAACAACCCCCAGAAATGTGTACAAAAAATTAAATGCAGGCTAATTGGACTCTGTATCATGTTCTGTTATTATATTTCTGAAACTCATACAATCTGTTGGAGGGACAGAGACAGGGTGCATGCTAGACAGTTACAGAGCTAACAGAAAGAGACAGACAGACATTTACAGCTACAGCCAATCCAGAAACACCAATCAACCTAAACGATGTGTGTCTTTGAGAGGAAACTGGAATACCTGCTTAGAACCTCAGAAAGGCTCAACCCTGGATTCAAACCCAGGATCTTCTCCCTTTGAGGTGACAGTACTCAACAATTCAAAGCATTTTAAACACACTTTTCTATTAATATATAAATAGTCCTTTAAGGAAGTATGTGCCCTGTTCTCTAGGACTCTGTTCTTGAAAAAAACAATAAAAAAGTGACTTATTTTAAAACACGTATTGCGGCTTCATTCATCTTTTATATATACTCAGTGTCGACTGGTAAAACACAACCTTATGAGTTGTGCACGCCTTCAGGCTGCACGTTTGAATGTGATAAATGGACAGTTAGTGTCTTCTTTCAAGGCTGCTACTGGCAGCTTAGATTCCCAAATTTGCTGTTGCAATTAATCAGTGTGATTAATTGTTATCGCAAACGCGAGCTTATTAATGCAAATGTGGCTATTATACACTGGAGAGCTTGTGTCTGTATAAAGGGGTTGCGGTGTTTGCATATTTGTGTTTGCTTGTGCTTGTTTTTCTAAGTGCGGGTTTGTAAAGGGATGATGCCGTCCAGATGTTCAAATCTCTGGATGGAAGTCGATTCTCATCATCATTTTCCACAGCAAACAGCAATTTATTCCGAGCCCCTGTGTTCACACGTTCGGCCTCTTCAGTCAGTCAGTGCTTCACCGCTCACTTCTCAGGGATGTTGTTTATGTACAGTTCTATTATGTCGAAGGAGATTAGTTTCTTGGTCTGTGCACACTAATCCCTCTCTCTTTTCTAGGAGCCGGGCCAGTGTTTAGCGAAGGCTCCTTTCTGTGCGAGCCAGCCCAGCCTCTCTCTCTTTCAGGCTGTCACAGTCTCTCTCTACACACACAAAATACCATGGCCCTCAAGTGTGAAAACCTCAAAACAATAGGGCCTCCAGCCTCCTTTGAGGCATGTTGCAAGATGTCCAAGTCTCAGAGGACATAAAAGAAATGGGGAAAAAAAATGCAACAACTAAATAATAGGCCGGTCGTTAGTACCAAAGCTTTGTCTCTGATGGTAAAAGGCCAACGAGGGCTCATACACTTTGCATGACATTGCATCTTTATTGTAAAAATCAGGCAGGGAAATACTGCTTTCAAATGTAAACACATTTCTGAAAACAGTTATATTCATTTGCCTCTGTGGATAATCCCACGGAGTTAAATATTTGCCCATCTTCTGGTTGACATTAGGGACTTTTTTTTTAATAGGATTGAGAATATCACAGTGAGTCCTTTCAGAGGAGCACAAAGATAGGCTGTTTCTCCCACACATTTCCTCTGACCTCTCGGCACCCGTTCTGCAGATTAACATTGCAATGAGCCATGCATCGCTATTTATCGATCTAAGCAGCTTTTATGGGTCATTCCACGATACTTGACAGAGCGACTGTAACACTACTCCCTAAAGGATGGATGGAATTTAGTTTTAGATGATAGGTACAATCCTAGCGTGACTTTGAAGTATGAGGCAAAAAAAATAAAATTGATGGACTTCACTTTCCCTTTTGAGATCACACCGATCGTAACCTGAACAATTTGAAAGCTCCAAATTTCGCTCTCATGCGAGTTTCGGGTCAGTGAGATCATCGAGCAGAGACAAGCGCTCCCTCCAGATTACTTCCACCTGGACTTTTGTGCTGCTACTCCATCAATATGATGAGATGGAATATATTGTCTGTGAGACTGATGAAAAATAACCAGAGTGTTTTCCCCCTCTATTAGGAAAAGCAATGTTGCTTTAATGCTGTGGTATGGTGAGAAATCTGACCTTGCCCTGGGCAGTGGCATGTTTCTGGTTAGGCTCTGGTGAGTGGGACCAGGCAGGGGACACATGAAAGGATCTCTCTGTCAGGCCACAAAGATGTTCAGTCTGAGTCTAATGAAGACCAGAACACATATCCAGATCGGAGAACATGCATGCCACACACTATACAAACACCAGGGCTACAACACTGTTGACAGCCACGGTCTTCTTTCCCTGTTCTTTAAAGGTGGACAAAGTGAAAAGCATGTCTGTTCTGTGATTAAAAGGCAGCAGGACACTGAAGCAAAACTGCCACATCCAAAGACAGACAGACAATATTTTTCTCCCTCCCTTTTTTTCTTTTCCTCTGCGGCTCTACAGGGAACTTGATTTCCTGGATTCAGTGCCTGGAAAATGCTTCTTCACAGTATATTTTGGATTTAATTTGTTGAGCTGGGGTTGTACAAAGGTGCAGAACTGTTTTTATTGTGAGGTACTTCTGTGCTATCAGTTGTGAAACAATGCAAAAGCTCTCCAATAGCCTCAACAGTGAAATGTTCATATTTGTCGACACTTTGGCAGAAAGATGTTGATTTAGGGTCATTTGGTGGTATTTGCAGCAGAGATACAGTATGTTGGACTGCTAGAAAAAGATTTGTGAACAGATTAAATTACATCACTATCACTGACCTGTTATTTTAATTATGGTAGTAACTACATAATTTAATGTATTCTTCTGGAGGTAGTAAAAATGATCCACAACAATTTAAGTATAACCCCCGCACACTCTTTCTTAACCCTGATACATTTACTAAATCACAATATGTCCACATACATGTAAGTGTGGACATTGTGACACATACACACACACAGAGACACTACATATTACAAATACTACTGCACAATATGAGATAGATATACTGAAACAAAAATTATACAACGTTTTTATAAGATGTTATAGGTGCATAAATGTTACATGTTGGTCATTTTAGCCCATTGCTAGGCGGTTGCTAGGCAACATGATGACGTAATATATGATAAAGACAGCAGCCATCAGGGGCCATCAAAGTATAGCAGTACATCACAATGTATCTTACAATCTGATTATACTACTGATTGAGGTAACACAAGACTACAATATAGAGATATTAAAATATGAAATATAAATCTGAAGTGTGAACCGATGATCCTGACAATAAATTAACACGCCGCGTAAATCACATGTCTATCATCTCTATCATCTATGGGCATAAAATTATGGACACTCAGAAAATCTGGTTCTTTGCAGTTTGGGTCAAAGGTAAGCGAGAGGTCCGATATGTTTGTGTTTACAAAGAAAACCAGAAGAATCGTTATCTAGATGCTTATTTCCAAACCAAACATCATTCTCTGCAGGCGTACAAAGTGAAGAGATCAAGCAAGAGTATCATCCATCTGGGTAAGAGCTGTTTAAAATCCCTCCTGATTAGTGCTAATCCCCTTGATGCGCCTTCCTGAGAATAAACACATACTGACCCAAGTGACCCATTCCTAATTAATGAAGTTAGGAAGTTTGCTATGCAATCATCAATACACTGTGGCCAATCCTGCGCTAAGGGAGCTCGCACTAAAGCTAACTTTGCTATATGATGATATATTTAAAGGTAATAACTCAAATTACAACAGCTGACATTTTAAATTGGGATCAATGGCTGGTGTCAGCTTTTCACCATATAATACACCCCCAGGCATGACTAGCAAAGAGGGGAAACTTTCTGTCTTGTCTTCTTTTCTCCTATGAAGCCTTTGTGTAGGGTCGCCTCAGAGGCGAAGCGCAGTTCACAGGTCAGCCGTACCCAGGAGGATGGACGGCAGTGTGAGGGCAGGACCCAGGCTTGAGGACAAGGAAAGGGTCAGGGGTTGAGTTCAGAGGGAATCCACACAGAGGATGTTGAAACAGATATTGTTGGGGGGCAGAGCTTCCTCCACTTTTCCCACTGGGTTGCCACAAAGACAAGGCGGGCACAGAGAGACACACATACAAACGATCCAAAGGTGTTAACAATAGAGCACATGTGCTCTTCAAAGTGCGTTACAGTAAAAGAAGAAATTATGACAGACATCACTTGTAGTCTAAACACTGCGCTTCAGTGCCTCTGTGTCTTCAATGTCTCAAAATAAACTCGGGTGACAGAACAAAAGAGCAGTGAAAATATGTTTTGAGGGGGTGGTTCACACATTAAAATCAACACATTTCATTTGCCTCTTTTTAGAAAAAATAAAACCAAAATATTGAAAAGCTAATTAAAATGTAAAGAAAAGGTGAATGAAATGAAAATAACGCAAAGACAATATATAAACTGTTGAAACAGGTATTTATAAATCTATTTACTTCTTTCTTAAGGTCATCATTTTTAGTTTAAGTGTTAAGTTTTTAATGAAACGCATTTCAAAATAGCAAAAAAAGACACAAAACAAAAACCTGGTGGAACATCTCACAGCTAATACGGTTAATTAGCAAAACAACCTGATATATATTTAAAAAAAAAGAGTCCCAGGGAGCAAGAGGTTTTCAGAAGCAAAGATGAGGTCCAAGCCTATTAAAAATAATGATTGCCAATGGAAAAGTGAAGATTTCTCGTTTGAGGTGCACGGTATGGTTAAAAGATTCAGAGAATCAAGAATTCCCTAAGTGCAAGAAACAAATCTGAACAGCAATAGTCTTTAAACTCACAGATGGTGCTTTAGTATAAAAAGAAACCCAGTTCTATCACTGTAAATCACTACATGACCTCAGAAACACATCTGTCATGTGAACATCGTTTTCACCACATCCACAAATGGAAGTCAGAACCTTTCTATGCAAAAAATATCCTCTGGTCTTTCTTTCTTTCTTTCTTTCTTTCTTTCTTTCTTTCTTTCTTTCTTTCTTTTTCTTTAAGAAATCATGGACACCATGTTTTTAAAGCAAATGACAAAAGACACCACCCAGGTTGTTATCAGCACACATTTCAAAAGCTAGAATTTGTGATGGTACGGGGTGCATTAGTGAACACAGCATGAGTAACTTGCACATCTGTGAACCACCATTGATACAGGTTTGGAGCAACATATGCCAAGCAGACATCTTCTTCAAGGAAAGCTGCATTTATTCCAGCTAAGGAAATATTTCTTCTTCGAAAATCTCATTCAATATACATCAAGATAGATTCACTGGCCACTTGATTAGGGACACCTGTTCAACTGCTTGTTAATGCAACTATCTAATCAGCCAGTCGCATGCCAGCAATTCCATCAATGTTGGCATGTAGACATGGTCAAGATGACCTGCTGAAGTTCAAAGCAAATATCAGAATGGGGAAGAAAGGTGATTTAAGGGACTTTGAACATGTTATGGTTGTTGGTGCCAGATGGGCTTACTGGAGTATTTCAGAAACTGCTGATCTGGTGGGATTTTCCCACAAAACCATCTTTAGGGTTTACAGAAAATGTCCAGTAAGCTGCAGGTGAAAAGACCTTGTTGGTGACAGAGGTCAAAGAAGAATGTCCAGACTGCTTTGAGTGTATAGAAAGGCAACAGTAAGTCAAATAACCACTCATTGAAAGCAAGGTACACAGAAAAGCATCTCTGAATGCACAACGTGTCTAACATTGAGGCCGATGGGCTTCAGCGCCTGAAGACCACACCAGGTGCCACCCCTGTTAGCTGAGAACAGTACATTATCTCTAGAATTTGCACAGGCTTACCAACATTGGACATGGAAGACCGGAAAAACATTGCCAGGGTCAGCATGAGTTCATCCTGCCTAGCATCTGGGTCCCTTTCCAACATAACAGCCAACCTGAGTATTGGTACTGACCATGTGGACCTCTTAATGACCGCTGCTTCTGGTAAAATTACACATCGTGTGGCATCACAAAGTTCAAATAAACTCAAACTGGTTGATATGAAAGTTCTAGCTAGAGATCTGCATCATGGATGTGCAGCCAAAAAATGTGCAGCAACTGTGTGATGCTGTCATGTCAATATGGACTAAGATCTCAAAGGAAAGTTTACAGCACCTTGCTGATGCCACAAGGAGTTAGCAGCTATCAGTGGCCAACTCTTTGTGATAGTAGCACTGACATATTTGTCACCAATTCTATTAATTTTTTCCCCCCTGATTAAGTCATAAAAGCAGCATGAGACTGAAAAGGGAGCATGAAACAGATTTTAATAGAACAAATTATATCTGCAGTGACTGGTCATAGAAGCAAAAGCTTTTAAACCTCTGAGAACAGCATATTAATTAGCACCTGGAAATTTATTTATTTATTTAGTTATTTTATTTCATTTTTATTGTCTATGAAGATGTCGGTGTCAGTACACCGGGAAAAAACCTTGCACATGGCTCAGCAAACCAGATTGTTTACATAATGAATGTGCAGTATTTCATCCTGTGCGTGTGCTCCAAGGCTAAGCGCTCATTTCCACCCTTGATGATCACAGGCACCATTGATTGTAATGCTGACGAGCAGGCTAATACTGCCCGTGGCGTACAAAGGAATCTGGACATGTTTAAAGTTCTAACTTTCATGTTTTTTCATGCTGGTATGAAGGAGAATGCTGATGTTGGGGGCAGCTGGCTCTCATTAAGAAAACACGATGTCAAACAGAGGGGCTCGCTGGTGAAAGTCAAACGCTCTTCTGCTCCACCGTCGTTGTCATCTTTTGGCATATCCCAAAGACAGACAGACAGACAGACAGACAGATACTCCACCTGGTGAACTTAACACGTCAACATTGGTCAGTAAACTTTTACATACAGACCAGAAAAAAAAGAATAAGGCTGTTAAAAATATACAGTCTAAAGTATAAAGCTATAAGTCAGCATGTCTCAATATACAAAATAGTAATTTATGTTCTCCTCAACCTAATAGGTCATGTATTTTTAATTTTGTAATTTTCTTTCACTCTTTATGAGACATTTATAAAACATGCTTGACTAATTGCTTCATAAACATTTTAATACTTAATGAATAAACAATAAACACGTTTCAGCATAGAATCTTTTATCAAAGGTCTCTTAAGTTTTATAGTCCTTTTAGCAAAAGGCCCACTTTATTTTAATCTCTTTACTTATAATAGACCATAGTGTTGTGGTTTGCACAGTTGCCTAGCAGGCAAAAGATCACCAGTTTGTCTCTGGAAGGAGACTCAAATCCCTGTGGGGGTTGTGTCAGGAAGGGCATCTGGCATAAAAACCTCCCAGTTTAAACATACTGAGCTACCTGCTGTGGCAACCTACTGTGTATAAGGGAGCAGCTTAAATGTAATAGAAATCTTTTGTTGATTAGATAAAACATTTTTTATTAGTTGCTTACCCTCTATTAATCCATAAACTCTACATGTGTAATTGTTTACAAGTCCTGTCACTAAACTTTCCAATAAACTATCAAGTTTGCCCAAACATTGGCCTTATTTTCCCTAAACAAGTAAAGATATGAATGATGAATTACACTGTTAGCTAAAACTTGTGAAACCTTCATAAACTCATTAACAAGGCATGCAAGCAACACCCAGTGCTTTCATTTCTTCAGTTTACAACCCCAGTTAAGACTGACCATTTCCTGCACCTCAGCAAGCTTCGGAGGCACTTGTTTGCCTCAGAGGGCGAGGACAGTGGTGAGCAGCTCAGGCTGATATATCTACAAAAGCTTCATTGTCATAGCAAAGAAGCCTTTGTTGGTGACTTCGATGGAAATATCTGGCACAGACTGTCTTCAACCTGCGCTGGGCGGATCTGGAATATTGCTGACGTCCTGGTCGTAAATCCCTTGTCTAAATGCACCATTACACGTGTGCTTTTTCAAGCCTGTTTGCAACATAAACAGTTCCGTTTGTGCTGAGGTGTTGAGTGGAGCTAAGATTTAGGTGAGCTGAGGGAGTTCTGTGATTCACTGTCAGGACGCTGTGCCTGCGCAGCCTGCAACACGTTTATGACGCTCAAGAGGGGCAAAAAAACATATGGTGTACATGTTAGGAAGGTTTTCACCGCACAGCTTAACAAGGGATGATCTCTCTTTTTCCACGCTTTGATGGTAAGTGCCTGTTAACCACGTCCCACCTTTGGGATAAATGACATTATCAGCTACTTAGCTGATACTTTTTGGGACGATCTGCTTTTCATCGCTTATAACGAAACCCTACGGCATGTTTTCCAAGCTCACTTTACTCCAGGACTCTTATATTAATGTGTGCAGCCTGGAACACACTCACGTGTTATTTTAGAGCTCGATTTTTTTGATTCCATATTATCCTACTCAACATAACTCAAGCCGAATCATCTGGCGAAACACCTCAAAGATACGACTCTTGCAAAACCACATGGATCGTCCCTGGAGTTTGACCCGCAGTTCACACATGAACACGCTGCGGTTGTCATTCATACGTGCTAAAGAAAACAAACATGTTCCTTCTTTCAATTCATAAATAATTTACTGCTCCATATAATTTGTGCCATGTTTACCATCACTCCCTCCTCTCACATCTGGGATTGGATGATATTGCCAAAGATCTCGCTGAGCACAGTTCGTCTCTGCGCTCATCTCTTCTCATACTCATAGCCCTTAAAAGCAAAGCTCCAAAGACAATGAAATATTGTGCAGATCTGATTGGAAACAGCCTCCATAATGTGAGTTTAGCAATCTCCTTATGTCATTCCACTTTTCAAATAGACCATTTGAAACATCACAGTAATTTGATTAAAATGGATTGACAGCCTGGTGAGTTACTGTCAGTGAGCCAGTGGGAAAAGAGTGTTTCTGATTTCTCCTGAGGAGAATCCTTCACCTCCCCAGAAGTTCTTTTAATATAAGGGCAGCGCCTTTCATCTGCTCCTCGGAGCGAGGCTCTTAATGCGTTGCAGATTCTTTTCAACTCTGACAATCTTTTACCATCATCTTTTTAGTGGGTTTCTGCATAACATTTCAATTAATATCACATGAAAGTGAAAATATTACCCTGCAACGAAGTCAGTGTAATGTCTGATAATGAATACGCTCATTCCCATTCGTGGGAAAATAACCAGTGAAGAAACTGCAGAATTTCAAAGCAAAGTGTAGCCGATTATACTTTAAATGTATTTACTTACTTTGCAAAACATCAGAAGCTCTTCAGTATTTGCCTTCTTGCTTAGAAGAAACCGACTGAAAGCCTGGAAATAGTAAGAAACAATAAGAAAAGATATGATGATTAATGAGCTTAGCATTGATATATTAGCTCTGTTGCTAGCTACCTTGGCTAGCTTTTAACCTCGCTATCACTTTTTATGCTATGTTAGGATTAATATCTCCTTTCTTTTGCTTTACATATAGTTGCATTGATCCTTCTATTTAGCTCTTGACAACAAAGCGGGCAGGCGTATTCCCAAGATGTTTAACTATGGCTTTGATCAGTGTGTTTAGTGCAATGTTCCTCTGGTCATTGGTCCCACTGCTGTGTTGGCAAAGTCTGGCGTTCTCATTCCTATAAAACCAAAACAGCCATTTGTTACAGGATACAACGCTGTGATCTTTGATTAACCCAATTAGTATGAATAAAGATGAGGAAGTAACAATTTCTAAAGATAATACACAACGTAAACATGATGTTAACCAAGCACTGCCGTGGTTGCTGTAAAAATCCCAGTCCTCTGGCCTCTCGCTGCACGATCTGTCTTTCATAGACGACCGGCGCTGACTGCCAAGAACAGCACTCTGGCTGATGTGCCTGGCTCTTGTTAACAGAGGATAGGTTTGTGTCAAGCACAGCTTCTCAGCAGGCAGAGCCAGTTGTTGTTGTGGTTAAAAAAGATTGTGGGAGCATTGTGCAATTGCTCACTGACAGAGATGTCGGGCCGCTATAAATGACACACCTCCGACCAACTGATCCTCTGCCAGCGTGACTCATCTTTTTCTCATGGTGGAGGCCTGACAGAACGCCTTTGAACAGGTGTCCAAAGCTGTTGTTTTCCTTTCTCATCACTATCATCATCATTTTTTTTACATTGTTATTTGTGTATCTGATTTCATCTCCTTTCTCTGTATCCACACACACCCACGCAGGCACGCATGAAAACAGTTTCAATTGAACTTTTCGAATAAAAAAGAAACACTGCTAGCCCTCAGTATTTATCATGGCTGAAATGTGCTTGGAGACAAAGTGCCTTTGAATTTGAGCCTATTCAACATAGTTCATGAAAAAATATTGAATTAGATGTTTCATACCGCCTACAGTTTTTTTTTCGCAAGACAACGGGGGTTATATTTCCTTATTGGGATTATTCCTCTGTATTCTGATCCTTATTCAATGGACTTAAACTTTCTTCCAAGCTCAGTGTCACTGAATAAATATCCAGCAACTTTTCACTCTTGAAAGTCTGCCAGCCATTGAGAGGCTGTTTTTAATTGACTGATCGTCCACATGGTTGGAATATTCACGGGCATTGCCACGGGCAAAATTTCTTCTCATCAGAAGCTGCTGGTTGAGCATCTCAGATCTGAAGCCAGTAATTGAATAGATGGGGTTTTGATTGATGCTTAGAGGAAGTCCCTTTCCTATTTAAATATTCATGGCTTTGTAGCCTAAGGGTGAGACGGGAATCCAAAGCAAACCTGTGCACAACAATAGCAGCTCAGAGTTCCTTCTGTCTGCTTCTCATTACAGTAAACACACTTTAGAGCTACCATCCCTCTCCACATTCCTGCTCTCCGCTCCAGTGGGCTCCACCTAACAGAAGGTATTTGGCCTCTGAAGGCAAATCTAAATGTGCAGGATAAATTTTTTTTTTTAAAAAAGACAAATTACCCATCATCTTATTATTTCACCACATAAATATCCCCAGAAAAACATGTATCATTCAATTTACTGAATTTCACAAGACACAATGCTTTGTTGTTTTTTTCTAGCAGAGCTTAGATTAAAAGTGACTATAATGCTGCAACGGCTGAAACATGCAATTCATGTTAAAGGTGTTTCCTTTGGCGCCATGTCTCTACTGCTAATGCACTCTTGGTCTCTGATTCCCAGTCAAGTCAATCAGATCATGCATGTTCCCTCCACAGCACAAACTGCCATGGACTCCCTGCGCCAAAAATATCTCTTACCATGAACCATCCGCACACAAAAAAAGCCGCATTATTCATGATTCAATCTGTGGTTTGGAACAAATCTCCACTGTTATAACACAGGAGGAATAGCTTTAACAAATTGTAACAACCTGTATTAGCATTTGATGGCATCCAAAAGATACATATTTTTCTTCTTGCCTGTGGTGCTATTTATACATCTACGGATGAATGTGGTGTGAGTTTCTCAGTTATTAAGCTTTGCAAGATTTGATCAAGATTTACATGCATAAACCAGCAAAAGAAAACAACCAAACAAATAAAAGAAATCCACAAACCTTGTTGCTGGTGGTTTAATGTAGGCTATCAAACTACACCAGCCAACCATAGCACAGTGCAGAAGGAAGCACATATACCCATGACAAGACGCCTGTGCTAATGACAGCGTGACAGGATGTAACATTTAATGCTATCCCCCTGAGGTTAGATGTCATTTTAGCACCACACTTTCTTTTCTTGGTGGGTGTACATTACTGTGCAAAAGTCTTGAGCCACCCCGAATTTCTTTATATTTTGCTTCTAAAAATGCCATAGATTACACAGTTTGAGCAGGATAGTACTTTTGTACCAGTATCACGAGTCCCAAAGAGCTATTAGCTAAAGATTTTGCATATCTCAACATGTTGTGCAATGTGTCCTCAAAAAAATCAGAGGAAGCTAAACAAGAAAATTTGTATTCCTAAAAATAAAACATCTATATCAAAGTAGTCGTACAGGACCTGGACTATTTAAGTTCTTCAGCCCATCCATCTACTGTTTGCTGAAGACTCATTAGACATGATCTCAGAGGGGATGCTGAGGTATGCCAAATTACACAAGAACTGGACAGAAAATCAGTCAAAACAGTTCTTTTGGAGGGGGAATGTTTGGAGGTCAGGAAAGAGGTACAACATTGAGTGCTTACATTCATGGTTTCGGACTGGATTTCAACCAGAGTTGGGGACTTTGTCAAAATTAATGTTATTATGAACACAGAGAAGTAGGATCACATTTTGATCCACCCTGCAATACCACTGGAAAGGGTCTCATTGGCAATAACTTCATTTTCCAGCATGACAATGATCCCAAACACACTTCAAATGCAGGAAAAGCATACCTGGATCAAAAAACACACAATATAACACTATCAGAGCCTGGACCAAACACTATTATTATTATTATTGTTGAAGTAGTGTGGGGTCATCTTGAAAGAAAATCTAACACAAGGCAGCCAGCATTCAAAGTAAAGCTTTGAAATGCCCTTCAAAGACCCGAGAGAACTATTTCTGAAGGCTATTTAAAGAAATGACAAGAAAGCTTGCCTAAGAGAGTTCGGGCTGTGTTGAAGAATAAAGCTGGTCATACCAAATATTGACTTTCAAGCTCTTTAGAATTGTGCAAACTTTTGCCTTAAATACCGTATTTCCATGTATGTTTGGCCACATTTCAGTGAAACACTGCACTTGCTTCCCATTTTCTAGCAAAATATTTTTTTTTAAATGAGGGGTTGCTCAAGACTTTTACACAATACTGTATTTTTAGAACTTACACCAGACAAAAACATATACTGGAATTTGCAAGCTGTCTCTTAAGCATACTTGTGTAATCTAATTTCAAACTGAAACAGATAAAATAATGTTCAAAAGAAATCAGATATATTATTATTCAGCAGGTGTCCTGCAAAATATTGGTGTTAAAACAGATAACGATCAAACACTGTTTATCATTTCATCCCAAGCAATCTCAGAAAAACATTATCAGAGGTAAAATTACAAATTTCAGTATCACAGCACTCAAACCATTAACCAACCATCCTCAAAATATGAGCTGCCAACAAATCAAGACTGTCTTTCCAAGAAAACATCTCCTGACCTAAAAAAAGATGCCTTATTAGTCCAGTAAAATCCCAGCACATTGTCACGTGCAAAATACTGGGTGTCTTGCATATTTTAATCGCTCGTATTAAATTGGGTCTATGACTGTCAGCTTGCAGCGATATAAAAATACACCACAGTCTAGCGAGATTCTGAAAAGTAGAAGGAAAAAAAAAAAAAAGTCAGTTGGAAATAAATCCACCGACTTATAAGCCAACAAACACAGACACAATCTGGGTTGGAGTGAAAGAAGCCCTCGTTGGGAAAACAAGGGGCCATGAATTGTCTGCAGAAGTGTTTTCTGCATGGAATATCTCTTTTCTTTTCACAAACACATTTTCATTCGAGGATTTAATTAAGTGGGTTTGTTTGAGGAGTACTGGGACGCAGCAGAATAATAAAAGCTCTGTCGTACGGCCAAGAGTCAAACAGCGTGCTGCTAAATAAACTTCTCACATTTCTGTCATCTAACTTTTCCTTTTTTCGCCATTATGTATAGTTTGTCTGCAGATTTTAACTGATGACTTCTGTAGATATTTTATTTTTTAATGGTCTTTTTTTCTCTCACTGTGCCTGTGCCTTAGCCTAGCATGACAAGTAAGATCAGTGAAAAATGTCACTTGACTACCAGCTGCAGTTTTGAAGTTAGAGACAAAGTGATATGAAACATAATATCCCCAGGGTCCCATTTAGTATTTGGCACAATAAACATTTGCCAAGTCCAATTGTGTGTGACTGATTCTGCTCATATAGGTCTGGCAAAAGAGTCAGTAGTATTATAATTAAAATGACAGGTATTCAGGGAGATGAGTAGGTCTTTGAGGAGTAGGGATGATTTCATTATTCAGTCTCACTGACTCCAGAGAGCACAGATTGCATTGCACACACCACAGAGACTATATTACAGTAAAGCAAGTCATGCTGACGAACAAAATAAAATAAAGAGACATAATGAATTGGACTTCTTTTACATTTTTTTGCCTCCTGTTTATGAAATCATTCTATTATTTTCACAACATATTTCCTCCTTTCCCCCCCAGAAAATAATCACCACAAGGTCTTTTTTGGAACTGTTCTGGAGATGTAAATCATACAAGATCTTCATCAGCAGAGTTGTCGTGGAATTGCAGCTGTGCAAATTCTCGTTTTCCCCACTAGAATACAATTTAAATCAGAGGTGTGCGCATGGAGGAAAAAATGCATCATAAAACATAATACATTTTATTTGAGCTGGGTAGAAAGCATCAGAACAATTCGATTTTATCATTAAATCTAGATATGAAAAGGAGAAAATGAAGTAAGACATTTCATCAAGCCTTATCTTAGCGTGATAATGACAAACTTGCTTCTTGGAATTTAGAGTTTGGAGTTCTCCTCCAAGAAAAGAAAAAAGAAGAAAAATCGTTCTTGTGACTGAGCACATTTTTTAATCATTCTCCAAAGCCCACGCTTCAGCCACTTATTATATCACAGCTAAAATGTTCTGATTTATTACATCTTCGAATTTCACAATCTGAGGACAAATTGGTCTCCTCAAAAATGCATGAACATGGCTGAGAAGCACCACATGAGATGAAAATGCATTCCCGATGTTGCAACATGAGAGAATGTGGGCACGATGGTGTCACTGCTGATTAGAGGAGATGGCATGTTTTACGACCTGCAATACTGTTACTAATTAGCGGACACTTGATATGGTGCGTTTCATTAGAGGGAGACACAAGCTCTGAAACCCACAGTGTCATTTCTGTCGGTTCAGTTGCTGTAGCTCAAGGTGAAAGAGACACATGGCCCACAGAGTAAATGGGATAAGCATCTCTTCTAACAAGAGGAACAAAAGCGTTGGGAGACGGAATAAGCCTTCATGGCAAAACACTCATAAAGAGGCATGAACTGGCAAGTCCTCGATCTCCACATCTTGAGAAATAATCACTCCCTTCTGGATGTGTTTATGAGGGCAGAGGGGCCTGTGCTATGACGCCTGTACAATATACTGAAGAAGAAGCATGCAATGCAGCTGATCTGAGCCTTGGACTCCTGCAAAAGGGCATGCCTGAAGTGACACTGTGTTGTTGTTTTTGACAGACATGATTTCTGTGTTATGTCACAGAGATGAATGCATTTACAGTCTACTAAAGGGTGAAGGCAAAAATAATTACAGTGAGCCAGTGTGTGAATAAACCAAAAGCACCATGCACTGTTTCACTTTACAGCTATAGCTTTGTAACAGTAGGTGTCCACAATTTTTTAGTACAAATACAAAGAGAGAGAGAGCGAGAAATGAAGGAAGCAGGTATAGTAGTGGCCAGAGTTTACATCCGCTCATCGTGGGCAAACATCTCATGGTAATTTGGGGCTTTTAATGATTTCTTTGAACTGCTGTCTTTCCAGTGTGGGATGATTGTACAGCATACACCTTTAATGGCATTAAAAACACAAACTGGGTGCACAGGTTTGAATTTTTTGAGGGAATTTTCTCTGATCCACACTGGATCAAAAGTATACATACAGACTCAAATATATACATACCCTCATATAAATGTTTTAATAAGTGATGCTGAAGGATCTACAAAAATGTTCAATTTGGCAAGGCCAAGGCCTATTAACTTCTCATTATTGATCATGATTGACTACAACTGGTAGTTTCTTTCTTTAATACAAAACTAATTTATTTTGTAGCATTCATTGAATTGACCAATAATCAGAACAATAGGAAAGGAAGGTTATTTAGATAGGTCACCACTTTTCCAAGGTACCACTTTTCCAAGAAGACACAAACTAAGAGGAAATCGGATGTTCAGGAAAAACCCAGAAACCCCAAAGCTCAAGCCTGCCATGAACTGGAAACTGCTGGAACACCAGCATCGCTGTCACCAGTGACATTGCTGTGGACTAAGACGGTGCTGACCAAGAAAGAATCCCCTGCTGCCCACATAGATGAAATAGATGAGGCCATAAATGAAACAAATATTGAGCTATATGGCTACAATGACAAAAGGTTTGTTGGATGAGTAAAAGTGAGACTTTCATACCTGAGAATGCTGTAAAACATGATGGTGGTACCATCATGCCCCGGGTCTGATTCCCTGCCTGTGGGACTGGTACGCAAAGAGGATGGAATAATGAAGAAGTGGGGCTATCTCCAAATTCTTCAACAGCTAAAAAGCTGAAACTTGAACAGAGTTGGGTGTTCCAACAGGACAGTGATGCCAAACACTCAAAACTCAAAACAGGTTTTGGAATGCATAAAACAGGCTAATATCAAAGAGTGATCAAATATTCAGAAGTTTGTTCACGGCTACTAAAAGCATCTGGTTGAGGTGCAACTTGCTAAGGGACATTTTACCTGCTATTAGTGGATGTGTTTGAACCCTGTCTGGATTAGAGAAGATTTTAAGTCACTGAAGATCTACTTGTATACTGTACAAGTATTCCACCCTGGGAAAAGAAAAAAGTCTAATGGAATAACTAATAGCTTCAAAATGATCATGACATCCATCCCTGTGATGAGTTAATGAAACCAACTTTAAATTTGCACAAAAAAATCATATCCAAGATTTGCAGTAAAAGAAAAAAAAAAAACATATTTGTCCCTTGGCACATACTTATTGTTAAGTCCAAGGAAAAGAAGAGGTGAGTTGAGTCCAGCTCCTCTGTGACTGCAGCAGATTCCAGTGAAAGCTCTGATTCAAATGACTAGAGCTTTGCTCAGGGTCATGGATTCTGGACATCAAGCTGCATGCAATCACCGCTTAAAACAGCACCAAACACATGTTTTTCTAAAGGAGACCAGTGACGGGTAGAAAATTTTCAATCAGGGTCCCCAGACTGAAGCAAGGTTCTAGAAAAGAGTATATTTGTAAAATTAACAAAAGGGTAGGAAAATTTAAATTGTAAGCCCCAGTTCTTGGCAATGCTGAACTATATTTTATAAATAGCAGCATTATTGTTTTGCTGCTATTGTGGCAATTTTTCATGTCTTTGTTCCATTCTCTTTTTTGGTCATTTTCCATGTTTTTCCCTTGTTTGTCTTCATTTGATTGACTTTCCAACAAGAAGCTTCAAGTGCCACTTCAAACAGACGTATGCCTGTTTGGTCATCCATCCATGATACTAATAAAACAACTACCGTGCCATCTCCTCCTTCATCGCTTAAAACAGAGAGGGAGACAGCACCACAATGCTGTGGAATGTTGGGATTAAAACCACAATCTGTTGACTTTACAATGAAATTATATGGACACAGATTCTCAAAGCATGACATGTTGCAAAACAAGAAAGAATCTGTAAAATACTTCAGCGGGTATGAGGTATGTCATGTGAGCAGCAGTTACCACAGGATTAGGAGAGGGTGGATTTATTCTCCAGTGGAGGTTAGAATAATTCCTTGTCAAATCCAGGGATGTGTATATTTTGTCCACCCTTTCTAAAACAGCTCGTTCAAGCTGATGGATATGGTAAGAGCGCATGACATGCAGAGGATTTTCTATTCTCTTTTATGATCGCTATGGCATTGTTTTCCATCTGAGCCCGTCTCAGCCTCTAGGGAAGCCAGGCATGTGTTTATTTGTCAGGAGCCCATTTGTAATAGATCCATATTTCAAAACAAAAGCGACCCATCAAAGTGTTTATTTTAATCGGTACGTCCTAGTCAGGAAAGCAATCGTGTTACAATGAGGAAATGAGTTTTGAAACATGAAAGAACAAAAGAAAAGTAAGGATTTTCTGACACCTGATACAGTGGAATATGAATTAGGATCCATTTAGAGGATAACTGGCTCATATAAAAACAAGTATAACTGATTAGTCTGTATCCAGACTGGTTTTAGGAATTGAAGCCTCCATACATGATATGAAGATTACTTTTTAATTTACTTTTCTTGCAGTCGGATTTACATTTGGATCAGGAGAATTCCTCTGAGAATTTGATCAGAAGAGTTGCATTAACCTTGTTCTAGACGAGGAGGGCTTTACGTGCTGCTGCCAGCTTGTTAAAAAGTGAGGGAGAATGTCAAGGAAAGGAACACGTGGATATACTATTCCCAGTGGAACAGCCCAGACTTTAAGAGACGAATGTGCTCCATTTTTTTATTAATGGCTTTTGCTATCAATATATTTTTATTAAATATGAAAAGTTCTCTAACAAACAGTGCCAGTGACCTGAAATGCCATAAAATTTCCTGGAACACAACTCGGAAGTGAAATAAAACTGTGTTTGCTATTGCTGGTTCAGCGTCTGTGCTATTGTTCAAAGGTGTCTTTGACTTCGTTACCTGAACTGGTGCCAAAGCAAAGCTAAGATTTTGATTTATTTCCTACATATGACCTTTGCATAATATATTAAAGGGCTGTTACAAATAGATCTTCCATTTTAGCCAACGTTACGCAAGTGGAGCAACAGCAGAGCCCGAATGGAAGCTGGGGCAGGACGCCACACTATGTACTGTAATGGAATCCAGGTTATGACCTATTTTTGTTTATATTCACCTTTGCATGTCATGTCTGCAGCAGTTCCTTTGCTGACATTTATGAGGCCTGTGATGAATGTGAATGGCTGTTGCAACTTTTGTCTTCTGCTGAGAAGGGCCTAATGTTAGTCTGTCTAGTGTCTGTACCAACCACAAAGCAGCCTGACCTGTGCAAACCTGGGGACATGGCATCCAGATTTCCATCTCCAGCTGCCTTGTAGAACCACAGGACTACTTCCTCCACTTAGTTTCCTAATTTATCAGCCACCCCCTCCCTCATCACACACAGTGATCCCCATAACCAAAACCTCTCCTTTGATATTGAAAAACCAGAGTTCGTCACTTCCCCCACTTCCTATCACACTGAGGCAAATGACATTGACGGTAATTATTTGCCGTGTGAAGGTGTTCTCTCGAGTTACTTCTGATCTGACTTTAATCGGAATCTAAAGGTGTGATCGCAAACAGGCCGAGAATGAGCCAAAATTTCACAGGGATATCTGTGGAACTCATTTATGCCGGTGCCTGGACTTTGCTTCGAGGTGTGGATGGGAAACGAGAAATAACATTTAGCGGCTGCAGCTGAGAGTAGATCTATCACTCTGCCAACTGTGCTCTCTCATCCCTCCTTGGGCTCGGATGAGAGCTTTAACCTTGAGGGCAAGGCGGTGGTGAACATATGCAAGTAATTTGTACAGAATAAATAACAGGATGATCTTTTGACAGTCAGCGCAGCCGCTCTGGGCTTTATTATTGGCACACAGCTCTCTGGGGACAACAGTGCCAAGCTTCGAGGTGTCACTATGGAGACCTGGAGCTGCTTTTGATACTCATTACAGCTTAAGTGCTTAGTGGACGGAGCTCACACATCACTATATCATCGCAGGTTTTGCCAAAAAGAAATTTATATACAGAATTGTTATTAATAAGAGTTGATAATAAAAAACCCAATATGATTTAGAGGTTCTTTTACCGTACAGAGGTTAAAACATACGTGTGAAAATGCTCACTCAGTTAAACAAGACTTGACATTCACACACCATTACATATGATGGGTGGGGAGCTATTTGGGAAATGTCTAATACCATGTGAGAAGTGGATCAGTGGAAACAAACATCTCTTTCCTCCCCCACCTTTTTTTTCCATTGATTGAATCATTCCTCTCAGCTATCAAAGCCAAGCGAAAATCTCATAGAAAGATAAACCTTAACACCAGATCAGTCATTCTCGTCACCGCGTCGGATGACCTCGCCAGCGCAGGTACAGATTATGGATCGGCTCATTTCCCGTATATGAGGCAAAAAACAGATGGATTGCATATTAAAAGACTTTAGACGTGCCAGTGGTCATTTATAAAAGCTTAAAAAGTGGGTTGGAGGTGACATTCTTTCAGGAAGGAGAAAGATTTAAAATGGCATGATTTCCCAAAGGCCTCAGTAACCAAATCTCACTTGGAGAGAAAACTCGGAGTGAAATATAACCATCATAGATTTGTGTGATTTGTTCTGTGTATGGATTCAGAAAAGTTCGGATCAGCGAGGGGTCTGTGCAATAAAACCTCAGCGTAGCTCAGGGTTGAGATTCTCGTTGGATAATGTTGGCTACGGAGGACAAAAAAATAGCCCATTAGATAATTTAATTACCTGGACAATGGATGCATGAGTGTTTGCGATTAAATGCTCAATTCAGCCAGCATTTTGAATATTGATATGGATGTAATTCTTGCTGGAACCTCGCTCTGGCTCAGCGGTTGGAATGAAAACATTGCCTGATGCTTTACAGAGATTAATAACAACCACCACCGCACATTTACACTGGATAGATGGGAGAAGAACATTTTATCAGACATCTGTTCAACCCAACCAATCGGAGACACTTGGACCTGAAGCTCCCTTGCAGAACCAAATAAAGCCGTGAATTGTTGCTAACACTGAACAGTGACTCGTGGTGGACTGTCATCCAAGAATACCACATAAAACCAAATCATTCATATAAAGCTCTGCTGTCCCTGTGGCTTTGAGCTGGGCCTTCAGAGCTTATAAAGGGGATAGCAAAGCCCTTTAAGAGACTTTGTGGCCTCTGGGGTTAAGGTAACAGCTAATTGTTCTGCTCGGGTTCTGAAGATATTCGCAATGAGCTCATGAATCGAGCATGTAACTTATGCATCAAGCCACATCCTCTCATTCTTCTCATGCAGCATGCACCCTGTGATTTATGGCTGGACAGTGGCCTGTAGAGGTGTTGGATTCAATGAAATACAAGGGAGAACATCTGGAAAGCCCATTAGCTCCAAATCACAGCTTGAGCCACTTTGATAGTGAGATGCAAGCCTGGAATTGACATGCTGGTGCACACTGAGGGACACTGAGGATTTCTCATCGAACAGACATGAGGAGAGAGGGTTGTTCATATTTTAAGTAGCTCAATATTAATGGTCCTACTTAAAGCACCAGGTGAGCTAACAAGAGCCTTAAATGAGCCTCTTCCATGTGTTCCTAATGTCTCCCAGATGTGGAGTACTTCAGTCCTGTTGGCGTCCTTGGTTGGAAGCAAGAGCGCCTCCTAATCTGAAAAATGAAAAGGCCTTGATAGGATAAAGAATCCATTCTAAAGCTGCGTGACACAGCCAGTGTTACACAAGTCATTCTAGTCAAGGATAATTGGGTAAGGAGAGCATCGGCAGGGTGTGTCTGAACAAGGTACCTCTGCCTCCACTCATCTCAGGCCCGTCATAAGACCGTGGGGAGGTGTGTTGAAATACAACCCCGTCACCATTCATCCTCACCCCCTCGGTGCAACAATGACTCGCATGCAATCTGCTTTTCATTTAAGGGAATTACCTTTGGGAGGCCAGAAGACGTCTTCAAACTTGCTCTGTGTGTGTTCTTCTCATCCCTGCAGAGCTGTCTCATTAACACAGGCTTGGTTTAGCATAGCCATCTCTGTCCTGCCGAAGCCTGCAGCCTGCCGAATGGAAGCTGAATGTAATGACTCACACACAGACACACACACACACACACTCACATTATAAAGATCCTGCACACCCTCCCCGGTTACAGCAGCACTCCTCCGGTCGTTGCAGCTTACACTGCCAGCCTCTCAAATGAGAGGACTGTGATACTGAGGCCACTTAAGGCTGAGAGTGAGAGAACAGAAGAGGCAGGAGGGAGAGCCGGGTGTTGTGTGAAGTAAAAAGAGTAGCACTGGATTAGTCTAAATTATGACTTTCATGAGATTTTGCGATGATGTGCGCAGCTTACCTAATGAGGTTTTTGACACGGTACATAAGTTCTTATTGCTTTGCAGTCTGAAGTCTGACCTGTTGTCTTAACTTCAGTTTGGAGTGGAACAGCTATTACTCTTTTCCTGTGTAAAACTTGTTTTACTGCCGCTGAAAAAGCCCTAATTAGTCAATCATCAGTAGGGTGGCTACTTCCTTAAGAGCACTTAAGAGTTCAGGCGTCGTCTCACCGGGGTGTGGCTCATATCATTTACATTTCATTAAAGCATGCTGGGAGACGTCACCGATTTCTCCAGTAAACTGTGAGTTTCCATGAAGCAAGCACATGGGTGGGTTTGGGGGGGGACGGTGGACGTGTCACCCATCAGGAGCTGTCAGAGGATAGAATCCAGATCCTTGGCCAGGAGAGGCCAGGCCAGCCAGCTGTCACCTCGCTGACACTGGCTGAGACCATCCATCTGGCTGAGAGAGGCCCACCATGGGTGGGTGGAGAGAAACTCGCCAGATCCCAGACTGTATGCACATGAAGGTAGGAATGTACACATACAAGCAGACATTTTTTGTTAGCGCACAGACACGGGGACAAACATTTAAGGGCATTCATGCAAGCGCTCTTCTACGCGTGCACGCCTACGGGAACTTGCACAATGTGGCAGAGCTATTTTGAGTAATCACCAGCCACCAGCGCAATCTGTGCTGCTGTCCACATGAATCACTCCCTCACAGACAGATCCAGGAAATAGACGTGACACGCTGCCATCAAGCTGAACAGAGACAAATAAACAATTATAACATGTAGCGCTCACTTTCACATACAGCAACACCCTGTATCAGAGAGTGATTTTCAACAACAGGAGGTTGTTTTGTTTTTTTTGTTCTGCACACCTATGCATCATTATAGCTTACTTTAAAGCTCCTCTGCTGGCGGTAATGATTGAACGAGTGGCAAGCTTCTTCTAATCCAAATTTAGACACGCTACAGTCGTAGATCTACGTCTTTGTTAGGTTTTTCCTGGAATTTTTAGTGCAGTAATTTGCTTGAGTAAAACATCTTTGCTACACATCGGATGAGAATGTAACTCATCTACCCTGGCACAGCAAAATAAAAGGGATCACTGAAGTTGCCAGACATATGGAGAGCATTTGGAGATATTCAGATTCCCTGGCGACCACAGCAGAGACAGGAAGAGTGTTGTACATCTTGTTTTCGTAACAACTAATTTCAAAAACTTAAATGGCCGCAATTGTTCCCAAAATTCTTTTAACCAAAAGAAGCTTGTGATTAATTTACTGTTTTCAATTTTTTTTAAAGTTTAAAATCAGTTTTGACTTGACATATACACGGATGTTGACTGAAAGGCGTATCATTGATGATTGCCTTTAGCATTCATAATGACAGCAATTTGAATCAGAGCTGGGTTTTTCAGTAAAGCTCCTTTTTTCTGTGAGGGAGAAAGAAAAAAAATCAATTGCCCAATACAGGGTTTATATGCCAGTCATCTCATGTGAAATCTTTAGCTTTTTATCTGCTGTGCTGTAAAAATCTTGATTTTCAAGACCTTTAGATGTTTAGATTCTTATCCATCATGTAATACAGCGTGGGAGACGTTTTTTGGCCCTAAATTCACCCTTGCAGCATGAAAAATACACAGAGAGAGTCATAAATATCTATTATCAGTGATATAAAGGACAAGGAGTTCAGCATCAAATAGTATGGATTCCGCAGAGGCCTGATCTCAGCTTCATTAAGTCAGTCTGGGATTACACGAAGAGAGAAAAGCAAGCGAGACAGCCTGAATCCACAGGAGAACTGAGGCAAGTTCTTGGAACAACTTACCTGCCAAGTAATTTTAAAGCAAAGTGCATCATGGAGAACCGGTGGTGTATTAAAGGCAAAGGGCGAACAGGCAAAATATTGATTTCATTATTTGCTTTCGCTGTCCTTTGTTTGAAGTTAACTGATAGATCAGACCTACAGCTTTACTTCACACGATGCTACAGTCAAAGCATCTGTTACATTTTTGTTTACTGTAGCACCGAATTTGTTGAATGATTGCTCCGAACGATGCTCCTTTATGTGAGGACTTCATTAGAGGGGCTCTGGTATTGTAGCAAACAGCAGGGTATGAAATGAAAGCTAAAACAGTATTAAAGTAGAAAAGTACAACATCAGACTAGCAGTGCTTACCCAGCGCTATAGCCCCTAGCACATTATTTCTAATAAGAGAGGTTATCAGCAAGAGTACAGTATATGACTATTAGTATTACTGTATAATAACAGTCGTATAAAGCCAAACATATGTATCATTATTTTCTAGCAATAGTGTATCTCAGCCCTGTTTTGTCCAATCACAACTGCTTATCAAACCCTGAATTGGATAAGCAGCTGAGAAAATGTTAGAAAATGGACTGATGTAAGAAGTGCATCTCTACACACTTCAATCCGGATGTTCTTCTGGTGAAGTCATTGCAGTTTCTTATCACACTATCGCACACACTGAGACAAGAGGCACCACTGAGCCATGGGAAATGTTACGGAAAACACACAGGGCAGACTGGAGAAGGTAAAGACAGACAGAGGACGAGATTGGGAAACAAAGATCAATGATAATGTGATCTGATGACATATGCAGTTGAGTGAGTCGTTCCCCTCTGGTGGTCTCGCCATCGACCGACTCCGAGCCGAAGACAGCGAATTTTGTTTGGCTTGGCTTTAATCTTCCCATCAGACGATATGAAGCAGGCATTGTGCTGCAAGTGTTTTCCATTTTGCCACGAGAGAATTGTGTCAGGTTTTGCAAGTGCACAAGCAAAGATACGTCAGCGTGGCACTCTGACAGGCAGCTTGTTCAAATAAAGAACTGGAGCTTAGCACCTCTGCTGTTGAGAAACAAAATTAAAAGCGATTCCCTTTGCTGCTTCTCAGAAACTGTCTGTCCATGGTGCTGAATTCATGCATTTATACATTTCTAATTGCTGTTTCCCTCCTCAGTTAATTAGCAATGGCTGCTGGAGAGTTTGAAAAATGGTTTTTGCTTTGCAAAGTAAGCTTGGATGGACCTTATGTTTGACAAACAGTGGTGATTGTTTGAAACTGTGTGAAATCTGATGCGGGAGGTTGGAGTACAGCATGTAAATCAAAGTGCAAATGTGATAGTCATCAATTTTATTTTTCTCTTTCAAGGGCTGTTAATGCTTTGCAGCGCATTTGTCACTTTGAAATGCTTACATGCTCACAACGACAATGCTAACACGCCTTTGTTTTGAACGCCTCATGTTTCCCATCTTCACCACTATAAATATTCATCTGGTGATCAGGACCAAACGCGAAGCTTAGGCTGGTGGTAATATGTTTTTTAAGGAACTTTTAAACAATAGTATAGAAGTGCAGCTGAAAGTTTATACTAAATCAAATCAGGGTGTGCCGATTTCTTTAATCTACCACTTGATGGTGACTTCAGAACAAGCCAGTCCCCATAAACGCTGATGCTAAAATACTGACCTAGCCAAAAGCTACTGTCCTTTGTAGCTATAGTTTTACATTTTAATAAGGCTTGAAGTTATGCATTATTTTATGTTTTCCTGCTTTATGTGACAGGTAGGTGCTAACTTTGCTTCCAGCTGTCTGCCACAACTCACCCTTTGACCTTGTTTGTGTCGTTGGAGCATTTTTAATGTAATTTTCTTGCAAGTAATAAGACCTGCTGTGTGGTAACTACACAAACAGACCATCCAGGAAGTCTGTGCTCCAGTTTTTGTGTGTGTGCTAATATTTTGATCTTCATTTAGGTCTAATTTTTGGGTACCTGTGTAACAGATGAAAAGTCACGATGGTTCAGTCAAACTGTCACATGCAGTTTGTGATTTCTTCACCCAAACCAACACTGCTATTTAAATTAATGCTTTGAAATGGTTGACAAAAGACATACTCTTCATACAATATAAATGAGACATGTTTCAAAAGCAAATTATCCAAAGGAACCATAAAAAAAGCATTGAAGAAAAATACTATCTGATTTCACTATAGATTTGGAACTCGGTTCCAGCTTCCCACAACCCTGAACTGGATAAGCAAAGAAGAAAACAGATGGATGGATGCATCAGAAGGCAAATAATTGGGAAGATCTATGACAGTGAAAGTGTGCATGTACAAAAATGCTTCAAAGTCTAGCCAGACCATAAGGACTTGCTCTAAGAATTTTTTTTCTTATTTTTAAGTGTAACAGATGTGTGAAGGAATCCACCGTGACGCTGCTACCATGCACACCTTCACTGACCCTGCAGGTCTAACAGCAATTTATTTTGATTATTAAAGTCAACAGTAATACAAAAGCAAACAGTAGATAGCACTGTTAAATTAAATTCTTTATTAGCGGCATAATGACAACATTAAACCTTCACAAATCTCTATGATCTGTATGTCCAATCCCCCCCCCCCCCCCACACACACACACACCCAATCACACAGCAAGGCCTCATTCATTAAGAGACACCAAGACAAAGCTATGGGAATTATTCCTTACTACTGAGATCATTTTTGGTTCAGGGAGGACAACCAAACAAGTTTCATTCTTCTACCTTGCACTTATTTTATCTCTCCCATTTGTAGCCCTTATAGGTATGTAAGTAGGATATTAATGAGTGTTTCCACTGTGTGCTTACTGCCGTGGGTATAATAATCCTTTTGCCTTGGGCACGCTTGAATTTTACATGATGACCAAATGTTAGTAAAGCATAGAGGCTGAATTCTGCCAAGTATAGTCATAAACATCCTCACCCAAGAGGAAAAGCCTGTATGATGAAGTATAATAATAACAGTGAAAAACAATGCTTTGGCTTTGGTATTAATGCTGGAACAGCGGAGGGTCTGAAGACAAATCAAGCCTTAACAGAGGCCTTTTATAGAGATAGGCAAGAACAGGATATTATTTCATTATTATGTCTCAGCTTCACTTAACAATTTAGCCACATCATTACAGTGGCGCCCAGGTTGCAGTGTCACAGTAAAGTATGGCCCAGAGAGAGAGCCAAGAACTTTTACTGAGCTGATATTAATTGATTTGTCCTGATCTACCCAGACCTGGCCTCCCTGGGCTCAGCCTCCTCAGTGGAGCAGTGCCAAGGCTCTGTCCTAACTCTGCATAAAAATAAATGAGAAGCTCTGGGGCTAGTCTCTAAAGCCAGAGGATATTGTTCGATTTCACGTCAGCCCTCCAGGAGGCAATTTAAACAACCCAGCATGCTAATCAACCTGGTATAAAAAGCAGTTCTGGAGGGTAGCCCATTCTTCTTTTTTTCTCACTCTCTCTTACTGCAACAAGGCCAAAAGGACATAAACAATCCAAGGGGAAAGTGTAATTGGGCCAGTGTCTATGCAGGCACTATCACACTCCAGCGTAATCTTGCTATATGAAGTGACACAGAGAACGACTTCTTCTTACAATAAAGGGCATGCCTCGGCCAGTTGTACAATATAATAGGTTGACAAACTGCTGTAACAATCAATACTGAGAATCAATTCCTACAAACAAAGACTGTTAATGTGGAAAAAAAACAAAGCAACTCCACTAGAAGATTATGAGGTAGGATGCGAGAGTCCGTGTTCCTGCTGCCATCGACACAGCATCTCAGTTGAACTCGTTCGGAGAGGCAGAGACCAGCGCCAACAAATAATTCAAACCTCTAATATTCCCCTGCTTTTTGTTATAGCCGTAGAAATATGATAGCGTTCATTCTCCGCTTGTGCCATGAACCCACGGGTCACATGGTAGCAGATCACAGACTTCTGTGTGACTCAGAGGTTAAACTAATCATGAATGACTTTCTCACATGGCCCACGCAGTGCCCTTAGAAATCTACACCAGCTTGTCATCCAGCGGTGGGTCGAACCTGCCTTTCATGTATTTGCATCACTGAGCGGTTTAGATGGCCTGATGGTTATGCTTCTCGTGTCACTGACCTGCTCCTCGCTGAATTCACCGTTAGCTATGCAGTCCTTTATTTCCATGGAGTGATGAAACTGTCTATTTCACTGATAAGCTGTGAAAGACATCCTTTCAACATCAGTCTGGATTCATGCAGATCTTCACAATGCATTTATGCAACACTTCACAGGTACACTACCCTGAACTCAACCACACATCTGAATGTTTGAATGTTTAAAAAATGACATTAAATACATTTCTGAAAATCAATATTTCATTGTTGTATGTTTCTCAGTTTGTGTTTTCCTGCCTTTAGAGAAACAAATGTCCTTCAACCATCTCAATACTGAAGTCTAAAAAAGAATAATTTCTCAGAAAAAAATCAGCTGATGGCTTAAAGTAACAGCTGATAAACACTGCCACCTATTGACAGAACAATAGTTTTACAATTTATATCAACTGATGCAATACATGAGGGTAGATTATATATCTGCAGTCTTAACTCGACAAACATGGAAGGAATTTTTTTTTTTTAAGTTTACTTCACTCAAGTAGGCGTGTACAGCACTTTTACATCAAAGTCAGATACTGCTGTAGTATCTTTTTGTGAAAAACTGAAAGAAACGTAACAAAGTTAATACAAAAAGAGCAGAACAAGAAAACCAAAATGCCACAGCACCATTCTAATTTAATTTACAATTAATTAATGAAAGATAGCAATTATATCATAAGTTAATAGAAATTTCAGTTGTTATTGCAAAAGTGTTTTAAAAAATTGCATAAAAATACTCTAAAGAACCTTTTAAACGTAGATATGATGCAGACAAATTGCCATTATGACTTTATTTTCTTACAGATATGCATAACAAATACCCTTTTTCTTTCATTAATTTAATTTAATCTTGTCACAGTAAAACTGTACTGTATAAGATTGTGATAGTGCATCTTTTAATTGAATGAAATTTCCCCCTAACACATATACATAAAACTAGAGCTTTTAAAATACTATTGAACATACTGTATCATCATCATCATCATTTTTATCATCATTTACAAAAGAATATATTTACATGTAGTTGTCAAACAAACACATTCACTAACTAGAAGTGCCAAGATACACAAGAATGCATTATTTCATGTAATTTCTGTTGCATAATTTCAGACCAGCCCTCTGCAGTGGTCTGTAAGATGACTAACTCTGTGGTGGTATTTTTAGAAGCTGTTTTGTTAGCATAATAGTATTTGCTGATTCATAGGAGGTCTTTGATATCTTATCTACTTTGAAAAAATAAAAAGAATAGAGACCTCCGATCTAAAGTCTCTGATATAATTGTCTGTTTTTGTTTTCAGTGTCTCCTACCGTTAATCTGTCTGTTTTTCTGGCCTCTCTGAGCAAATAATTGTTTGCCTTTGTTCTGACTCAGACTGAAGGACTTCTACACTCTTTTCAACTGTAGACTAGATCTTTATAAATATCTTACAATTTCAGTTTTGAGATCTGTTTCCTTCTGGATTGCAATCAACAGGTTGACTTTTCTTTTGAAAGCCTTTATCTCCACTAAGGCTTTTCCGCCCTGGTTTTTTCTTCTTCTACGCCTCACGGTGGACTTTACTGTTATCCTTTGTAGTTTCACCTTTATCTGCCTCACCCGTGTGTTTTATGCCTGGATTACATGTGCGTGTACCCTGTGGATGAATGATTTGAATCATGCACCAAACTAATAACATTTAGTGGGTACACACTCAATCACTGTAAAGGGATCTCTTATAAGCAAATGGAAGCACTCACTTGAATGAGTAAAATAATTTTTTGCTCTTTTAACATGTATGTGGGGTGAATATAGCATTGCAAGTTCAGTCTGTCTGAAAGCTCAACTGAACTGAGAGAGAGAAAGGCTAAAATTTGTGAAAAGACAGTACTTTTGAGAAAATGGTATGTAAATGACACAATGCTACTAGGACTGCACGTGCTGCATCAGAAGCTTTAGAAAGGCGTTCATTAGTTTAGCCTTTTTTTGATGATCGGGCTCTGTTGCTACAGGGTTACAGTTACTATTGCCATGTCCCGAGGCAGAATTCTTTGCTTTCATCACCTCTACCACCTGATAGGATCAGAAACTTGTTCGTCCTTTTCTTGCTGATTGTCTTCTATTTCTTTTTGTCCTGTCTTTTTGTGCTCATGTTTCTGCAGTTTTCTGTTCAGGAATGATAGATTACTATTTTTTCTCATTTATGACATTCAATTAATTTCCTTCCCCTGAGCCTGATGATTTCCCAACATTTTCCTCATTAGGTTGTCCCATAGCCTTTTTTGAGTTGGAGTCATCCACATGTTCCCCAGCATCATTGTTAGATGCCCTCCTTGGCTGGGGTCAAAGTTGAAAGCGGCTCTGCAGCAAATGGAGAGGCCCATTTTCAGGAGCAGACACTATTTTTTTTCTCTTCTTTTGTCCAAGTCTGAAAAAAAAAAAAAACAGTAGAAAGAGGAAAAAACAATTAGCAATGAAAGTGCACTAGTCTGTTAATAACTTGTAGTCAAAGACACCAGTATAGCTCAGTTTGTTGAGCAGGTGACCCATATGCCAAAAAGCTACTGCAGGGGCTTGGGTTTGATTCTGATCTGGGACATTTGTCAGTCTCTCAGCACTCTGACCCTCCTTTCCTCTCTGATCTACTGTCCTGTCATAAAAATAAATCTTTAACAGGGGAAAAATATTTTGCAGTTAAAATAAACTAGTCCTACTAAGTAGACATTTAATCAAAATGGTCATAGCCAAAAAAAACAAAACAAAAAAAAAACTGTTTTCAAGAAAGCCTCAGACTGCATTAAAATGGATAATCAAAATAAAAGTCAACTAAATTTTGCTCTCTTCCAATTTTTAACTTGTGTATTAATCCAGTTATAAAACTAGAAAATATTATTATATGTATTATATATAACCAATTGCTTGGGTCTATGCTAGTGTTTCTCTACTACAATTATGAGGAAATACCTGAGGGTTAAGTACAAACAATAAAGGACAGCCCTACTGCCACGCACTTTGTACTTTGCATCACAACGCTAAGCACACATAATACAAATTTGAGTGTTTCATCTAATGGTGTTACACTCTCCCTACACTAAACCATAAACAGACAAACTCTACAGGTCAGGATATATTTTACAGGTTAACTATAAATGCTCCTCCCATTAGTTACTTGCATCGATTCACTTTGTATGGTGTTGCTCTAATGAAGTGAAAGTGTTTAAAATAAGTGTTTAACAGTACAAGAATTCACAGAGAAAGCCTGAAAGAACCTCAGCATAAATCTGACAGCTGACATTAATTTTGCAGCCTTAATACTGACAGCCCTGTTTTTGTTTGTTTCTTTGTTTGTTTTTAAGCTTGTTCATTTTTGTGCAGGTTATTATACTACCGTGATCAGCCATACTCAGAAGCACATAAAGAAACATTAGACATGATAAATCTTGAAATAGGTCGGTTGTTTTATTTGTTGTTGTTCCCAAAAATGACCTCTGGCAAGAAAGCCTACGTTGTGCTACAAATGGCTTTGTAACTTTCTACTATAAATAAATGTCTGTTTTTTTTTTTTTATTACTACAGTTAAAAAGAACAAAACAACAACAAAAAACTGGACAGTCTGGGCAATGAGCTTCCAGAAATTTTCCTGTTATTTTACACATTTATTTCTTACAATCTAACTGCAATGAGTCATAAATTTTCCAGGGCCGAGCAAAATCCAGGCCATATATATATATATATATATATATATGAGTAAAAACTCAGGCAATGTAATGTAATATAATAAGGTAAAAGAAAAAGACATTCATTTGGCAAATAATCCCTAAACTGAATTATGTTATTACACATTCAGAAATGAGTCGGAAAAATTCATGTGCAAAGTTATTCTGAATCTAACTGGCATAGTTTAATTTTCAAACCTGGTCCTTTAGAAGGAATTTGTGTTTGCAGATCAGGCTGTGTGGCCTCGGTATGTTCTTCCAATTGACCACTCTTGACTTTCTTATCCAGTTGTCCTTTATCGTTTAAAAAAGAAGGCTTTCTTGTGACCACATGAGGTCCATCTTTGTTTTTTTCTAAAGTGGAAAAACAAAAGAATGAAACAAAGATAAGAATTTCTTTCTGGAGATTAAACAACATAAAAACCTGGATTGGGATTCAGAAACAATTTTTCAACAAGGACTGCTGAAAATTAGTTTGGTTTATGACTTATTTTATTCATGTAAATGCTTGTTTTCATGTTATAAATTGGTTACTATTTAATATAACTTTGAAGAAAAAAAAGCTGTGATGTACCAACAAATTAAAATTAATGATGGTTGCAAGTCAAAGCAAAAGTCATTAATGAAAATGTGTTACTGTCACAGGCGTTAATTAAATAAACAATCCATTTCCTAAAAGTTTATCTGTCTAAAGTATTTGAGGATGATTTTATTTCAGTGGTTTTTAATTAGTGTAAGAGGAAAAAACAAAGATTACCTTCCAGTTGCTGAATGTTTTTAACACGCTCTTTAACACCCACTGTAAGAAATGAATTGGAAAGAGAAAAATACACTTGTAGCAACATTAAACCATCCATCAGTGATTATAAATAGCATCACTATGTATAAAAATGGCTGTAAGTTAATAGGCAGTTGATAGAATAATTATTAATACTTATAGTTAACAGAATACTTTATCGAATCCACTCAATTTAAATCAAACGTCTGCACTTCAGTCATATATTAGATTTTAAAATTCACTGTGGTGGTGTACAGAGCCATTGCTAACATGTGTTTGTTTTTAACGTGTAATCCTTTACATGTTTGCTATCATAACTTTTCATTGCTAATGAGAACCAAACAAAAGCTTAGGTTGATAGTCATAGGGTTATTTTTTTCATTTTAAACTGCAGTATAGATGTGAGAGTTTTTTTGTTTTTTTGCTTTTTTTTTTTTACCTACATCAAAGAAGACAGTGATGAGAGCAGTGGTGAGAATCTACATGACTCAAAAACCTTTAAAGGCCACAACCAAAAGTGAAGACCAAGCCACAGTGGACACCAGTGTGCTAAGGAACCCAACAGAGACCCAAAAGAAGGCAGCGAGCACATCCCAGTCCCACCCAGGCAGCATGGGCCCCAGAGAGCCAGATGCAGGCATGCAGGGAGGACCCCTGTCCTGAACCATGGAGGCCAGCTAGCCAAGGCATAAAAGAGAGGACGAAAGGGGGAAGGAGAGGCCCCCACAGATCTGCACCCCACACTGAACCACAGGAACCAACATGGGGAAGGGAAGACACAGCACCCAGACAAGGAGCTGAAAATCCAGCTTATACAAGTTTATACAAAGTTCATTGTAACTGTCACTAAATGCTGCTTCTGTGTGTGAAGGTTAGATAAAAAGCAGTTACACAGAAACAGCAGACTAAAAAGTGCTTGTGTAAATTTGTTAATACGCTAAGATGTGTAACGTGCTTTGAGTGCTCAGATAGAGCAGAAAAGCCCTGTAGAAGTTTCCTTCTTCCATTCCCCAGTTAGTAGAAGGAAACTACCAGTATTAAATAATTGAAACCAGGTGCCAAAAACTGCAGTTCCTTAAACTGCCAGTTGAGGGTGACTTCAAATACAAGTCAGTCCCCACACACACTGATATCAAAATGCTGACCTTTGCACCAGAACTAAACAGTCTGGATCTTTACAACAATTAGCTTAAACTTTTATAAGTTAATGAATAATGCATATGTGGCTGCTTTAAGTAAGAAGGAGGTGATTATGCTTATTTTTTTTAATTTAGGACTAATTAGCAAACATATAACAGTAGAAATGTACATGTACGAATATATATATGCTCATGTTTCAAAAGATGAAGTTCAAAAGCTCATCTGGCTTTGTCTTGCTTACTGTTTATTCCTGTGACTATTCTAAATCTAGCTGACATGGTATAATTTCAAACCTGGCTTTTCAGAAGCAGGGGATGATTGAAGATTCAACTCTGTAGCCCCACTGTGTTCTTTCAAATGACCACATTCAGAGACTTTGTCTTCTCCTAGTGGATTTGCATCAGTTGTCTTTTTGTATTAGGCGTGCCTTTGCTGCTTTTCAAAAGTTTTTTTAAATAGAAATACTTCGATTTATTATATTGAAATGCTTACAAAGGCATTGCTAATATGCCTATAAAAGAAATTATTGAATCTTTAAATATATAAATATGTAACGTCACCTACACCATCTCAATCATTCTTATTTTTAGAAACAATTTTGCACATTATTTTTATGGTGTCTTTTCCAAATTGTAGTCTTTCTGTGCCTGGAGGGAAAAAGGTTATTGTTTTTTATTTCTATACCTGTCCGTGCAGGAGTGGTGGGAGACTCGTTCTCTTCTTTCACGTCATCAGGTGAAGGAAGAATACTAGTTTCAGTGGCAGGATCTGCTTCCTCATTTGTCTCTTCCTCTGAACCTGAAACAAACAGTAAAAAGTTTAAAAACTACACTAGTCTGGTCTGCTTTGGATGTTTTTAGGGATGTCAAACTCATTTTACATCATGGGCCATATGCAGGCCACTTTGATTTCAAGTGTGCCAGACCAGTGAAACTCCAAGTTCTGTCAGTGTAAAGAAGTTCAACTACACATTTAAAATTCCTGATATTTTCATGTAAGAAAAAAGAAGTGCAATTTAGTTCATTGATGTTGTTTCTGCACCTGTCTGACCAGAACTTGTTGGTGGCTCTCCTTTTTCTCTCATGCCATCTGATTTCTTTTCTTCCTTTTCCTTTTTAGTTTCCTCTATAGTTTTTTCAGTGTCCTGATCTGAGATTACATCTTGCTTTTGTTCTTCAGCAGGTGGCTTGTGCAGTATGATCTGGGTCGAACTTTCATCAGCAAACTTTGCTTCTTCATCCTCCATTTTCTCTGACTCTGAAAAAAACATAAAAAAAAGAAAAAGAAAAAAAGAGTACCACTGGTTCAAAAATACATTTAAAAACAATATAAATACATTCATAAAAGTGCATGAGTCTGTTTAAAAATAGCAGAAAATCGAATGATTTGGCGAGTGTACTGGTTTAAACTGAACCTGTCTTACTCTACTAATTTTTAAAAATGTGTCAAGAAAGCATTCACCAAGAAAGGATGGACAGTATTAGAATAAGAAATAAATGTAACTGAAAGAAAAGCACTTTTTCAAATGTGACATGTGCTTGTACAAATAGTTCTGACTATTGAAACTAAGCAATGTAAATTTTGTTATTAAAGCAAGACCACTGGTTCAAAAATTGTTTTTTTTATTGTGAAATAAAAATGTTGCTGTTGTACTTTTTGCATCAGGAAAACAGAATGGAGGGCTAAATTTTCTTGGGCTTATCTTTGTCGTTTTCTAAATCTGACACAAAAACAAAAACAAAATTTCTTTACAAAATTAGACCATATGGAAGCTACCTTGGGGTTGGATGTTAGTAGCTAGTAGTATTGTTAAGTTCGTTTGGTTAGCGGCTTAGTTTATGTATAAAAATACTTCAATTAATTTAATGAACTGATTATTATTAAATTCACTTTTGGAAAAGAAAAAGAAAAAGATTCAAACTAAAAGCAAAATGTTGTACTCTACAAAAAGTTATTAATGAAAATAGGAATTTGTAGTAAGTGAACAGATCATACATGAAGGCGACTCCTAAATAGAGTAGCTGAAAGAAGAAGATTAATTAAGGAAACCACCCATTTGCCATAGTTATCCCAAACATCTGAGGATTACTGTCTTTCACTAGTCTGATCAATAACAGCCAGGTCCACAAGTCCCTGATTTTTCAGAGGCTCAAAGTACCTGGAAAACTTACTGACAAGCAGTTTCATGGCCAGGTGAGGTCAGTTTGCTATTGCATGACACAGATACAAGCTCTGGAATTCTAAGCCTTGAATTTGTATTTGGTTTCGTTTCATTGAAACTCTCAATATGAGGCTTAAAGAGATGATGATGATGATGATGATGATGATGCAAGTGATAGAGGCCACAATTAAGCTAAAATACCAAAGCAAATCTATCAGAAAGTCAACAAACATTTTTAGGAATCATCAAATCAACGATCTTAAAATGTAGACATGCGCTGGTGAGCTCACCAACACCTAAACATCTGTAAGACTACAGCAGACAGTTCAAGTGATTCTTCCGGGCACTGTACTCAATTGAGCACCTGGTGTTGCTCAATTTGGTGTAAATTCTTATTTTGAGAGTAAAAGTAGTTTTTCCAAGCCCGAGCAATATGCAACACTATTTTAACAAGTTAAATACATAAACTGATAACAAATATGATACCTGGATGATAGAATTTACATAAAATTTCCCATAAGATTATTAAAAATACACAAAAGATGGCTGTGTGCTCAGTCCTCTGCTGTTCACACTGCTGACTCATGACTGTGTAGCAACACACAGTTCAAATTATATCATTAAGTTCGCTGATGACACGACCGTGGTGGGTCTCATTAGCAAGAACGACGAGTCAGCGTACAGAGAGGAAGTGCAGAGGCTAACGGTCTGGTGTAAAGACAACAACCTGTCTCTGAATGTTGACAAGACAAAAGAGATGGTTGTTGACTTTAGGAGGACACGAGGCGACCATTCACCGCTGAGCATCAACGGCTCCTCTGTGGAGATCGTCGACAGCACCAAATTCCTGGGTGTCCACCTGGAGAAGGACCTCGGCTGGTCCCTCAACACCAGCTCCCTGCACAAGAAAGCCCAACAGCGTCTCTTCTTTCTGAGAAGACTGAGAAGGGCCCAGCTCCACCACCGATCCTGACCACCTTCTATAGAGGAACTATCGAGAGTATCCTGAGTGGCTGTATCACTGTCTGGTTTGGGAACTGTGCCATATCGGACCGCAAGACCCTACAGCGGATAGTGGGAACAGCAGAGAAGATCATCGGGGTCTCTCTCCCCTCTATTGAGGACATCTACACAACAAGCTGTATTCGCAAAGCCACCAGCATTGTGGCTGATCGGACACACCCCTCTCACACACTCTTCACACTCCTACCATCTGGAAAAAGGTACCGAAGTATTCGGGCACACACATCCAGACTGTGCAACAGTTTTTTTCCACAAGCCATCCGTCTCCTCAACAAAAAGGGACTGGACTGATAAGCACACACACGCGCACGCACACACACACACACACACACACACACACACACACACACACACACACACACACACACACAACATTATGACTCAGCTTAACTTAACTACCTCAAGCATTGAGTCTAGACTGACTAATCAACACAAGCGCAAACACACCGACCCACACCAACCTACACCACCAAACTATCGTATACACCAACCTGTAAATGCTCTTTTGCACAATATTATTACTGGATTTTTGCACTAACTTCTTTACTTCCTAGTCTTCCTTAGATAGGAAGTAAAGATAGTTATTTATTTATTTATTTTATTTTTGTTAATTTATGTTGTAATTTATGTTAGGTCAGTCTGTCTTGTCTCTGCTAGCCAGCTAACTAGGCCTCTTAGTTAGCTAGTTTAGTGTTAACTTATGTTGTAAATTTATGTTGCATGTAGCACCTTGGTTCTGGAGGAACGTTGTTTCGTTTCACTGTGAACTAAATGTATATGGTTGAAGTGACAATAAAGCCAACTTGAACTTGAACTACATACAAGTAAAAACTCAGGCAATGTAATGTAATATAATAAGGTAAAAGAAAAAGACATTCATTTGGCAAATAATCCCTAAACTGAATTATGTTATTACACATTCAGAAATGAGTCGGAAAAATTCATGTGCAAAGTTATTCTGAATCTAACTGGCATAGTTTAATTTTCAAACCTGGTCCTTTAGAAGGAATTTGTGTTTGCAGATCAGGCTGTGTGGCCTCGGTATGTTCTTCCAATTGACCACTCTTGACTTTCTTATCCAGTTGTCCTTTATCGTTTAAAAAAGAAGGCTTTCTTGTGACCACATGAGGTCCATCTTTGTTTTTTTCTAAAGTGGAAAAACAAAAGAATGAAACAAAGATAAGAATTTCTTTCTGGAGATTAAACAACATAAAAACCTGGATTGGGATTCAGAAACAATTTTTCAACAAGGACTGCTGAAAATTAGTTTGGTTTATGACTTATTTTATTCATGTAAATGCTTGTTTTCATGTTATAAATTGGTTACTATTTAATATAACTTTGAAGAAAAAAAAGCTGTGATGTACCAACAAATTAAAATTAATGATAGTTTCAAGTAAAAGCAACACCCATTAATGAAAATGTGTTAATGTCACAGGTGTTAATTAAATAAACAATGCATTTGCTAAAAGTTTATCTGTTTAAAGTATTTGAGGATGATTTTATTTCAGTGGTTTTTAATTAGTGTAAGAGGAAAAAACAAAGATTACCTTCCAGTTGCTGAATGTTTTTAACACGCTCTTTAACACCCACTGTAAGAAATGAATTGGAAAGAGAAAAATACACTTGTAGCAACATTAAACCATCCATCAGTGATTATAAATAGCATCACTATGTATAAAAATGGCTGTAAGTTAATAGGCAGTTGATAGAATAATTATTAATACTTATAGTTAACAGAATACTTTATCGAATCCACTCAATTTAAATCAAACGTCTGCACTTCAGTCATATATTAGATTTTAAAATTCACTGTGGTGGTGTACAGAGCCATTGCTAACATGTGTTTGTTTTTAACGTGTAATCCTTTACATGTTTGCTATCATAACTTTTCATTGCTAATGAGAACCAAACAAAAGCTTAGGTTGATAGTCATAGGGTTATTTTTTTCATTTTAAACTGCAGTATAGATGTGAGAGTTTTTTTGTTTTTTTGCTTTTTTTTTTTTACCTACATGAAAGAAGAGAGTGATGAGAGCAGTGGTGAGAATCTACATGACTCAAAAACCTTTAAAGGCCACAACCAAAAGTGAAGACCAAGCCACAGTGAATACCAGTTTGCTAAGGAACACAACAGAGACCCAAAAGAAGGCAGTGAGCACATCCCAGTCCCACCCAGGCAGCATGGGCCTCAGAGAGCCAGACGCAGGGATGCAGGGAGGACCCCTGTCCTGAACCATGGAGGCCAGCTAGCCAGGGCATAAAAGAGAGACGA